>NW_020173955.1:2828120-2954109 GCF_003031525.2 Neophocaena asiaeorientalis asiaeorientalis | reverse complement strand
GGTGATACCTCATTGTAGTTTTGATCTGCATTTCTCTAATAATCAGTGATGTTGAGCATCTTTTCATGTGCCTCTTGGCCATCTGTATGTCTTCTTTGTAGAAATGTCTATTTAGGTCTTGGGAAGCTTTTAAAATATACCAACCTGGAGGGATTCCCTGGTGGCGCAGTGGTTGAGAGTCCACCTGCCGATGCAGGGGACACAGGTTCGTGCCCCGGTCTGGGAAGATCCCACATGCCGCAGAGCGGCTAGGCCCGTGAGCCATGGCTGCTAAGCCTGCGCGTCTGGAGCCTGTGCTCCGCAACGGGAGAGGCCACAACAGTGAGAGTCCCGTGTACCAAAAAAAAAAAAAAATATATATATATATATATATATACACACACACAAACCTGGAACCAATTGAAACCAGATCTCTAGGGATGCGGCTGGAACATCTATAGCTTTTACAAGCCCCCTGGGTGATTCTAATATGCAACCAGTGTTGAAACTCTTGGCACACCACGCTACTTTACGTATTTTAACTTCTTAAATCCTTACACAAACCTGAGAGGTAGGTCTGATTATCCTTATGTGTAAATAAACTGAGGTTCAGAGAGGCTAAATATATTTCTCAAGATCAAATCTCAGAGTCATAATTCAAACCCAGATGGGTATGACATCACAGAACATTTTGCTATACCAGTTCCCATCCTTATATGCCTCTACGAGAAAGAACCACCTTTTAATCCAAACTTTTGCAATTGGCAAAATATGGTGATGCATAAAATATCATGTAATTATTTTCATAGCAAATGTGACTTTCTTAACTCTAACCCTATAAGAAACAATAGAGTAAAGCCATATTCCAGAGTTTAGTTCTGAGTTGGTGAAGTCCCTTATGGCCAACCAAATTTCTGATTATATTTTTTGAAGAGAAGCTTGTTGGTGATGAAAATCTTAAGTACCATCTAGAATTGGAATGGGTCCTATTTGGTGTGGTGTTGGAGGTCTAGGATACAAGGTCATTAGTAGTAATCCAGAATACACTGTACCTCAAGCCTACCCAGTTTCCCTCTCACATTAGTTCCTAAATCCTACATCTTCCTTTTTCTTGGATTCATCGTTCATTTGCTAGAGTACATCCCCAAATAATTATTTCAGTGAAGGTCTGGGGGGCAAGGGGTAAAATTTCTGAATCTTTGGGTATGCGAAAATATTTTGTACTCTCACTTGAAAGCTAGTTTTTCTCAGTATCGTTTTTCCTCAGATCTTAGAAGATATTGTTATGTTGTCTTCCAGCAGTGTTGCCAGTGAGGAATCTGATGCCACACGGATTCTCACTGCTTTGAGCTTAACCTGTTTATTCCTTTGTAAGCCTTTTGGACTTTATCCCTAGTGTTCTAAAATTTCACCATGACGAGTCTAAGTGTTGGTTCTGTTTCATTCATCTTGGTTAACATTTTCAATTTAAAGACTTGCATCTTTCTTAAACTCTGAGAAATACACTTTTATCATTATTTTTTCCTCTGCATTCTCTCTTTCTCTCTTCCTAACGCCTCTATTACATAAATATTGAAACTTCTAGATCTATTAACTTTTCTTTGTCTTTTGAAATGAATAAGGAAAAGTTCCTCAGCCTCTATCTTCCACTCATTAATTTATTCTTCAACTATCTCTCTTCTATTAACAGATCATCTATAAACCCGCTTTCCTTGAGTGTTTAGTCCTTCTGTTTGTTGAGTTCAGTGCTTTTCTTATATGGGGTTGGTTTTTACAAAATTTTGATGATTCTTATATCCGTTTATCTTTGTATCTGTTAATCCTTAGTTTCCTGCTCAATAAATTCAATATATGTTACACTAGCTTGCCTTTTCTTAACTAAAGGGAAGGGATATGCTACTAGGAAGAGTGTCTTAATAACTTCTCTTCTGAGGTCAGGAGCTCTCGGTGGTCAGGAGCTAGCTGAGGCAGCATGGCCCTCTCTCTGGCTTCAGTGTCCACAATTCTTCTTTAACCAATGAATAAGCATTGCTACCACTTGCTGTTTACTGGAGGAGTGGGAGACAGTTGGTGGTCAACCAGCCTAGTTACTTCTTTTACGTCCCCTCAGTTAATAACTTTTATGAATGTCCAGGGCTTGTCCATCTCGCTTGTTTTGCTGAGTCTGGAGTTGGTATGATACCATTGAGTCTGGAGTTGGTATGATACCAAAGTCCTATCTGTATAACCGTCTTCTCCTGAAGTTTTTGGACTGTGTTTTTTTGGTTTTGTTTTTTAGTATTTATTTATTTGGCTGCTCTGGGTCTTAGTTGCAGCACGCAGGACCTTCATTGTAGCATGTGGGACTTCATTGCGGCATGCAGGATCTTTTAGCTGCGGCATGTGAACTCTTAGTCACAGCATGTGCGATCTAGTTCCCTGACCAGGATTTGAACCCGGGCCACTGGCATTGGGAGTGCAGAGTCTTAGCCACTGGACCACAAAGGAAGTCCCTGTGGTTTTATTTATTTTTGTTCCTAGATATATCTGATTCTGTCTTAGATCTCTTAGGAACTTCTCAATGTTTCTGATAAAGTTCTTTCTCATTTTTCCAGGCTATTGTAAGTTGATATGCACACACACACACAGGTGGGTGTGTGTAGCATGTAGAAATGTAAAACAGTCCCACAGAAATAGTAAGTATCCAATAAATACTGTATATTTTGAATGCATGAAAGAATGAATGCATGTACATATTTTGTGTGTTATACACACACATACACATGCCTCTTTCTGGATTTTAGGTGAGAGGTGGGTGTCGATGAATGTTCTCAGACCACTATCCATAATTGTGAATTACTTTTAGATTTGGGGAGTGTGGAGAAGAGGCAAGTTATTTCTTTTCTGTGTTTAAATGAAAAAAAAGTAGAATTCAGAAGGGAATAATGCCTTAGTTAGCCAAGATAACTAATTTATCCAGACCAATTGCGAGTTATTTTATTTATTACACATTTGTTTCATAATTATATCTGAGTGCTTATGTATAAGACATGAGCTTGACACTGTGGACAGCTACCACTATATTTTTCTCTGTCTTTTTCTTCCCCTCTAGCTTACCTTGCCTCCAACAAACACAGCAGCCAGAATAAGGGTGTTTTAGACAGAAAGACCTTGATTAAAATCCTTTTGCTGGGCTTCCTTGGTGGCGCAGTGGTTAAGAATCCACCTGCCAATGCAGGGGACCTGGGAAGATCCCACACGCCGTGGAGCAACTAAGCCTGTGCGCCACAACTACTGAGCCCGCGTGCTGCAATTACTGAAGCCCATGCACCGCAACAAGAGAAGCCACCGCAATGAGAAACCCACGCACTGCAATGAAGAGTAGCCCTCGCTCGCTGCAACTAGAGAAAGCCCGCGTGCAGCAACAAAGACCCAATGCAGCCAAAAATAAATAATAAAAATAAAATAAATAAATTTATTTTAAAAAATCCTTTCTCTGTCACTTATCAGTTATAGAGCAAGTCTGTCTGAGCTTTAGTTTCCTTATTTAAACAACACAAAAATATCAACCTCATAGACTTGTATTAAATGTAATGACACATCCAAAATGCCTCACATAGTGGATAGTACATCCACAGTATAAGGTCGCAACAAACATTAGTAACCTTTCTACTCTTCTACCCTTCCCTCCAAGAAGTTTACTGTCTCACATTTCTAACTGCAAACTTTTAAAACGGCATTCTGATTATCATTCAGTCTTTTATGTTTGCTTAACATAAGTTTATAAAATGTGTACTTTTGTATATTAAAAAATGATAGAATTGACAGTAGCTTTATCATACATCTCAGTGACTAAACTTTTCAATTTATTCATAAATCTACTCATTTTGCAAACATTTATTGAGCACTTACTTTGAGTCAGACACCATGTTAATCTGTGAAGTAAGTTGACTCTTCGTGGTAGGACCAGGTCTAGGGTGAGGAAGCCTGGCGAGTGAGACATCTGCCCTTAATGTAAAATTTAAGGGATGCCAAAAAACTGAAAAAATCAAGATAAATAATATTTAATGCAATATTTTAAAAATCAAAATTAAGGCAAAAAATCCATGATGAACCCATCAAGATTTTAAACAAGGATATAATTAGTTTTAATTATTTTTTTCTCTTATCTTAGGCTACCATATGGTTTACTGATCCTATTGTTTTTGTCTGTATATCATCCCTATTTCCTTTGAGGAATGTATCCTCCTTCCCTCCAACTTGTTCCCCTGGTGAGATTATCAAGTAAACTCAAACCCCAAGGCCACACAGATGGACAAGTGAACCAAACCCAACCAAACAAGAGTATCTCATTCTCTTGACTATATTGATTGATCGAAAACAGAATAGGTGACCCAGCATGGCCCAATAAGTATCTTTCTGTAGGAATGAATGAGGTCAACACACAAAGGTAAGCAAAGCCAAGAGTTGTGGAGGGTGAGGGACACAGATAGAAAAAGAAATCTGGAGGATGATTTCATTTGAGAGAAAATATGAGAAGCCACATCCACCTCTTCATTTTCCAGGGACATGAGTCAAAAAATTCCCATTTGTGCTAAAGTTTATTTGAGTTGGGACTCTCCACACTTAAAAATAGAGGGATTTTGACTAACACAAATGTCTAAAGAGTATTTCAAACTTTGAGGAGGATTGGTCATCATCCTAAGTTTAGAAAGAGTCTCAAAAGCAGTATGCCTTCAGTATTGTCCAAGGAGATGGTTGCCACAGATATAACCTTATAGTGAAAATGGAATCAGAAGATCCTTAAGATCAGCCAGTAATTCCCCTTGATCTAATTCCAAGCACACCAACAAGCCTTTGATTATAAATTGCCTTCTTAGGTAGAATTGCCTAGAAAGAGCGTAATAAACAAACAAGTGTATCCAGTCTACTTGACAGTTATATTGTTCATTGTTAAGCAATAAGATGGCACCTAATGGGTCAATGTCCTAGAATCAGATCACTTTGGTGGATGCTAATGTTAATTTTTCTGAGTCTAGAAAGGTTTAGAGGCAACATAATCTAGTGGCTGAAACATAGACTCTTGAGCCAGACTGCTTGGATTTGAATCCTAGCATTGCCACTTACTAGTTGTGTGACTTTGGATAAGTTATTTAACTTACCTGTACCTTATTTTCTCATCTGTAAAATGGGGAAATAATAGTGACTACCTCACAGCATTGTGGGGTTTTTTGGGTTTTTTTGGTTTTTTTGCGGTACGCGGGCCTCTCACTGTTGTGACCTCTCCCCTTGCGGAGCAACAGGCTCCGGACGCGCAGTCTCAGCGGCCATGGTTCACGGGCCCAGCCGCTCGGCGGCATGTGGGATCCTCCTGGACCAGGGCACAAACCCATGTCCCCTACATCGGCAGGCGGACTCTCAACCACTGTGCCACCAGGGAAGCCCTCTCATAGCATTGTTAAATGAGAATTATATGAGTTAATCTTCATAAAGAAACTAAAACTTATAAATACTACAAAATAAAATAATGCAAAACTGATAAAGAGACCTAGGATGTGATGTCCACCTTAAGCTGCAGCTACTCCAGGAGACTGGATAACTCTCCAGTACACAAAGAAGTTAGAACTTATTTCAACTATCTGCTTACGTTTCTAACTGACCAGTTGGCTTCTAAGCTTCTAGAGGGCAGGGACTGTGCCTTACTCATCTTTGTATTTCCTTTTACTTTTAATGCCTGGGACTTGGCAAGCACAAGGAGACAGAACCCTCTTCATGGAATCCAAAGACTTGGATTTGAATCTTCACTCTACTACCTACTATTTATCCTGGAGCAATTTACTTAACTTCCCAGACCCTCAGTTCCTGCAGCAGTAAAGAGGGTAATACCTCTTTCAACTAATATTGTGAGGATTAATGGAGATAATAATTTAGGGAAGTAGTATGTGTTCAATCAACATGGGTTTCTTTCTAATACTAAAGTTTATAGTTATGTAAATGTTTTCAATATTATTTAGATTAAAGAGAATCCACTAATCTAAGTATTCCATAACAATGCCACTTTGCAGAGTTTATAAGATCTGCTATTAATATATGTGCCAGAGGTTCTTTAAGGAAATACATAGAAAATAAACTTAAGTCTTTGTTAAAGGAAATTATTTCACTTGCTGGATCCTTGGCCAGGACTTTTACATTTAAATGAGATAGAATCAGGTGAGATGAAAAAAAAATTACTGGTTGATATACAAGTCATTTTAAAGGACCTATATGGGACATATGGCAATACATTCAAATTTATTCATTCATTTATACATTCAAAAACTATTGTGATGGGCATTTATTATGAGCTGGGCACTTTGTTAGAGATTTACTACTCATTTTCTATGTTGAGTCTGCACTAAACATAATTTGCATCTTCTTTTAGCTTTATTTCTTAACAGATGACATTCTGGTCACTCCATAAACATTTTAAACAGCTTTTTAAGCTATATATGACAACATAATACTGCACGGTGAAAAGCTGAAAAGCCTTCTGCTAAAATATGGAACAAAGAAAGGATGCCCACTCACACCACTTTTATTCAACATAGTATTGGAAGTGCTAGCCATAGCAATCAGACAAGAAGAAATAAAACGTATCCAAATTGGAAGAGAAGAGGTAAACTGTCATTATATGCAGATGACATGATACTATGTATAGAAAACCCTAAAGACTCCACACAAAAGCTACTACAACTGATAAACAAATTCAGCAAGGTAGCAGGATTCAAGATTAACATACAGAAATCTGTTGCATTTCTTTACACTAGCAATGAAATATCAGAAAGGGAAAGAAAAAAACAATCCCTTTTAAAATCACATAAAAAAAACCAAACTTAGGAACAAACCTGACCAAGGAGATGAAAGAACTATAAAACATTGATAAAGGAAATTGAAGATGATGCAAAGAAATGGAAAGATATCCCATGCTTTTGGATTGGAAAAATTAATATTGTTAAAATGGCCATACTACCCAAAGCAATCCACAGATTTAATGTGATCCCTATCAAATTACCCATGACATTTTTCACAGAATTAGAACAAATAACTCAAAAATTTATATGGAGCCTTGAAAGACACAGAATTGCCAAAGCAATCTTGAGGAAAAAGAACAAAGCAGGAGGCATAACCCTCCCAGACTTCAAACAATACTACAAAGCTACAGTAATCAAAATAGTGTGGTATTGGCACAAAAACAGAAATATGGATCAATGGAATAGAACAGAGAGCCCAGAAATAAACCACACACCTATGGTCAATTAATCTTTGACAAAGGAGGCAAGGCTATACAATGGAGAAAAGACAGTCTCTTCAGCAGAGAAAGCTGGGTAGCCACATGTAAATCAATAAAGTTGATTTACATGTGGCTGCCCTCACACCCTCACACCACACACAAAAATAAATTCAAAATGACTTAAAGGCTTAAATACAAGACATGACACCATAAAACTCCTAGAAGAGAACATAGGCAATACATTCTCTGACATAAATCGCACCAATGTTTTGTTAGGTCAGTTTTCCAAGGCAATAGAAATAAAAGCAAAAATAAGCAAATAGGACCGAATCAAACTTATAAGCTTTCACACAGCAAAGGAAACAAACAAAAAACAAACAAAAAGACAACCTACAGAATGGGAGAAAATATTTGCAAAAGAGGCGGCTGACAAGGGCTTAATTGCCAAAATACACAAACAGCGCATAAAACTCAATAACCACAAAAAAACAATCAAAAAGACAACCTACAGAATGGGAGCAAATATTTGCAAAAGAGGCGGCTGACAAGGGCTTAATTTCCAAAATACACAAACAGCTCATAAAACTCAATAACAACAAAAAAACAATCAAAAAATGGGCAGAAGACCTAAATAGACTTCTCTTCAAAGAAGACATACAAAAAAAAAAGAAAACATACAGATGACCAATAGGTACATGAAAAGATACTCAACGTTGCTAATTATTAGAAAAATGCCAATCAAAACTACAATGAGATACCATCTCACACTGGTCAGAATGGCCACCATTAAAAAGTCTACAAATAGCAAATGCTGGAGAAGGTGTGGAGAAAAGGGAACCCTCCTACACTGTTGGTGGGAATGTAAATTGGTGCAGCTACTATGGAAAACAGTATGAAAGTTCCTTTAAAAAACTAAAAATCAATGCCATATGATCCAGCAATCTCACTCCTGGGCATACATATGGAGAAAACTCTAATTCAAAAAGGTACATACACCCCAATGTTCATAGCAGCACTATTTACAATAGCCAAGACATGGAAGCAATCTAAATGCCCATTGATAGATGAATGGATAAAGAAGATGTGTTATATATACATAGTGGAATACTGCTCAGCCATAAAAAAGGAATGAAATAATGCCATTTACAGCAACATAGATGGACCTAGAGATTATCATACTAAGTGAAGTAAGTCAGAAAGAGAAAGACAAATACCATATGATATCACTTATATGTGGAATCTGAAATATGACACAAATGAACTTCTTTACAAAACAGAAACAGACTCTCAGACATAGAAAATAAACTTATGGTTAGCAAAGGGGAAAGGCAGTGGGGGAGGGATAAATTAGGAGTTTGGAATTAGCAGATACAAACTACTATATATAAATTAGGTAAATAACAAGGTCCTACTGTATAGCACAGGGAACTATATTCAATATCCTGTAATAAACCATAATGGAAAAGAAAAGGAGAAAGAATATGTACATATACGTATAACCGAATCACTTTGCTGTACACTAGAAACTAAGACAACATTGTAAATCAACTATACTTCAATTAAAAGATTAAACAGCTTTACTGAGGTATAAATGATTCACAATAAACTGCACGTTAACTTTTGACATATGTATACATCTGTGAAACCAACACCGCCACCAAGATATTAAACATTATCAAGCATATCCATCACTCCCAAAAGCTTCTGTCAACTTTATGTGTGAATAAAAACCAAATCTTCAGACTCCTAGGCTGGTGCTGCTTCTCTTATACTTGAAGAAAGTTTGTGATTTTGTATGTTATTCATCCATATTGTGTGCTATTGTACATTTATGGAAAAGAACATAATTGAAGATAAAATATTTTATTTGTAGAAGCCCCAAACTTATACTGCAGACTCCATATAAAGTCTGCCATTTGGTAATGAGACATCTTGCCTGCTTCCTGATGAATCACCAGTTCACAGTCCTTCCAGAGACCTTGCCCTTGGATTCTGGGAGGTAACCAGGTTTGTTGTGTCTTTATAATAACTTCCATTTTTGCTTTCTGCTTAGGCAAATTTAAGCGGTATTCTTGCAATTTGTTGTCTCAATTTCTTTCTCTTTATCTGTGAGGGTGGTGATGAAGTTCCTGGGCTCCCGAGGCAGACTGCCTGGGTTCAAATCCCACCTCTCTCACTTACAAACTACAGAGCTTTGGTCAGGTTACCTCTCTGCACAGAGCCTGGTAGTTTGACAGTAAATTCTTGGTAAATGTTACATATAACTATTTTCTCTGAAAACTGGTTATATACTATTCAGACCACACAGCAGAAATGTCCAAATCTCCTGTCTTATAGGATTGTCCCCTCCCCCATCTCTAGGTTTTACATCTGTACATTTTAAGAGATTAGTCCATTAAAAGCAGAATTCCAGGGGCTTCCCTGGTGGCGCAGTGGTTGAGAGTCCGCCTGCCAATGCAGGGGACGTGGGTTCATGCCCCGGTCCGGGAGGATCCCACATGCCACAGAGCGGCTGGGCCCGTGAGCCATGGCCGCTGAGCCTGTGCATCCGGAGCCTGTGCTCCGCAACGGGAGAGGCCACAACAGTGAGAGGCCCCCATACCGCAAAAAAAAAAAAAAAAAAAGCAGAATTTCCATCCCACATAATGTTCTAAATTGGGAAACAATTACTAAAGCTGATTTCACTTCTATATTTCTTTCTGGAACCAAGGAATATTTTCATGTAAATCTACATTAAAGGGTTTTGGGGAATATATATATGTAAATATATGGAAGCATTAGATGTGAACCAGCTAGTTGCAAAAGAATTAATAGTTTTGCTTTAAAAAAAATCATATCAGATGTACTTTTTGTTATTGCTCTGTAATAAACCCCTCATGTACATTATTTCAGTTAATCCTCATGTCTCCACACTGAGGAGGAAGAGAAGGGGTTGGTCTTGCTGTCTTGGGTGGCCAAGGTGGAGGAGATGGAAGGGGAGGCAAGAGAGGCAGGCACACTTGGTGTAATTTGAAGGAAATACATTGTAATTTCTGAATGACTTTTTTGCTTTTTCATTTCTCTAAAATTGTTTTTATATGGTAGCAAACACCATTTGCTTTAGTTTCAGTGCCCATATCACAGAAGGGCCTAGGTTATAAAAGAAGTCAAAAGTAGTCCTGAATAATCAGAACCCTTCTGCCAGATTGTCTACTGTCAATTGTTTCTGCCACTGCTTCTTCTACGTCTTCTTCCTCATTTCCTGGCCCTGGTTCGGAAGCACTCTTCTCCACCAAGTCATCTTCTGTTAATTCCTCTGGTGTGGTGTCTGTTAGCTCTTAGGTTTCTCCAAGATCTGTATCTTGAAACTCTTCACCCTCCATCCCCACCTTTTTTGCTGTATATCCATAATCTCTTTCATGATCTCCTTGACTGGCTCTGTTGTAAATTCTGTGAAGTCATGCACAACATCTGGACACAGTTTTCTCCAGCAGGAATTCATCGCTTCAGGCTTGATGGCTTTCATGGGTTTTTCTATAACCGTGATGGCATATTCAATGGTGTAATCCTTCCAGACTTTCATGATGTTCTCTTTCTTGGGGTTCTCTTCCATAGCATTGACAATCCTTTCTATAAAGTACCATGTGCAATGAGGTTTAAAGGTCCTTATGACCCCTGATCTAGAGGCTGAATTAGAGACGTTGCGTTTGGGGGCAAGTGGTCACTTCGACACATTTGGTGTTGAACTCATGGGGTTCGAAGTGGCCAAAGACATTGTCCAATATTAAAAGAAATTTAAAAGGCAATCACTTACCGGCAAGGTACTTCCTGACTTTAGGGACAAAGCACTGACAGAACCAATCCAGAAAAATGGTTCTGGTTGTCTAGGCCTTCTAGTTGTAAAACCAAAAGACTGGCATCTAGTGTTTATCTTTTCCCTTCAAAGCTCAGGAGTTAGCAGCCTTATAGATAAGGGCAGTCCTGATCATAAACCTGACTGTATTTGCACAAAACACTAGAGTTAGCCTATCCCTGCCTTAAATGCTTGCTTCTCTTCCTTACTAATAAATGTCCTTTGTGGCATTTTTCCTCCCAGAATAGGGCACTTTTGTCTGCATTAAAAACCTGTTCAGATAGATATCCTCTCTCCTCAATGATTCTCTTAATGGGATCTGGGAACTTTTCTGCTGCCTCTTGGTGAGCAGAAGCTTCTCCTCCTGTTATCTTGACATTTTAAAGCCAAACTTCTTTTTAAAATTATCAGACCATCCTTTGCTGGCATTAACTTCTCCAGCTTTAGATCCTTTACCTTCCTTTTGCTTTAAGTTGTCATATGGCTTCGTTTTTCTCTCAAATCATATTAGAGTCTATAGGTATCCCTTTCTTATAGCAATCCTGCACCCACATAAAAGCTGCATTTTCAATATGAGATAAGAAGGTATTTAGCCAAAAGTGCAAAGTTTTGCACCAGCTACAAGTTTTTATGATTTTCCTTTTCGTTTTTAACAACGGTCTTTACTCTGGATTTATTTATCTTGAAATGGTGGGTAACCACAGTTGCAGACCTCAATCTATGCTGCATATCAAGCAATTCAGTTTTTTCTTGTAATGTCATAACTTTGCTTCTTGGGAGAATTTCCAGGATCACTAGCAGCACTTCATATGGGTCCCTGGTGTTATTCAAAGTTTATGGCATTGCACTAAACACGATGAAAAATACTTGAAAACCATGAGAGATCACTTTTTACTGCAATATGCAATTTACTAGGAAGACAAGTGCTCACATGGAGATGATTAGCATCACACAGCACTGTACTCATAACATGCAACACTTGAGTTTATCATTATAGCAGCAGGGGGTGGCTACGAAATTATTACTACGAAAGTATACTATGTGCTACAGTTAATTTTATGCAGTTATGATTTAATACTGATTTAAATATGATTTAAATATGATTTAAATCTTTATGTTTGTTTACCTTTTTCTTGATTGGGAATGGTGCCATGTATGGTCTGTAAGTGTGTTTTGATAAATTTTAACTTTTTATAATAGATCTGTGTATATTCTATGGTAGTAAATGATAAAGTAGACTAGTATCTGCATACATTTTATGCATTCATGACATACCTAACTTCTTCTTTTTTTTATTTTTTGGTATTTCTAGGCTACTCAGTTTGCGAGTTATTTCAGATTGTCACAAATCTCAAAAACTTTTTCCAATATATCTATTGAAAAAATATGTGTATAAATGGCCCTCACAATTCAATCCCAAGTTGTTCAAAGATCAACTGTATATATACATACACACATGCACACACACACGTATATACACACAAAGGCATAGAACAAATCTCTTATTACTTAAAACAGACAATCAAAATCTGATATCAAATATTCTTTAAATAGTTGAGTTATTTATTCACTTTCAATGACATTGTTCCACAGGACACAAAATTTAAATGTTAGGTAACATAATCATTCTTTCTGGCATGTAATAGCTAATGAAGACACATTAACAAAGCAGTCGTGTCAAGTATTTTAAACTGTCCTTGAAAGGGTAGACACCAAGAGTTCTTCATGGACTACCCATTGTTCTTAGGCAAGAGCTACTGACTCTTCTCTTTGCACTTCCTCTTCCCTGATCAAAGCTCTTCCAAAGAATTGTCTACTTAATTTCCACTGACTCTCCTTTCTCTCTTGAGCCTACTTCAATCAGGTCTTCCTCTCACTGTGTCATCAAAACTGTGCTTATCAGAATCACCAATGACCTCCATGCAGTTAAATCTCAAGGACAAATCTCAGCTCTTATCTCATTCCACCTATCAGTAGCATATGACTTATTGGTTGGTTTCTTCTTCCTGAAACAGTTTTTTCACTAGATCTCCAAGACACCCCCCTCCTTGGTTCTCCTCCTCCCTCAATGGCCATTCTTTCTCTGCATTCTGCATTCTTTGTTGAGTTCTCCTTTACCTTCTTAATCTCTAAAAATTGGAGTGTCTAGGACTCTTTGTATAGACCTCTTCATTATCTACATACACTCACTCATTGGAGTTCTCATCCAGTCCATGACTTTAAATGTTATTTACATGCTATTGCCTCACAAATTCATACACCTAGCCCAACTCTCACACAAACTGCAGACAGGTATACATATCCAACAGGCTATTTGACATCTCCATTTGGATGTCTACAGGCATCTCAACAAACCCCAAACTAAACTGCTAATCTTCTACCCTATCGCTCTTCCTTCATCTTCTCCAGTTCATGAAAGTAGTAGCGCCATTCTTCCACTTGCTCAGGCCCAAACCCTGGAATCATTCTTGACTCCTCTCCTTCTCTCACACCCCACATCCAGTCCATTAGAACATCTTGTCAGCTGTAAACTTATTCACACTACCAGTCACACTACTTCTCATTACCTTCTGCTCTGCCAACTTAGTCCAAAACTCTATCATCTCATGTCCCCTTCACTTGGTCAGTTTTTTATCTTGTGAAGCAATGCATTTAAAATGTAAGTTAGATTGTTACTTTTTCTGCTTAAAACTTTCCTATGGCTTCCCATTTTACTCAAAATGAAAAGTCTTTAATTGTGACCTATAAGCCCCCATGATGTTTCCACCACCAACAACACCTCTACCAACTCTCTGATCTCATTTCCTACTGCTCTCCCTCTTGCTCAACCCACAGTATCCACAATAGTGTCCTTGCTGCTCCTCACAGACACCAAGCACACTCTATCTCAGGGCCTTTGTACTTCTAATGTTCTACAAATATTCCTACGTAATGCTCTACCTTCTTTGTCACCTAGGCCTTTCCTAACTATCCTGTATAAAATAAGTCCCCTCATCTCTCTCGATACCCTATCCTGATTTATTATTCTTAACACCTTTTTATTTTGAAATAATTGTAGATTCATATGCACTTGCAAGAAATAATACAGAGAGATCTTGTATACGCTTTACTCAGTTTCCCCTAATGGTCACATTTTACAAAAACTACAGTGCAATAGTGCAACTAGGATACTGACACTGATGCAGCCAAGATACAGAACATTTCCACAGTTCTATCACCTCAGGGATTCATGGTGCCCTTTTACAGCCACACCAACCACCCTCTAGCCTCTACTCCCTCCTTAACCCCTGACAACCACTAATCTGTTCTCCATTTCTATAGTTTTGTTATTTCAAGAATGTTATATAAATGTAGTCATACAGTATTAACCTTTTGGGATTGGCCTTTTCCACTTAGCATAATTCCCTGGAGATGCATCCAAGTTGCTTTGTAATGGCATTTTTTATCACCTGACATATATACATACATATTTATTTGCTTATTAGGATAAGTTCCCCGAGAGCAGGGAATCTATTTTGTATACTGTACTTATGATGTAGGCATAAACATCTGTTGAATAAATAAAGTCCAAACTCTTTAACATGACCTATAAGATCCTAAATGAAGCATGCTTACCTTTCCAACCTCATCTTTCATTTCCATGGCTCCTCCACCCTGCCACACCACTCCCATCCAGATACACTAAATAGTGAATAACGCCATTCAGTTACACTAAACATCTTGCCATTTATAGCAGATTGCCTATGTGCTCTGATGTGCTGTTGTTGTTTTTTCCACTTTTGCTGTTTAGAACTGTGGTTCTCAAACTTTAGTGTGCATCAGAATCACCCGGCTGATCAGGCTTATTAAAACAGACTGCTAGGGACTTCCCTGGTGGTCTAGTGGTTAAGACTCTGTGCTCCCCACTGCAGGGGGGGCACGGGTTCTATCCCTGGTCAGGGAACTAAGATCCCACAGGCTGCTTGGCGCAGCCAAAAACGAAACAAAACAAAATAACCCTTAAAAAAAAACCAAACAGATTGCTAGGCTCCACTCTCAGAGTTTTAAATTCAGTAGGTCTGGGATAAGTCCTGAGAATCTGCATTTCTGACAAATTCCCAGGTGATGCTGATGCTGCTGGTCCATGAACCACACTTGGAAAATCATTGTGTTAGAACATTTTTTTATTTCCCTTCCCATTTCACTTGCCTAATTTCTTACTTAACCTTCAGTCCTTCCCTCACCCCAGAACATGGTGTTCCATGGCACACTGTACTTACCCTATCCCATCACTTATCACAGGATATTATAATGTCCTATTTATGTGTGTCTCTCTCCCACCAGACTATATCCTCAGCACTTTGCACAGTCTGACAGAGTAGGCACTCAATGTATATAATGACTGAATAGGTTCCTTAATTTTGATACCTTAAAAGACTCAACTGAAACAGTATCTTTACAGTCATATGTTATTTAGAAGGCAGTGCTTCTATGGGCTAAAAATAAAACATGAAAACACACCAAGGATCCCTTCATCAATAGGCTTAAGAAAAAATAAGGCAATTTTTAATGTTAAGATTTTCTAGGAAGTGTTATTATTACAATTCTTTTCAACCAGAACACCTCACACTGAAATAATGACTGATGACAAAGGTCAAGAATTCAAGTTAAGATACTTTACCCATTACTTTTTCAATAATTACTTCAAATCTGTATTTTGTTCTTCTAAAAGTGAACTCTCTTCCCTTCAGACTAAACACCCCAAACCACAAGACTATCTAACATAGCCAGGACTTCAAAGAACGCTTTAATTGAACCCCAGAGCTGGCCAGATGTTGAAATCAGAACATACTTGCTTGCACAGGTCTATAAACCATTATCTAAAATTCCAAATTCCAAAAAAGCTCTAGAAACGTAAGATTTTTCACAAGTTTAAGGCAAATTCATTTAGCAGCAAAATCTGACCCAAACAGATATGTAGTTATTTTATGTTATAGGGCTTTATCCAAATTAGTGTTAATACTAATGCATTTTTGTGGCATGAATATTAATATGTTTGATTCTAAGATGCTACTCCAGACCCCACTGAGGTGTTACAGAAAATATGGTATATGCATTATATTCCTGTCTAAAATCCCAACAATTCTGAATTCTGAAACACATTTGGCCCAAAGGGTTTGGATGAAGGATTATGTGCCTGTATTGAGATATCAATTTCTCTAATCCCTGTATTTTTGTCTACTGTATTTGAAATATTTATCTAAATAATGCCCCCTATTGTTTTCTCATTTTGTATCTGAAAAATTGGTCTTAATGAAAATAGCTTTTGGGAATTCCCTGGCAGTCCAGTAGTTAGGACTCTGTGCTCTCACTGCTGTGGGCCTAGGTTCAATCCCTGGTCAGGCAACTAAAATCCCACAAGCCGCACGGTGTGGCCCCCCCAAAAAAGCTTTCTTCATTTTATCTGTTTTAACATTAGATAAATACTGTTGGAAACTCACTGCTTCTATTCATATATGATACTTTCTTTTTAAATTAAGGAAATTCTATACTTCTTCGGGATCCTGTGGCTCACTCCCATCAGATGAATCATCATCATCCTCACATGAATCATCACCAGAACAACTGAAAGTATAGAACTAACAAAAATGTCTAGTGGAAACATATCATTTTGAAACACATCTGAAAGGCTAATGTCACACTTACAAGCCACTGACATTTGGCAGACTCAACTGATGAAAGTAGAATTTTTGTAGATTAAAATGTAAAGCGGACAACAGTAACAGATATTATCACTGTAAAGAGCAAAAAACACCTAGGATATATTTAGGAATGAACTGAACAAGAACTGTACAGGATCTATGAAGAAAATGCCACTGGGAAACATTAAAAGAAAACTTGGGTAAATAGAGGGCCACACATTTCTAGACTGCATATTTGGTTTCAAAAGGAAGAGGAATCAGGTGACTTTAAACTGAAAGAGAAGTTTATTTGAAGAGAGGTAACTTGTGTAGGTCCCCAGAAGCAGAAAGGACAGTAAGACCTTAGTAGGGCAAACCAGGACCTGGAAAGCCCCAGAACGCCAGGCAACTACCCCACTACCCTCTTTGGGGACCACAGGGCTTCCTAACTCTGCTGCTCTCTGTGCATCTGCTGCTCTCTGCAGGCCTGCTTTCTCTGTACACCTGCACGTGGGTCAAACGTCTCTCCCTGCCTTACCCTTGTGTCATCACTTTCTAGGTCAAGAGCCCAGGTAAGACTGATTGCAAATTTCTTGAGAGAGAATCTGATTGGACCAGTTTGAATCCGTTATCCACCTACTCCTGGTCCAAGCAGCTATGGCAGGGGAAGGGAGAGGGTTAATCTGCTTACTAACATGGGACAAGGATGCAGACTGGAACATGAGTGAGTGGTGCAGGCAAATTGAATGACATGTCCATTATAGATGAGCAGATTCCACATTGTGGAGATGCAATACAATACAGAGGTTAAGAGCACAGGCTCTGGGACCAAACTGCCTGAGTTTGACTTTGCCAACTTATTAGCTGCTTGACCTTCAACAAGTTATTCAATCGCTTTACACTTCAGTCTCCTCATCTGTAAAATGAGGGTGATGATAATAGAGTTGTTGCATGGATTAAATGAATTAACACATATAAAGCACTCAGTAAAAACCACATAAGTATTTTATTACTTTTATAAAGATGCTCATTTCCCCTAAATTAGTCTATAAAATTAATGCAATTCAAATCAAAATCACAACTCTTAATTTGATAAAATAATTTTGAAGTTACTATGGAAGAAATATCTATGGAGAGAATGGCATAGGTAGAATGTGAAGAGCACAGAGACTGATGCAAGTTATTGGTTATGTTCTAGATATTACATTGGTGGTTTGTTTCACATTATGTTTTTTAATGTACATATATGACAAAATTTTCTTTTATATATATCAAATATATTTTTGAAAGACACTTCTTTTTTTCTTGGTAAAACACCAGTAACACCGCTTTTCCTATGTCAATGATTCTGATTATTCCCTTTTTTCTATGCTTATAAGAGGGATAATGACTAACACAAACCCCAGTGTCTTTTTTTTAACGTCTTTTTTTGTAACATCTTGCTTTATAATGGTGTGTTAGTTTCTGCTGTATAACAAAGTGAATCAGCTATACGTATACATATATCCCCATATCTCCTCCCTCTTGCGTCACCCTCCCACCCTCCCTATCCCACCCCTCTAGGTGGTTACAAAGCACCAAGCTGTTCTCCCTGTGCTATGCGGCTGCTTCCCACTGGCTATCTATTTTACATTTGGTAGTGTATACATGTCCATGCCACTCTCTCACTTCGTCCCAGCTTACCCTTCCCCCTCCCCGTGTCCTCAAGTCCATTCTCTACAAAAAGACACTTCTTAAAGAAATACTCCAAAAAAGAAGACCACTAAGCAGGGATTTACCCTACCAGAAATTTAAAAATAATTTAAAAGTACACTAAAACAATAATATTATTATCCAATAACAAATAAGTCAATGGAACAGAAAATAAAGTACATATGGAAATTTAGTACTGTATAAAGGTAGAATTTCAAATCTACAGGGAAGACTGAGCATTCAATAAATGGTATAGGGCACCATCAAGTCGTTTAGGGAAAAAAATATTAAGCTAGATTCTTCCTTTCCTCCTCCTAAACAAATTTCAGAAGGATTAACTATTGAAATATTTTTAAGAAGATACCTAAAAACGTTAGAAGAAAATACACACTTCTAAGCATGACATTAAAGCTGTAAATGTAAATAAAGGAAAAGACCTACCTAAAAATGAAAAACTTCACAAGAACCCCATCACCTTAAAGTTACTACTCATTTGCACCTATTTATGGGTTCTGATTCTGATTAATTCTATATAAACAGTTTTTACATAATACAAAACTGAACATATATAATTTTATGGTAAACATTTTATATAACCTTATCATGTACTTTTCTTGTACTCCTACTGTCTCTCTATTTAGCCCATGCATCACGTCAGGATAGTCCATTCTCTACTCTGCTTCTCTCTCCCCTTTTAAAATAACTTTCTTTGAAAGTTATAACCATGTACTTTTTCTTAAGTGAGTTTTAGTATTGTTTTCTTGAGATCTATAAAGTATATATATATTTTTGCATTTTAATTGAAACTGATAATATACAAATAACCTAGAGATGAACTGTATCCTTTGCTAATTGTATTAGTCCATCTGGCATCGTATGTTCTTTTTGCTAGACGTCCCTTTTTTTCTTCCAATAAGTTTTATTGGGTGGAAGCCATATAAAGAAAACAAAGGAAAGAAAAACTTCCTTCAGCAAATAAACACCACAGGCTATATTTAAAGATAAATTTAAAAATTGAAAAATACTTGTGATTATGTTTTAGACAAAGATTAATAATATTCCTAACTTACAAAAAGCCCTTAATTAAAAAAATGTGACTATTTCAAATAGGCAGAAATCATGAACTGGCAATTCACAGAAACAGACCCAATAAATATACGGAAGACGTTCAGTTTTACACTTAGTCAACAAAATGCAAATTAAAACAAGACGATAAAGATGATAAAAGTTTTTTTTAAAGGTGACAAAGATCACAAAGATTAACAATACTCGACTGGCAAAGAGAGGAAGACCCAGCTGTCATTCACTAGCCACTATGTTGGTGGAAAAGTATTCAATACTTTTCAAGGGAAGAGTCTGGTAACAACATCTAGAATCTTACAAACGTGCATTCCCTTTGATCCAGTAATTATATTTGTATGAATTTATAGTACGGAAATTATCAGGGATATGTACAGTTTATGTATAAGAACACTCATCTAGTTTTGCTTGCACAAGTAAAAAACTGTAAATACCCTAAAAGTCCAACAATTTAGGGGTTGGTTGTACATATTATAACCATATAGCCATTAAATGCCGTTACATACACATAGCCATTAAAAATGATTACGTAACCTACTTTATCTGGAAAGATATGAGACATTTGGAGAATATAACATGCTCACATTTTCCTATTTTAAAAAAAGCTTTACGTGTATATATGGAAAAGTCTCCAAGTTTATACAGCACTATGTTAATACGGTTATTTCTGGGTGACGAGATCGTGGGTGAGTTTAAGTTTCTTTCATACAGGTTTATGTACTTACTACTGGACAGTTGCAGGGAGTAGGCATTTTTTTAAAAAGCAGTGTTCTTCTTACAATCACAAAATACTAGGAAACTGTTAATTTGCTGAGAGAAACGGGTAACGGGTGACGAGCCCGCCAGAGCGGGGGCTGAGAGAAGCGGACGCCAGTCGTCCGAGCCTCGCCCTGCCGCTGCCGCGGGAGCACAGTAACCGGAAACACGCCACGCGAGACCTCGGGAATTCTGGGTACGCACGGGCCCCGCGTTACCTCACAAGGAAGAAACTGTTACATTTAAAAGAAAAACCATCTCTTTCCTTTAACACAACACCATTAGCTCAGTCAAGGGGCGTTTCTATCCTGAGATGAGTGCGGGGGAGGTCGCAAGGGCGAAAGTCTTTCTTTAAAATTAAAGTCTTCCTTGTCTCCCCCTCCCCTCCACCAGCCTCTTCCCGTCACTCCGCAGGAGCTTCGAGGCCGCCCCGGGGAAGGCTGTTTCTACGGGTGACAACTTGCAGGAACAAGGCAAGCTTAAATGCCGCGAGCCGACTATTGTGTGCTAATGCCGCCCGGAAAGGTGGAAGGTGCGCGACGAAGCGCCGGGCGCGGAGGCGAGGCACGCTCTGACTGGCCCCCGGTTCCTCAGGCCGATGGAAGGGCGGGGCGGCGCGGCGCGCGTGCGGAGAGGCGTCCTCGCGCCCCTGCCGGTCTCCCGGGTGCCACTGTGGGTGCTCCAGTCGGGGAACTGGGCGGAGCGAGGGAAGTTATGAAGGCCTGGCCTCGAGAATGTAGGCGGTTAATCTTTCTCACACGCGTAACTAGCCGGGCGCGTGAGTCAATCGAGGCTTTCCTCCGAGGCCGGGCCCAGTG
Source organism: Neophocaena asiaeorientalis asiaeorientalis (assembly GCF_003031525.2). NCBI lineage: Eukaryota > Metazoa > Chordata > Mammalia > Artiodactyla > Phocoenidae > Neophocaena > Neophocaena asiaeorientalis. The sequence goes on along the minus strand of NW_020173955.1, from coordinate 2,933,043 downwards.
CAGGCGAGGAACTGCAGAGGAGGAGGGAGAGGCGAGGCCCAGGCCAAAAGGTCGGGTCAGGTGCGGGCCGCTGCCTGCGTAGCGAAGGGCGGGGAAGACCTGGGCGGGAAAGCGGGAGTGGAGGGGCCCACTGCCCCGACCCCCCCCCTCCCGCCCCCACCCGCTAGACCGCACTGATACAGCGAAGCTGATACGAGAGAGTAGACTTAGGAGGTGAGGGGCCCGGCAGATGAGCAGGCTCACACCCTCGCGTTAACTCGTGAGGGTCACCGTCCTGGTTACTGGGAGCTAGATAGACCTGACTAAGCTTGTGTTTGGGGTGGGAGTTGATAACCAATTTTTGAACGACTGTCATTCAAGATAAATGGCCATTGGGTTTAGGGTATGAATGGGACATTTGGGTAGAAATGTTGACGTGAGGTCGTTTAAGGCAGTCTTTGTGAATTGCCTGTGGAAAGTGGTTCCCTGATTTGTGTCTTTATAATACTGATTTGTGTCTTTATAATACTAAAAACAGGCGGTAAATGGCGTTGTACAATTCATTCCGTTCACTTTGGCTGTTATCTAACTTATGGTGATGAATGAGTAGCTTTGGCAGAAGTCGTTTGGACCCCCAGAGAGTGGACAAGAATCACATAATGTTTCGAGAGAGCAATACCTCCATGGGAGACCTGGCAGATGAGTAAGGCTTCCAGATTTCCAGACGATCTGGTGAAGGACGTTTAAAGGAAGAATTGAGAGTGTGCTCATCTGTGAAACTCTTCAGGCTTAAGTACCTGTTTATCTTAAAACAAATTACAAAACTGAGTTACAAAACTAAGTGATGGAAACTTTATGGTAGGTTATACTGACTCGTTGGCTACTATTAATTATAATTTTAAATTTCTCTTAATTTGTAGATATGAGAGCCTTTTACTATTTTATTCTTGGAATATTGTTTTAAGTGAAAATTTTCATTTCAAAAAACTGCAAAAAGAAGACTTTGTATATAATTACACATATTTTAAGGAAGATACTTATAGTTTAACATTATAAGTTTTTTTAAATAAAAAACGTTCCAAAAAAAAATTAGATGTTTCTTTGGGCACATTAGAAAATACAGATAAACAAAAAGAAGGGGAAAATCCATTAATCCCACTATCCAGAGTTAACTGTTGTTAATATTTTAATATCTTTGTTTTCTCCTATCATATGTTTTATAAGCATAGAATCACTAAACAGTTTATTTGATAGAAACCAACCTGTGACTTTGTCTAGGGTTAGGACTATTAGAGACTTTCTTTGTTAGATATTTCTGTATTATTTGGATTATTATAGTGAGCAAGCATTACTTTTCTAATCAGAAAAAAACAAAGAAATTGAAAACTTCATCATTGATTTTTAAAGTTCATAATTTTGGAAACATATTCCACAAAGTGACTTTTGATTTAATTTGAGAGATTAAACGTGTTATTTTGTTTCCCTGTGAAACCCACTGAAATAAGAAAATGTAAAACCCACAAAGAGTGCTGAAGAGACAATAGAGAATGAGAGGTGTTAGTGTGTTCTATTGTAAGAGCTGTACAGAGCATCTCAGCATCAAGCTGCCATAGCTTTGAGCTGTGTCTTTGAGCATCTCGATTTATTTTGTGCATCTGTTAGCAAGATGTGTCCCCAAGGTAATTGTGTCTTCGCTTTATACCATTTCGGTTTAGGAAAGGTTTCATGGGAATGCTCTCCTTTCAGATAGTGGGGGAGGGAAACTTGTAATTCATACTTCAGTACTCCAGAAAGGCTCTGTAAAGGGAAATTTTATTTTTCTCTTCTATTCTCAGTACTTCTGACACTAGGTATGTGGGGGTTTATCTCACACCAAGCAGTTCTCCAATTCTTGACAGACGCTGACTAGATGTCCTACACATTTAACTGAATTCTGACACTGTCCCCCTGGAGATAGCATCAGGTCCCAGAGGTTAAAATGTTATGGCTCATTTTATGTGTCAACTTGACTAGCCTAAGGGATGCCCAGTTAGCTGGTAAAACATTATTTCTGGATGTGTCTGTGAGGGTGTTTCTGGAAGAGATTAGCGTTTGACTCACCAGACTGAGAAGAGATCTGCCCTCACCGATGTGGGTGGTCATCATCCAATCTGTTGGGAGCCCCAGTGGAACAAAAAGGCAAAGGAAAGGCAGATTCTCTCTTCTTGAGCTGGGGTGTCTATCTTCTGCCCTCACACAGTGGTGCTCCTTGTTCTCAGGTATTTGGAATCAAGCTGAATTATACCACCAGCTTTCCTGTTTTTCCAGCTTGCAGACAGCAAGCAGTGTATGGGACTTCTTGGCTTCCATAGCCATGTGAGCCAATTCCTGTCATAAAACTCCTCTTATATCTATCTATATACTATTGGTTCAGTTTCTCTGGAGAACCCTGACTCAAGACTACCCCCACTTCAGGTGCCAATTACAAGTCCAGGTTGCGACCTCTACTTCTGACCAACCAGCTATAAATTGACCTTCCCATGACTCCTTCCTCAGGTTCAAGAATTTGCTAGAATGGCTCCCAGAACTCAGGGAAATATTTACTTACGTTGGTTGATTTACTATGAAAGGATACACTCTGTAACAGCCACATGGAAGAGATGCATATGGCAAGGTAGGGAGAAGGGGCACAGTTTCCATGCCCTCTCTTTGTGCACCACCCTCCCAGAACCTCCACGTGTTCACTAACCCAGAAGCTCACTAAATCTCCTGTTTAAGAATTTTTTATAGAGCTTAATCTCTAGTCCCCCTCTCCCTTTCCTGGCAATCTGTGGTTGGGGCTGAAAGTTCCAGCCCTCTAATCACCTGGTCTTTCTGGTGACCAGCCCCATCCTGAGGCCATCGAGGAGCTCTCCCCTAAGTCACCTCATTAGCATAAAATGTGTGCTCAAAAGGGGCACCTTCTGAGTAACAAAAGATACTATCAGTCAGGAAATTCCAAAGGTTTTAGGAGCTCTGTGTCAGGAACTGGGGACAAAGACCAAATATATGTCTTATTGTACACGGCCTCATAAACTGGAAGTACCTCATCAATGGGAAGGTGTGGAAGGAAAGACCAGAGGATTGATTGAAAATCTGTACAAAGTAGTTAGACTTCTAGGTCTAGGTCACTATCCTTAGGACACGCAGCCAAGTTACTAGCTCACCCCTAGTCACTTCTGTGAAATACGAGGATTAGTTGGCAGAGAGTTTGAACCAGAGGAGACCCAGATTCAGGGACCTCATGTCAAGCAAAAAAAACAGACTAAATGAAAGTCTCTGTACTGAATAGTGAGACCCACCCCTGACCCTTTCCACTCTTTGCTCTCAGAGCACTGATAGCCATGTGTGTACACCCCATGGAGATTTTTCTCTAAATAAATCTTGAGGTCTCAGAGGAAATAACCTCAAGGTGATATTTTGGGGGTACCCTCAACAAAATGGTTAGGTCCCTTAGCGCCCTCCCCAAGTTGACAGTAAAGTCCTTTAATTAATAAAATGCCCACATAAACAGGTAGTCCAATCAACTTACCCTTTAATTATGAATGGAAAGCCAAGGATCACTAGACATTTAAAGAAAGCCTCCAAGATAAATACTGAGGTCCAAAACTATACCTTTGAATATTTCCAGTGACTGCCATTAAACCCAAAGGCTTAATTAGTCCACATTCACCTTTTTATCTCATTTGATGCTGATCACCCACTTTTTTCACCCTTCATCTTCATGATATAATATTCTATCTAATTTTTTTATTTTAACATTCTTTCCCATATCCCCTGCATCGGCAGGCGGACTCTCAACCACTGCGCCACCAGGGAAGCCCTCTTCACTCTTCTTTAACTATGATTATCTGAGCTGATGTCCTAGACTTTCTTTTTCTTTCTACCCTTCTATGAGTTCATCCAACAGGCTGTCATGTCACACGATTAAACTCTGACCAACCTTCAAGTCTCATATTTTCAGATTTTAGCTGATTTTATACCTTTTATATGCCACATGAGTAAAAAACCCAAATCCAGACAGCTTTGCAGTATCCCACTTGAATAGGCTGTAGAGTAGATGCTCTCTTCTCTGATGCCATTAGGGCTGGTTAATTAATTTTAAGTCACTAACTCAGGAAATCATTACAAAATTATATACACTGGCAGGGCCTGTTAGCTGCCTAAATAATTTTCATTCTTCCCTTCATCCTTACCAATAAAACTGAGGTTTCATTCTGCATAGGCAGTGTACTAACCAAAAGACATTTCTCAGCCTCCTCTGCAGTTAGAGCTGGTCAATGAGATATAAGTGGATTCTGTTGAGTGTGACTTCTGGGAAATAACTTTTTCATTCTTCTCCCTTTCCTCTTGCTTCCTATCTGGAATTCATTTATGATGGTCAGAGCCCTGGCAGCCATCTTATACGCCACTGGAGATGGCATAAAAGGAGCCTGATTGCTGATAACTTTGCTGCCAAACTCTCCCTATCTCAGGCCTTCCTTTCAGTGAGAAAATAAGACCTTGTGTGACTTATTACACAATAAGTGTGGATCTTGGACATTAGTAGTCAAGTGCAAATTCTAATTGACAGATGTATACTTAAACATTTTATTTTAACTTAAGATGTCTGAATAATTATCTTCTAATACTTTGATGTAGGCCCAAGACTTTTTGAATTTGGGTTCTGGTTGGAGTTCCTCAGATAACCTCTATAAACCATACACATAACACATTGCCTATTGTTGCAAGTGTTAATTTTTTTTCATGTGAAGAACTTAAGGATACTCACAGAGCAATGAGTGTAGAATTCTAAATTTCTACGACTGTTTTTTTTTTTTTTTTTTTTTTTTTTTGCGGTATGTGGGCCTCTCACTGCTGTGGCCTCTCCCGTTGCGGAGCACAGGCTCCGGACGTGCGGGCTCAGCGGCCATGGCTCACAGGCCCAGCCGCTCCGCGGTATGTGGGATCCTCCCAGACCGGGGCACGAACCCATGTACCCTGCATCGGCAGGCGGACTCTCAACCACTGCGCCACCAGGGAAGCCCTGTTTTCTTCTTTTAAATTTATTTTCATCTTTTAAACTTCTCTTGCCCTAACCTAATGTATAGTCATTGTATTAGTCTGCCTTCTGCCCCCCAAATTCATGTCTTACATGCAAAATACATTCATTCCATCCCAACAACCCCAAAAGTCTTATCTTGTTCCAGCATTAACTCTAAAATCTAAATTCCACAGTCTCATCTAAATATCATCTAACTCAGACATGGATGAGACTTGAGGTATGATTCGTCCTGAGGCAAAATTCCTCTCCAGCTGGGAACTTGACAAACCAAGCCGTCATGTGCTTCCAAAATACAGTAGTGGGACAGTTATAAGATAGACATTCCCATTCCAAAAGGGAGAAATAGAAAAGAAGAAAGGGGAATGAGCGGTCTCAAGCAAGTCTAAAACTTAGCAAGGCAAATCCCATTAAATCTTTTTTTTTTAATTAAAAAAAAATGGAGATGTAATTGACATTGTATTAGTTTTAGGTGTACAACATAATGATTTAAGTATATATTGTGAAATGATAACCACAATAAGTTTAGTTACCATTCATCACCACACTTAGTTACAAATTTTTTTTCCTGTGATGAGAACTTTTAAGGTCTACTTTCTTAGCAACTTTCAAATATACTGTATAGTATTAACTATAGTCACCATGCTGTACATTACAACCAGGACTTATTTATAATATAATACATTATATATATAATATATAATGCATATAATACATATTATATATAATATATATATTCCATTTACATATAATTATTATATAACTATATATAATTCCATTAGATCTTAAGGCTTGGGTCCAATGCTCTACAAGGACACCAGTCTGTGAAGTCAAGGAGGAAGCAAGCTTGTACCCTGGGCTTGTGAAGGGAGTGGCAGCCCTGATGATCTCTGAACCACCTTCAGGGTCATTCTTCCCTTTTCTTGAAGGATAAAACATGTTTGCTGCAGCATAGCTCTTTCACCCAGGTCTGTAAAATCCAGTAAGTCCAGCAGCCTTCCTTCATTTCCTCTCGTTTTCTCTGTCCCCTTTCATTCTAACTGACCTTGTCTTTGCTGGTAGAGTCCCATCTCTATTCCTGGCTTCTGCTGAGGTGGCTGATTAAATTCATGGTTCACACCCATATTAATCTCTTTACCAAATGGTTGTTCAGCCACACCCTTAGTGTTCTATTTAGAACAAGTTTTTTCATCTTTTGCAATATGGATAGGCTGAGAATTTTCCAAATTTTTAAGTTCTACTTCCTTTTTAACAATTCCTTATTCAATTCATATGTCTCCTTTTGAATTTCACTATTAGTAGTCAGGAGGACCCAGGCTGCACCTTCAACATTTTGTCTAGAAATGTCCTCAGCTAAATATCCAATTTCATTGTTCACAAATTATGTCTTCCACAAAACATGAGGACACAATTCAACCAAGTTCTTTGCCACTTTATGACAGGGATTGCCTTTTCTCCATTTTTCAATAACTGTTCCTCATTTCCTTCTGAGACCTCACCAGAATGACCTTTAATGTTCAGATTTCTATGAACATTCTGTTCATGACTATTTATATATTCTCTAAGAAAATGGAGACTTTCTTTCCAGCTCTCTTTTTTATCTCTCTGAGCTCTCACTATAATCGTCTTTAATCTCTGTATTTCTACCAGCAATTCCTTCATGACAGTCCAGGGTTTTTGTAATATGTACCTCAAAACTCTTCCAGCCTCTACCCATCATCCAGTTCCAAAGCCACTTCCACATATTTAGGTATTTGGTACAAAAGCAGCAGCCCACTTCTTTGTATCAAAGTCTGTATTAGTTTGCTTGGGCTGCCATAGCACAATACTACAAACTGGGTGGCTTAACAAAAATTTATTTTCTCACTGGAGGAAATAGATCAGGCTGGAAGTCCTAGATCAGGGAACCAGCGTAGTAAGTTTCTGGTGAGAACTCTTCCTGGTGTGCAGGTGGCAGCCTTTTTGTTATGTTCTCACATGGTGGGGGGGGAGAGAGAGAGAGAGAGAGAGAGAGCTCTCTGGTGTCTCTTGCTTTTCTTATAAGGACACTACTCCTATTGGATCAGGGCCCCCATCCTTATGACCTCACTGAACCTTAATTGCCTCTGTGAAAGCCCTATCTCCAAACATAGTCACATTGGTGGCTGAGACTTCGACATATGAATTTGGTACCCCACAAACATTTGTCACCACACAAACATTTAGTTCATATAAGTTATTTTTGGTGATTCCCTTTCATTTTCATTTTCACAGAAATAATTATTTTTAGTTTATATTAGTTTCCTTTTCTGATATAAATAGAATTGTAATGTGTACTATGTGATAAGCCCTATGCTGAACCGTAAGAATCCAAAGATAAGTAACACATGTTTTCTGTCCTTGAAAATATCAGTATAGTAGTATAATACTTAAAGCTGCACCCAAAGTCACAATTACTAGACATACATATCTTAACATCAAGGCCTAACTATAGTCTATAAATAAAAATCACCAGGGTACCTGTTAAAAATGCTTATTCTCACTTTACCTCTGTGAACCTCCCTCAAAAACTTATAACCCCAGTCTAATCATGAGAAAAAGTCAGACAAATTCCAGTAGAGGTGAATGATACAATATACCTGACCAATATTCCTTAATACTGTGAAGGTCATCAAAAAGAAGGCAAGTCTGAGAAAATGTCACAGCTAAGAGGAGCCCAAGATGACACACCATCTAAATGTAACAAGGCATTCCAGATGGGATCCTTGAACATAAAAAGGACATTTGGTAAAAACTAAGGAAATTTGAATAAACTGTGGACTTTAGTTAATAGTAATGTAACGATATTGGCTGATTAATTGTAATGAATGTCCCATACTAATATAAGATGTTAATAATAATGGAAACTGTGTAGGGGGAAGGGTAGGATATGGGACCTATCTGTACTATTGGCTCAGTTTTTCTATAATTCTAAAACAGTTCTAAGAAATAAAGTCTATTAATTAAAAAAAAGATACTCCTGTGCTTCACCCCTGGATTCAGTAATTTTAAGGAGGTGGCTGGGAATAATGGTTCTGCTCCCAATTCCAAACTGCTGGGGGGGATTTCCATACCACCATCGATTCCTGGATACCAGCTGGGTATCCTACAATTCAACTCAATTCTGAAACTACCCAGAGATAGCATCTGATCCCAGAGGTCAAGGACTCAGTTCTACAAGACTGAACACTAATTCCACCATGGTGGCTCCACCCTCATAATCTCATCTAAACGTAATTACCTCCCAAAGGCCCATCTCCAAATAACATCGCATCGGGGATTAGAGCTTCAACATATGAAATTTGTGGGACACAAATAGTCAGCCCATAGCATCAAGCTTTCAAAATTTCCTAACTAGTACTTGAAAGAGACAAATACAGCTTGAAGGTTGAGGATGAAACATATATATTCAATTTACACTAGTGACTCACGGTCATGTAATATAGTAGTTTCTAAATATCTTCTGAATCAGAATCTCTAAGCAGATACACAGGAATCTTTAAATAAACTCATAATGTGATGTGGGATCCATTAGAATCATTTTCCTTGTGAGTCTGGAAAAGAATTGAAGGAGGTTTATTTGTTGACATTCTCTTTCTTCAAGTGACCAGATGTTAAAAATATTTTTACACTTTCATTTCAAACTTTATAATAGTATTACAGAGAATAGAATGAAATTGTTGGGGTTATAATAGATAATTTAAATTGCTTTAAATTTATAAATTTATGTTAAGTATTTACTATAGTCCTGAATAAACTGTGACAGTCACTGTAGTTACCAGAGGACAATGCTTTCTTTCCTTCTGAGCAATGTGGCATGAGGATGTGAAGCTTATAACTTCTGAAGACATTTTGCCATAAATAAGCTAACCTTATAATGAAGTTAACAGAGAAGGAAGCTAACCAGAAAAAGGGAAGGAAGTTGAGCCCATCATGACATCAAAATTCTCCTGAATCAAACTCTAAAGCTCCCTCTACCTCTGGTCTTTCCAGTTATATAAGCCTATATCTCTTTTTTTTTCGGTACGCGAGCCTCTCACTGTTGTGGCCTTTTCCGCTGCGGAGCACAGGCTCCGACACGCAGGCTCAGCGGCCATGGCTCACGGGCCCAGCCGCTCCACGGCATGTGGGATCTTCCCGGACCAGGGCACGAACCCGTGTCCCCTGCATCGGCAAGCGCCATCAACCACTGCACCACCAGGGAAGCCCTATATCTCTTTTATTATTTATGCTAATTTGAATTTAGTTTCTGTTTCTTACAACATAAAGTTTTCTTAAGGATACAGTCCTGTCAAAGAATGCTTGTTGGCCCTCAGTATTCATTCTTCCCCTTTCAATGATAATAACTCTCAATTTCTAGGTGGGTATAGCTGCCCAGAATATAACTATATTTCCTAACTTTTCTTCTGACGAAGTGTGGCCCTGTGACTATATTCTGTCCTGAGAGGTATAAACTGAAGTGCTGTGTGCAATTTTCAGGAAGTGTCCTTAAAAGAGAGGAGCCATGTGCCTTCTCCTTTACCTTCCCTTATTCCTGTGATGGCTGGAGCTGTCAAAATGAGCTAATGATCATGAGATAATCATGAAGTAATCAAAGTCATGCATGGCAGAGCATCACGAAAGAAGGAACCTGAATTCCTGACACAGTGAACCACCATATCAACTTTGAACCCTTTACTTTCTACTTTATGCGAGAGCAAAATAGATATATATTATGTAGCTTACTGTTACTTTTGGTTTTGTCATTCATTGCTAAGCCAAATCCTAACTAACACTAAACCTTACATATGTTTCACCGTGTGTTTCCTTGTAAGTCAAATTCTGCGTGTGACTTAAGAATCATAAGTGAATTCCACACCAAAGTTCTGAGTTACTTTATTTTTATTTTTGATGGGATAAATGAGAAATACTAGCAAATGTGTTACATTGCAAACAGAAACACACAAAAAATGGAGGGATGAGCATGAATATATTTTTCTTCTAATACATTGAATGTTGGAGGCATAAACCCTCCAATTACTATAAGAGACAATTATGGATCCAGTAGTTCAAATTATGATACTAATACTTGTGCCCAGAAATCTCTCTGGTGGCGCAGTGGGTAAGAATCCACCTGCCAATGCACAGGACATGGGTTCAAGCCCTGGTCCAGGAAGATCCCACATGCCGTGGAGCAACTAAGCTCGTGAGCCACAACTACTGAGCCCGTGTGCCTAGAGCCCGTGCTTCTCTTGCTGCAACAAGAGAAGCCACTGCAATGAGAAGCCCGTGCACTGCAATGAAGAATAGCCCCCGCTCGCCACAACTAGAGAAAACCTGAGAGCAGCAATGAAGACCCAGTGAAGCCAAAAATATAATAATAATAAAGGGCGTCTCAAACTCAGGGAAGAGAACCTTCCTCTCTGGTCAGAGGAGATGTGCTCCCAAAACTCTGAAGTAGGACAAAACCTTTGCCTTTTTAAAAACCTCTGTTCCCCCACTGCTTAGCCCAGATACAGGCACTGTCATAGGAAGTAAAGAGCAAAATGAGGTATATAAAACCCTAGCTTTCTGATCAAAGTATTGTAATAGGGAGTCCCATAGAACTGGAAAGAACCAAGGAGATTGAGTAGAGAGAGAGAGGAGCTCAGGAGAGCAGAAGTTGTTTATGACTTCTGAGCTAACCTCCAAGCTGTGCATGTGTGAATCTGACCCTCAGCATCATATCAAATGCTTTGAGAACTAAGCTACAAGATAGAGCACTGCCCAGGAATTTGACTGGCTACTGGGTGGCAAACATACAGGACAGATGCAAGTAATACTGTAACATCTTTGCAAAGACAACTGTTATTGAAATCATGACCTAGAAATTCGGCTTGGAACATACAGTCTAATCCCAGCCAGATGAATTGCCTACTAAAATAAAAATATCAACATTTTTATAGGACTCAGAGTCTCATAGCTTAGTATTCAAAATATCCAAGGTACAATCTAAAATCCAGCCTTCAAAAAACTAGGAAAATCTAAACTGGGAAAAGACAATCAAGAGACACCAATGATAAAATGACACAGATGTTGGAATAATCTGACAAAGACTTTAAAGTAGCTATTGTAAAAATATCCCAAAGACACTCTTGAAATGAATGGAAAGATAGCAAGTCTCAGCAAAGAAATAGAAGAATTCAACTTGTGGAAACTGGAGAAAAACACAATAACCAAAAAACTGAAAAACACAATAACCAAATTTAAAAGCTTACCAGATGGCTTCAAGGACAGAATGGAGATGGCAGAAGAAACAGTCAGTGACCTTGAAGGAAGAGCAATAAAAATTAATGATCTAAACAACAGAGAGAAAAAAGGATAAACCCAAAGAAACCTACACCGAGACACATCATAATCAAACTTCTTGAAACTAAAGGCAAAGAAAAGCTCTTGAAAGAGATTTTTGTCCAGAAATCCAGAAGTGTGTGTGTTGGGGGGGTGACATGCATTATATAGGGGAACAATTATTCAGATGATGGTGGATTTTTCATTAAAAAACATAAAAGCTAGAGGAAGTCGAACATTTTTAAAGTGCTGAAAGAAAAAACAAATTCAACTCAGAATTCTATATCCAGCTAAAAAATCCATTAGGATTAAGGTTAAAAAAAAAATTCTCAGGTAAATGAAAATGAAGAGAATTTGTTTCTAGCAGACTTGCTCTAAAAGAATTGCTAAAGCAAGTTTTTCAGGCAAAGGAAAATGATACTAAAAGGTAACTTAGAACCTTGGGAATGAAGGAAGAGCAACAGAAATGGTAGATATAAAATTACTCTTCTCCTCTTGTGTTCTTTAAAACATGTTTAATGGTTGAGAGCAAAAATTATAACAATATCTGATGGGGTTTTCATTGTATAGGGGTTTTATACATAAGACAACTACAACATACAATTGAGGTTATATGATAGTAATGTTTTTATAGTCCACTTATAGTAGTAATGTATTGATTTTATGTAGGCAGTGAAAAGTATGTATATTATAATCCCTAGAGCAACCACTAAAAATCTGGACAAATAAATGTAGTAAAAAAAATCTCAAAACATTAAAATGAAACACTAAAAAATGTACAAATAAAGAGCAAAAGAGGAAGGACAGGGGGAACAAAGGAATGAAAAACAAAGGGATCAACCAGAAAGCAAATAATAAAATGGTTGACCTAAACTTAAATATATCAGTAATTACATCACATGTAAATGACCTATATATACCAACTTAAAGACAGAGGTTGTCAAAATGGACCAAAAAAAAAAGTTATGACCCAACACATGCTGTATATGAGAAACTCGTTTCAAATATGATTTAGAGATTCATTAATGAGAATGAAAGATATATTTTAAAAACTCTAATCAAAAGAAAATTGGAAGAAAATTGGAATGGCTTTTAGAAAAAGAAAAGCAAAATAAGCCCAAAGCAAAAAGAAAGAAGGAAAAAATAAAGATAGGAGGATAAAAATCAATTAAATTGAAAACAGAAAAATAGAGAAAATCAATAATCAAAAAGCTGTTTCTTTGAAACAATCAATAAAATTGATAAAACTTTAGCAAGACTGACAAAAAAAGAGATGACACAAGTTACCAAGATCCAGACTGAAAGAGTCTACAGACTCTACAAACATTAAAAGGATAAGAGAATAATATGAACAACTCTATACACATAAACTCAACAACTTTGATGGACTGTACCAATTCCTCAAAAACCAAATACTACCAAAACTCATCCAAGAAAATATAGAGAAGGACGAAAAAGGAACAAGCCTGAACTCATTTTATGAGGGCATCATTAACCTGATGCTAAAACCAAAGGCATTACAAGAAACGGAAACTACAGATCAATGTCCCTCATGAACTTAGACAGAAAAATCTTCAACAAAATATTTACAAATTGACTTCAGTAATATGAAAAAAGAATAATACATCATGACCAAGCAGGGTTTATTCTGGGAATGCAGAGCTGGTTCAGTATTGAAAAATTAATGTAATCTACCAACTTACTAGTCTAAAGAAGAAAAACAACATGACTGTTTAATTGAGGCAGAAAAATATTTTGAAAAAACTAAATGTCAATTCATGATTTTAAAAAACCTCTCAGCAAACTAGGGACAAAAGGGACTTTCCTCAACATGATAAAGAGCATCTTCAAAAAACGTACAGCTGACATCATACTTAATAAAGAAAGGCTTGCTGCTTCCCCCTAAGATCAAGAACAAGGCAAGGCTGTCTCTCTCACTACTCCTGTTCAACATCGTACTGGAAATACTAGCCAGTGGAAACAAGAAAAATAAATAAAAGGTGTACAGATTGGAAAGGAAGAAATTTGAAGATGATTGTATACAAAGAAAATCCCGACAATCCAAAGGACTCTACCCCCCCACCAAATCTGCTAGAACTAGTAAGTGAGTTTAGCAAGGTTACAAGGTCAAGACACAAAAAAACAGTTGTATTTCTATACATTAATAATGAATTGAAAAACCAAAAATTTAAAAATAATATTTATAATAGCTCAAAAAAGTGAAATATTTAGGTATAAATTTATCAATACATAGTCTTATTGCTCTAAAGTAGCAACTATTTTAATTTCTCTCAGTTCCATTACATAAATGATTTTAGGATCATTGAATATTTATGTTTTTATATTATATTACATTTTTCATATACATTTTCATCTAAAGTGATTGAGTCATCATATTTATCATTTTAAGGGCTGCCTAATGTTTTATCATATTGATACAGCAGCATAATATAGCAAGAAGAATGTGAGCTTTTTAAACAAGACTGAATTCAAACTCTAGTTCCCCAAATACCAGCAGTGTGACTAGAGGTAGGTAATTTTTCTCAGCCTCAGTCTAGTAAAATGCCAAATTTTCAGGAGTGTTAGAGTTAATAAAGTGATATGTGTAAAATACCTGATACATGGTAGGTGCCCAACAAAGTAGCCATTATTAATACCATAATTTTAATCTTTCTCCTAATTTTAGACATTTATGATTGTTTCTTGGCAGAGTCTTTACGCTGGAGTCCAAGAATTATTATTGCTCCCTTTTTCAGGACCTTGATTTTCAGGCTTTTAAATCCCAAAACATTATGCCAATTCATTAATAAATTGAGAAATACTTGTATTGGTTGCTAAGAATGCATTATCCTTAGTATTTTGCTGAAAGCACATTAAGTGATTCTTGCTTTCTGTTTCTTTATTTTAAACACTGTATTCCATTCCCTTCTGTTTACATCGATCATGAGTGATGTAATCTTCGTCACAAAGTATTCCAAAATCCCAATGTCAGTAGCTCATGTAGGAGGCATGGGAGCTGGGGGATAAATCATCTTATGAGTCATCCTATAGGCATAACCTCCAAGGAGGGGCTAGCAGTCTGAACAGAAAATCCCAGGAGACTCAGTGAATATGATTCCAATCGAGGAACAAGGGTAGTTAATAGAAGGGATTTTTGAGACAGATAGCTTTCAGGTTTAGGAACAGGCCAGAGATATGGTGACAAGGAAGTCTATCCTAGTGACACAGGAAGCAACAGGTCACTGAAAGACAACGGGGAAAAAAAATCTCTGGAGAAAGTATTGGCAAGATTTACAAGTCTGGGGTTCAAGGTCAGGCTCCAGCGTCAGCAGGGAGCCAAATTTGAAAACCAGTAACCAGGACTGAAGGTTAGTCAGACTGATTGGCTACAACTTGAAAGAAAACTACAGATTCTTTTTTTTTTTTTAATAAATTTATTTATTTTTGGCTGCGTTGGGTCTTCTTTGCTGCCCATGGGCTTTCTACTCTTCATTGTGTTGCATGGGCTTCATTGCTATGGCTTCTCTTGTTGCGGAGCATGGGCTCTAGGCATGAGGGCTTCAGTAGTTGCGGCACGCAGGCTTGGTAGTTGTGGCTCATGGGCTTGGTTGCTCCGCGGCATCTGGGATCTTCCCAGACCAGGGCTCGAACCTGTGTTTCCTGCATTGGCAGGCAGATTCTTAACCACTGTGCCACCAGTGAAGTCCCCAGACTCATTTTTCATAACAGCCCAGCATCTCAGTTTATCCACAGGACGGAAGTGCAGAGAGAGAAAACAGTGCACCTCCAGGATAGGCTTGAGGATTGGGAAGGTTTTAGTTATAAAATATGCCATGAACAAGGAAATATCTCCATGACATGAATGTTATTGTGTAGTCGAATTGCAATGTAGAATTATGTTTCTGAGATTTCTTGTTCGAAATCAATACCATCTGTATCTGTCAGGATCCAGGAGACAGATGGTACTACAGACTGGGTAATTAAGGAGAGTTTAACAAAGGCAAGGTTTAGAAAAAATAAGGAGAGATGGTGTGGACCCCCGTGCCAGGAATAGCAGAGAGCTATTACTTGAAGGGGTTAGGGGAGGAAATGGTTTCTAAACCCTTGAGGGAGAACTATGTTATGAGGGCCACCTGACAGGAGTGGAAATTTGAAAGAGGGAAAGAGCCAACCTATGGCTGTGTGGTAGGGAGGGAGCCAGGAAAAATATCTCTTCTTCTCTCTCTTACCAATTTCCTACCAGTATCAGCCCCTTCCACATTGGCTGAAACCAAGTGGAAGCCAGAGGGCAATGGGGTCCAGTGATGCAGTCCATATAGGTCAGCCTCTCTGAGCATAAAGTAGGCTGGAGAATGAATCTGAAGGGGAAAATAGATTATCTATGGTGTGTAAATTCTCATTAAATTTAATCAAAGTATCACTTTCCAGACCTGAGTATTTCAGCTTTTTCAACCTTTATTTTGCCTCTGTCATCAGTCACATCTTGGATTTTAGACTTCCCTTTTTGGAGGGCATATGGCCCTCTGTCTATCAAAGTCACATACCCTGTGGAAGGGTCAAAGTGTAATCATCTCAGCCTCTGAGGTGCCGTTTATTTCGATGATAGCCACAGCTGCCCCAGAAAAGGAAAGCTTGTTCCTATAAGTGGGACAAAGTCAGTAACTGGAACTCTTAACTCCTTTAAGCATGGTTGCCTGTACTTTATGCCTGTACTTTAGTTGAAGGTATAGGCAGCCCTGCAAAGACCTGTGAGGAAACAGAAGCATAGCACTATGAGGCGGCCCTCCCCCAACTGGAGAAAGCGAGCATGTGGCAAACCTATCTGAGGGGGTTGTTATCACTCAGCCTTATTCTGCCCAACTAGGTAGAAGCTTCATTCAAATTTCCACTACAGGGGAACTATCAGAAAAAATTAAAATCGGCCAAATGGAAGTGATACTCCATTGGCAGCTTTCTGCTGTTTTTTTTGTTTTTTCATTTTGGTTTTGTTTTTACTTTTACCTTCTTGTTTTTTAACACTTTTTGCCCTGGCAGAGTAAAAGATGTCCTTTTTTGCAAGATAAATTTTGGTATAGAGAGTTGGTCTATAAAGAATAAGCTAAGTATGTTACTAATACATTTAAATTGCTGTTACCAATGCCTTCTTTCATTAATATTAAAAACCAACAATTGTATAGTTGTAGAACAAATAATACCAGTGTGATGTAACTTCTTTATATTAATAGCCTATGTGCACATTTTCAATGAACACAGTA
This sequence comes from Neophocaena asiaeorientalis asiaeorientalis, assembly GCF_003031525.2. Classification (NCBI taxonomy): domain Eukaryota; kingdom Metazoa; phylum Chordata; class Mammalia; order Artiodactyla; family Phocoenidae; genus Neophocaena; species Neophocaena asiaeorientalis. The sequence goes on along the minus strand of NW_020173955.1, from coordinate 2,916,426 downwards.
TACAGCTTTTGTCATTCTTTTCCTTTTTTCTATGTTATGTTTGTTCTGATTACATTTATTGAAATGTAAAAATAAAAGTCAACAGTTGATGCATAGTACATGAGAATTTAAAGAAAATCCTAAAGTGCTGCTGGTACCTCTTGAACATTTTGAGTTGTTTGAAAAAATGCCTAAGAATTTTGATTTACAAAGATAGATTAATATTACAAAGGCAGATTAGAAATACATAATCTTTAAGATACAGTCTTTCTAGTGATTTTAAGTAAGTTTAAGTAAGGGTAAATTTTTACAGTGCTAAGGAAAAGAATACATTTCTCAAATCGTAAATCAGAAAGATTTACAGCACTATTTAGTGGGTAAAAAATATTTTCATCCTTGAGTTAAACAAACTGTCCCTATTTGATTAGTCATGTTTAAAATCAAAATTGTTAGATAGCTCATTGCTAGACAATGAATCTAGACTAGAACCTTTTTTGTACAAACAGTTGAATGATATCCAGAAGAAGTCATTTTATCCAGAGGACAAAAACAACATCATCACCCTTTCCATGCTGAGCATTTAATTTCTTTCCCTTTTATGTACTAGCAAAGAGGCAAAGGGGGTATTTTACTTGCTGATACTAATGTATGAGTCAAGCTATATTCGAACTTTATATTATCTTCACATATTAATAAAAATCTTTAAAACTCATAGCAGATATTGTCATTTTGAAGAACATTAAATATTACATCTTTACTTAGGTGGTTTTAAATTATACTTTCCCTGTGCACTCAAATGTTTAGCACAAATAGCTCCATGGAGATGACAAAATGCAGCTCAAACACAATTCAATTCCTTTCTTCTCCAGTACGTGTGATCTGTTTCCATGGAAATTTCATGTTGACCAGGAATTGTAAAAATACTATATGCAAACATGTCTCGGAAGCAAACATTTTTGGAGAATAATTGTGAGTTAATTTGAGTCACTCGATTAAAATTGTTCAAATAATAGAAAAGAAGACTGTTTTTTTCTTTAGCAGAGACCATTCTGCAATTTCCCTTAGCTCAATATATTAGTCTAATAGAGTTAGAGATTATAAGGACTTTAATTTGCCTTTTGATAAGAGTAAAATTAGATTTTAATGATTTAGATAAATGTATTCATTTGAAAAAGATGACAGACATTATGAGCAAGGTATTGTTGGAGTGCTGAAAGAAATACAAAGATGTATATAACACACTATGGTATAAGATTAAGTGACTGCAGTAAAGCTGACAGTGTGCTTTGGTGTGCAGAGGAGGAGGGGAATGTTTCTAGTTAGGAAGATCAAGGAAATCTTCCTGGATGAAATGGCATTTGAACTGGATCTCGACCAATGAGAAAGTAAGGAGAGGGTCTTCCTGATGTGGGAAACCATCTGAGCAAGGGCACAGAGGTGGGAAAGCAGAGGGCATATTTGGGGAATGATAAGTCCAACTGACTGAAGTGTAAATGAAACAGCGAGGTAAAATGAAAAGGTAGGCTGCAAATGAAAAGGTAGCTTTTGTAGGGCCTTGAATGCCATGCTAATTTGGATTTTACGCTCAATAGCAGTAGTGTTCATTTGGGTGATAATAATCTGTACTATCAACAATAGTTGAATATTGGGTAATGAGAAAGTAAGGAAGGGAATAGATCATTATTTTGAGAAGAGCGGCACTGAATGGAGTAAGAACAGCAAAACAGTTTGAAGAACTAGCAGGCTAAAAAATGGTTTGAGAGATATAGTAGCTTTAAAACATGTTCACAATTTTTTTTGAAATTCCTTTCTTTACGAGGTGGACACTCGGCAATAGAAATTAAAGCAAAAGTAAACAGATGGGACCTAATCAAGCTTATAAGCTCTTGCACAGCAAAGGAAACCATGAACAAAATGAAAAGACACCCTATGGAATGGGAGAAAATATTTGCAAACGATGCAATTGACAAGGGCTTCATTTCCAAAATATACAAACAGCTCATATGACTCAATAACAACAACAACAACAAAAACACAGTCAATGGGTAGAAGACCTAAATATACACTTCTCCAAAGAAGACATACAGGTGGCTAACAGGCACATGAAAAGCTGCCAACATCACTAATTATTAGAGAAATGAAAATCAAAACTACAAGGAGATATCAACTCACACCAGTCAGAATGGCCATCATCAGTCTACAAATAATAAATGCTGGAGAGGGTGTGGAGAAAAGGGAACCCTCCTACACTGTTGGTGGGAATGTAAATTGGTGCAGCCACTGTGGAAAACAGTATGGAGTTTCCTTAAAAAACTAAAAATAGAGTTGCCATATGATCTACTAATCCCATTCCTGGGCATATATCCAGAAAAGACGAATACTAATTTGGAAAGATATGTGCACCAAAATGTTCATAGCAACACTGTTTACAATAGCCAAGACATGGAAGCAACCTAAATGCCCATCGACAGATGAATGGATAAAGTAGATGTGGTGTAGATACACAATGGAATATTGCTCAACCATAAAAGAGAATGAAGTAATGCCATTTGCAGCAACATGGATGGACATAGAGATTATCATACTAAGTAAAGTAAGTCAGACAAAGACAAATATATGATATCACTTATATGTGGAATCTAAAAAATAGTACAAATGAACTTATTTACAAAACTGAAACAGACTTACAGACATAGAAAACAAACTAACGGTTACCAAAGGGGAAAGGGGCAGGGGAAGGGATAAATTAGGACTTTGGGATTAGTAGATGTATACTACCATATATAAAATAGATAAACAATAAGGATTTACTGTATAGCACAGGGAACTATATTCAATATCTTGTAATAAACAATAATGGAAAAGAATAGAAAAAAGCATATAGATATATACACATATATGTATAAACAAATCACTTTGCTGAACACCTGAAACTAACATAATATTGTAAATCAACTATACTTCAAAAAAATAAAATAAAAAAGAGGTGGAGACTAAATCTGCTCCTTTGAGTGTGGGCTAGATTTAGTGACTTGATTCTAGCAAACAGAATTAGGCAGAAGTGATAGTCTGCCACTTCTGAGATTAGGTCATAAAAGGCATTGGCTTCCTTCTCAGATCTCTTACCTTCTGGGAGCACTTACTCTGGGGGAAGCCCCCTGGTGTGCTGTGAGGGAACTCAACCTTGGAAATGGATTCTGCAGCCCCAGCCAAGTTCTGGTTGACATCTTGATTGCAGTCTCCTGAGACGCCCAGGGCCAGAATGACCACCAGCTAAGTGGCTGATCTTATATTCCTGACCTATAGAAACTGTGAGATAATGTTTGTTGTTTTAATCTGTTAAATTTTGAGGTAATTTGTTATGCAGTAATAGATAACTGATGCAGGAGGTGTCAAAACAGAAGAGTCTTAAACATGTTTGCAGGTTGAGAAGAAGTAGCCAATGGAGACTGAGCGACTGCAGATTCCACAGGAGAGGGGAAATCATGGCTAGGTCAAATTCTGGAAGATGTACATAGGGGAGAGGATCCTTAGGAAAGGGTGGAGAAGTTCTTTTTGGAAAGGAAGAATGAGGATCAGAAAAAAATTCAGATTGGAAGGATGGAAGGTGAAATCAAGCCGGATGTCCTTGATTCCTGCAGCAAAGGGGGTCAGGTCACCCTCTGAGATGAAGGACCCTCTGGGACCAGGAGCTCCAGGAGAGTAGGAAAAATGGGAAGAGCTACTGTGAGATAGCATAAACAGAATCAGGCAGAGAATATAACTCTCTCCAGCTGTGTGTAGCACTCTGGGAGAGTAAATTGAGAAAGCAGAGAGCAGAGTTTACCTAGGATTGAAGATTGATAAGGCATATATGAAAAATCAAGTGGATAAAGGATTCTAAGGTAATGATGTAATTACAATGGCTGGGCATAAAGTCTAGAGTGGGTACAAGGGCACGTGAAGCTATAAGGGGGTTAATGAACAGAGAATATGAAAGAGTGGGTCTTCTATAGCAACTATAACCTGTACCACACATTTCATATTTTATTTGTAAACTACTTAAATTATCATGTAACTTTTTTGGTGTGTGAGTCCCGGTGATATCATAAACTCCGAGTAGTGATCACGGTTTATGCATTTTGTACCCCCTTAGCAACTAGCACATTGCTTCTTAGGGACTCATACATTTGTGGAGTCAATGAATAAAATCATTCTAGTATTCTGTGTATTCTCTACTGAGCTTCTTCTTCCTTCACAATAAGCATCTGACTGAGGCTGAAGATCTGCTCCTTTTAGAGAGTTGAATGTGTTCCAGCCTTGTCTCTAAAGGCCAGGATTTCTGGATGCTTTTAAGAAGCATTATATAGTGATAAGAAGGGGGACAATAGCTGGTTGGCTAAAAATAATAAGCCTAATTATGCCTATGTGAAGCAACTTGAAATAAACCTTGGATGATTTCTCTTCAATCTGACAAAAATCAGAATAAAAGTGAAAAGGTTTCGGGGTAAAAAAAGAGAGATTAGCATTCTCCTGGAAAATCAGGGGGAGAAGAGGCCTCCGTGAAGAAGAATCTCACAGAAGCTTAGATCTGAAGTGGCTCCCCAGCCGTAGTGACATTTATGTATTCTTTACCTGGTGCACTCTTCTTTCAATTGTTTTCCTGGAAACAGTAGGCTTGTTAAAGTCTGATAAAACTACTAAGAAAAAATTGCAAATAGGCTTCTAAACCACTGAACAGGGTCACTGATTGCAGTGATTCTAGGTGGTTCTTCATATCTTTACCACCTGCCCTTCTACTCACACCTCAACCCACCTTTCCCTCAGTTCAAGTTTTTCTATATCAGTTAATGAATTAACATTTTGAAATATATGGTAATAGAGCCAAGAGTTTCAGTTCAGTTTTGGAAGCCACTACCTTCGTTGATGAGTTTGTTTATGTAATTATTTGAATGTTTGGTATTCAAATATTGAATATTGAAAGTCAAATATTTGAATATTTATTTATTTTTATTAAAATGAGGAGAATCCGAAAATGAATGCGCTGATTCCAGTGAGAGCAAATTTAGGTTTCATACACTTAGCACAATTTAGACAAAGATGGAAATTATTTGACTATCTAAAAGGACCAGAACTTAGCCACAATCAGATGTGCATTATAAAGGAAAAGAAACCAATGAAAGAACCCTTATAGAGTGCTGGGACTAAATTACTGAAAATTGTGTCTGAAATTGAGGTATAATTAGGGATTTTATAATAATTTTTAGGTCTTATATCATGTTAGTCCTACTTTCAGCCAAATAATATTTGAGGACAAAGAAAAAACTGTCTGTATTGTATTGTTTTGTGTTCCAGGAGGCCACATGGAGGTGCCACAGAGGCTAAGGTAAGCAGAGCTGCAGGCTTCGTACCTCTGTTATCAGCTTCTGCCAAAATGAAGCTCATTTTCTGATTTACATTCTGAATTCTGAAAAAGATTTCTTTCAAAGAAAGAGTTCCCATGCAACAAAAGTCTGAAAATCACTGCCCTATCCTGATACAGTGTTTATACAAGAACATATAGTGGTTCGACATTTTGGAGGGACTACTTGGCACTATCTGTTAAAATTTAAGCACTCATACTGTGTGACTCAGCAATCTTCCTCTAGCAATTGATCCTATACAAGTAATCACTCAAGGTTAAAAGGATATATGAAAAAAAAAAAGGATATGTGTACAGGATATTTACTGCAGCGTTGTTCATAATAGCAAAAGATTGAAAACAATGCAGATATTTATACATACGGAATTGGTTAGCATAATGATATTCGTGTATTGGGATATTACACAGTCTTTTGAAAGAATGAGATAGAAAGATGTCCAAGATATATTAAGCAGAAAAGGCTAGTTATAAAACAGTATGGTTCCATTTGTAAGTCAAATAATGTCAATAAAGAAAAGAAAACCATTACCTTGACATATGCAAATAGATAGCTATTACTTTACTTCTTAAAATTATTACTGAAATTCATAGGTTGGATTGTTTTAGTTTCTGTATCATTGGCATGATCTTTTCTTATTTAATTACAAGTTTATCTTTATTCATCTTTGGAACTGTTCGCCATGATTGCTCTGTTTGAAATTCTAATTTCTTGTTCTGAAAAAGTGATTAAGTAAACTTATAGTATGATGGGTTTTAGAGAGTGAAAAAAATAACTTGTAAAGATTTTGTGTAATTTTACATGTTAAGATTCTCAGCATCAACTTATGGAATTTTGTTGCATGATGTGACAAAAAAAAAGTTGAACCCTCAAGCCCTCACAAACACAATATTTTAATCACATTCAAGAGAGTAATGATTTTTGCATGTTGGTGCAATAGGGATTTCCATAATTCAGCTTTAGAGAGCTGTTCTCTCTTCATTTTTCAGTCATGAATTGGGTAGGCCAAAGATAACAGATTTTGCTCATACAAACATATCACAAGGAATTGTGAAATCATGAGACTTAGTTTGTTGTTGTATGTGTGATCAAGTCTTTTATGCATTAATTTTGAAGCATGGAAAAGTAAAAAGTGGATTTAACAGTGGAGAGCTTCCTTTCCTTCAGTTGACCTCAGCCTCAATACCTCCATCAGAGCAATCCACAGAAAAAAGGATGTTCAGTACACTGGATGTTTCCATATACATGTGGGGCAGAAAATGTCAGGGTAAATTTTACAAATCAATGAAACCGACAGTGCCAAAAATAAAAACAGAGAAATGAGAATTATAAATTTCTTAAGTCTCATTCCAAATCCTAACAGTGCTTTGTAAGCCCTTTAGAGACAGTCCCCTAGAAAACAGATCATGGTTTTACTTGCCTTCTTCTAAGTAGGAAAATTGCTGTCTCACTCTATACTTTCTTGATCCCCAGAGAGATCACAATGGTGAGACTATGGAAGGCATAAGGAGTGCTCATCATCTGGAAAGCAACTTAAAGCATAGGTTTTCATGCAACAGAGCTCGGGCAAATTCACAACGTCGTAGACAAAGGAATGGGCTTAGCTAGGAACTTTACGAGCCAAGAGTCTGCAAGAGACGGCACAGGGGTCGCACAAGGGGCAGGGTTCTCTGTTGGACATGTCATAAGTGAGCATTCCAGGGAAGGGGCATTCTCTCTCTTCTTCTCCTGCTCTCTCTTATTCAAGACCGAAGTTGTAAACATCCTTGTCAGTGGGGTTCACACAGATTACTTGGTATCAGACTGTTTAGATGTCAACTGTCAAGAATTATCTGAGGGGGGGCTTCCTGGTGGCACAGTGGTTAAGAATCCGCCTGCCAACACAGGGGACAAGGGTTCGAGCCCTGGTCCAGGAAGATCCCACATGCCGCAGAGCAACTAAGCCCGTGTACCGCCACAACTACTGAACCTGCGCTCTAGAGCCTGCAAGCCACAACTACTGAGCTCTTGTGCTGCAACCACTGAAGCCCGCGAGCCTAGAGCCTGTGCTCCACAACAAGGGAAGCCACCACAATGAGAAGCCCGCACCACAACGAAGAGTAGCCCCTGCTCACTGCAACTAGAGAAAGCCCGTGCACAGCAACAAAGACCCAAAGCAGCCTGAATAAATAAATAATTTTTTTTTTTTTTTTTTTAAAAGAATTATCTGAGAGAGTCAGCTGCCTGTATCAGGACTCCTTGGGTGTCCATTGGGAAGTTGCAACCCCTCTTGATGGGAGGGAGGAAGCCACCTGTGCCAAAGAAAGGGGAATTTGGAAGAAATAGGGAGGCTGTTGGTCACAGCTGGTGCATTGTCCAGGCAACCCAGAGTGATCTCCTGGGGTCATCTGCAGACTATTCTATTTCACCCCTGGTACTGGTCTGACATCATCTTTTTACATAAAAAGACACAGAATTTAGGGCTCTGTTTTCATTAAAAATGCCTGTTTCTGCCACAATTGTTTGTTTTTATTTTTATTGTTTTTGGCCGCGCGGTGGGATCTTAATTCCCCGACCAGGGATTGAACCCAGGCCCTCCGTAGTGAGAACTCAGAGTTCTAACCACTGGACCGCCAGGGAATTCCCCACAATTGTTTGTAATCCTGAGAACCTTTTGTAGGCCTTTCGTTTTATGCCAATTTAAACGAAATTTAAATATTTTAAAAGTTGGCATTTAATTAAGCATTTTAAATATTCAGTGCCCTTCTGGCTTTGGCTCTGAATGGTTCTCCTTGGGGTTTTGTCACTTACTCATTGCCACCTGCTGGAGAAGAGAAGAAGTGCCGTTGAACACTTGCCTTTCCTGTAACAGACCCGGTAACCCTTCTCAGGATGCTCACTGAAGGAGGGGGGCAGTTGCCATCTGGCAACCACTGCATGGAGAGAAAAGGAAAATTGCCTTATCTTTTCAAAAGAAGTATTTTGAGATTTTAGTTATTAACAGTAAACATATTTAAAGCTTCTTAGTAATTATTTACAGGGAATGGAAAAAATTTTCTAGTTATGAGTGGAACCCAGGTTTTAAGGTAGGCTCTTTTTCTTTCTCTTAGGCATAGGATGTACTATCCAGGAAATTATAGCATTACTATACTTGGGATGCATGACAAGTAAAAGTTCAGGAAGGCTTGGAGGGGAAAGGTTAGTTGTTACTCTTGGGGGAGGGGAGGGGACCAAACCATTAAAATGAGGCATGAAAGGGAATATCCTGGTAGTCCAGTGGTTAGGATTGGCACTTTCACTGCCAGGCTGGGTTCTAAGATCCTGCAAGCCCCGAGGTGCTGCCAAAAAAAAAAAAAAAAAAAGGCGTGAAGAGCACAACAGAATAGATGGGGTGGGCGGGAGGCTGGATAATGCCTGATCACAAGCTAATTGTAAATAAACAATATCATGTTGACTTCCTTTAAAATAATTTTTTTTTTTTTTTTGGCCACGCTGTGCGGCATGTGGGATCTTAGCTCCCCAACCAGGGATCGAACCTGTGCCCCCTTCAGTGGGAGCGTGGAGTCTTAACCACTGGACCATAAGAGAAGTCCCATTAAATATGAATTTATAAATGGCTGATCCTCTAGTTCCTTTGTAAGAACCATGGTAACTCCCATATCCAGTTCTAAACTGTATAAAAATCGTGAAAACTCCCCAGGGCTGCAGAGACTGGTTAACCTTGTTAGTGTGCTGAATCTGAGGGCCGTTGCCTCTCCTTGGCTTCCTTCTCAGCATCTTCCATGTTAAAAGACTCACCCAACAGTAAATGTTTTACTTACCTCTGCCCTTGAGTTGTAAAATAATTCTTACAAGTGAATTAATGAGAAAACAATGAAGATGATTACAAAATGCTGGCACATATGAAGCAATGATCTCCACATCACTTTACCTGGAGAGTATAGGGAATGCTCTTTCCTGTCAGTTTATCACTCTTGGTCTCCAGGATACCACGGTCACCCCAGGACTGCACAGGCTGCTCCTTGTCAGTGTCCTTTGCTGGCTCCTCTTCCTCTCCTTGACCTCTCAGCACTAGAGTGGGCCAGAGCTCAGGCTTCTGACCTCTTCTCTCTCCACATCCATTCCCTATGTGCTCGGATCCACGCTTACTACTTTACATACCTAGGTATATCTCCCCGGCTCCCAAATGGAGTATCTCTAGCCCAGACCTCGGTTCTGAATTGCAATCTCCTATCCCACTGCTAATTCAAAATCCCTCCTTGGATTTCTCCAATAAGCAACTCAGACTTTGCATGTCCAAACCAGAGCCTTGATTCCCAGCCACCCCCATCTTAGTTTGGACTCCCCCAAAGCAGACTCTAAAACAAGGACTTAGACCAGTAGTTACCTTGGGGAGTCAGGGAGATGGGGAGATTGTTTGCAAAGATGTCCTCAACATTCTTCCCTTCCTGTGTGCCTGCAGTGTGACTTGGGCATCACTCCCATGAAGAAGTGGAATTTCTTTCACCCTTTGAATCTGGCCTGGGGTTATGACTTGCTTTGACCAAAAGAGTGCATAGAAGTGACACTGTGAGACTTCTGACTCCAGGCCTCATGATGCGTTGGTGGCTTTGTGTTTCCCTTTGTGCCCTGAGAACACTACCCTGAGGACTGCCATGTGATGAGTCCCAGTCTAGCCTAGTGGAGGATGAGAGAGCATGGGGAGCAGATGAGCCCTCCCAACTGAAGCCTCTTAAATCAGCCAGCTGACAGCTAGCCTCTACTATCTTATCCGCAGAGGTTCTCATAAACCATCCACCACCAGTCAAGCTGCCAGATGGTTGTAGCTGCTAAGTGACCCCAGGCAAGACCAGCAGAAGAGTCACCCAGCTGAATCCAGCCCAAATTGCTAACCCACAGAATCATGAGCAAAAATAGTAGTTGTTTTAAGCCACTAAATTTTGGAGCGGTTTGTTATGCAGCAAAAGCTAATTTATGCAGGAGGTTACCCCAGGAAGTACAAGTGAGGAAACGGGGAGAAAGAAAGAGAAGGGAGAAAAGTTAACAAAGGGTGTTTTAAGGAGCGGGTCACTACTGTGGGAATTGAAGTTCCTTCGTACTGGATACCCTCTGAGGAATCTTGTAGAAGGCATCTCAGGACTGTCCCACCCAAGGAGAGAAGCTGGGTTATTTATCCAATAACTCCCTCCCCCATTTCTCACTGGTAGAGGGATTCCTGGAGTATTTAGGTCCCCAGCACTTTGGGGCTGCTCTGCAGCCAAGCTGAACAAGTTCCCCAGCAATGGAGAGATTCCTGAGGCAGGGAAGTAGAGGGATGAGGATAAGCACGGGGTGGAAGGTGTCAGAGTGCATGGGAACTGTCCACTGCTACTTACAAGGAGGCCAGGCTCGTAAGTAAGCTCAGAAGTATGCCCAGGGGAGGCGGGACAGCGCATCAATAGCTTCTGCTAACTCCCTAAACCCATTTCTTCCCAAATCTTCCCCAGTTCAGCAAGTGGCAACTCCATCTTCTAGTGGCTCAAGTTAGAAACTTCATCCTTGGACTCATCAATTTCTTTCACACTCCACCTTAAAATCCTTTTAATGTCACCTTTAAAATATATCCAGAATCTGAGTATTTCTCATTATCCCGTCTACTATAACACTGGTCCAAGCCACCATCATCTCTCTCTTGGATTACTGGGTCATTGAAACCACCTTCACTGGTCTCCTATGCAGCAGCCAGAGTGACCATTTCAAGCTCAAGTCCCTCTTCAGTTCTCAGCATTCCCAGAGCTCCCCATCTCATTTAGAATAAAGTACCAAAGTCCTTACTATGGCCCAGAAAGTTCCATGGAATCTGGCCCCTGCTATTTTCCTAACCTCACATCTTACAACTCTCCCTGTCTCATTGCTCTGGCCTCAGTGGTTTCCTTGTAGTTCTTCAAAACCCCAGGCTCACTCCCATATCAGGGCCACTGTACTTGCTGTTCCTATATCTGAGATGCCCTTCCCAGTTATCCACACACCTATAGCCCTTACTTTCTTCATGTCTTTGCTCAAGTGTCCTCTTATTGGAAAAGCCTTCCTTGACTCGAATTATGCAAATTCTCCCCAGTCACTCTTTACTGCCCTACCTTGCTTTATTTTTCTTTATTCATCAGCTGACATATAATTTTTATCACCTCCCACTAGAATGTAAGTTTTTATCACCTCCCACTAAAATGTAAGTTCCAGGAGAGCAGGGACTCTTTTTTGTTTGCTGATATGTTCTCAGTACCTAGATTAAGCTCTTGCTGACTGAATAAATTACTATGTATTATGGGGCATTCTGATTATTTTGTATGGATTATTTATAGGTTAGATCTCTGGTTAAAATAAAAGAATCAAAAGCTTCCAGTAAAACATCGCATATTTAAAGAAGAATGCTTAAATCCCATACTTTAAGAAGATGGTAGTGAAAACTCTTGAGCTATGCTCATATAAAGATTAGTGTAACAATATTAGAAAAATGTTATTCTTAGAGTCATACAGTGGAGATTGTTTATTGAAACATATTGTGCTCTATGATTATAGATCTATTCATTAATCAGTCATTCAAAAACACAGACTGAGCCTTTCCTGTATGTTGGGTGCTGGGCCAGCCCTGGGGATCGACAGTTGAAAGAAGGGACTTCCCTGGTGGCCCAGTGGTTAAGAATCTGCCTGCCGATGCAGGAAACAGGGGTTTGATGCCTGGTCCGGGAAGATCCCACATGCCACGGAGCAACTAAGCCCATGCGCCACAACTACTGAGCCCATACTCTAGAAGCCGTGAGCCACAACTACTGAGCCCACATGCCTAGAGCATGTGCTCCACAACAAGAGAAGCCACCGCAATGAGAAGCCCGCGCACCGCAATGAAGAGTAGCCCCTGCTCACTGCAACTAGAGAACGTCTGCGTGCAGCAACAAAGACCCAACACAGCCAAAAATAAATAAATAAATAATGCAATAGCTTAAAAAAAGAAAGTTCTGCCTTCAAGGATCTTATTTTTATTTGCTGCTTTTAAACTCTCCTCCTTTCCCCTTTTCTTAAAATTCATACTTTCCTAATGGTTCCAGAAGTGATGGCAGGTCAGAGAGCCTTCTGAGCTAGTCCAACTACCCAGTTGGTCTGAGATAAGAAACTGGGGAAGTTAGAGAGAGGTAGAACAGCGGAGCACAGAAGAACTAACAAGGAAATATTGGTTCAGAGTCTCCTTGTGAGAGAAAGAAAAACTGAGGCAAAATGCAATTTCTCTTCACTCCCATAAGAGTAAAACAAATTTACAAGATCTCATTAAAACAATGAGAGACAAACAAATTCTGAAAATTTCTTGGTGAGTAAGGAATAACAAAGAAAATGAATTGTATGGCACTCATTATTAATTATGTATATGTATGTCCATAATGCCATTGATATCACCTTTATTTAGTGAGCTTGTTACAGAGTCCAAGCTCATACTGCTCACCCCACAACAGGCCAATAAACCAAGAGATGAGGTGCTGGGGCAAGGGGTAGTGCCCTTATTCGGAAAGACAGCAGACCAAGAAGATGGTGGACTAGTGTCCCAAAGAACCATCTTACTTGACTTAGAATTCATGCACCTTTTATACTAGAAGGGGAGGGTGTGTGGCTGTTTGTTGTAAACCTCTTGGTGCTGGAATCCTTTGTTCTTGCATCTGTCCATGTAGGCCTGGTCACAATGTTCCTATAAACCTCTAACAAGACAAATGTTATTCTCTGTTCTGCAACTTTTTATCTTGAAATGATGGAAAAAGTGTTATACCTTTAAAGGTCAGAGCCTTGAGAATGGGCTACCATTTCCAGCTATAGGCAACATTCTTTTACAAAGGTGCAGAGCCAGCATGACTAAGCACAGGCAACAGAGCACCAGGGTTAGAACCAAAGGAATAGGTCCAATACGAAGTCAGGTTTGTTCTTCTCTGTTACAGGCTGTTTTATATTAGTGAACATTTTTTAAAATGTACTTTTTTGAGCTTCCCTGGTGGCACAGTGGTTAAGAATCTGCCTGCCAATGCAGGGGACACGGGTTCGATCCCTGGTCCGGGAAGATCCCACATGCCACAGAGCAAGTAAGCCCATGCGCCACAACTACTGAGCCTGTGCTCTAGAGCCCATGCTCGGCAACAAGAGAAGCCACCACAAGGAGAAGCCTGCACACTGCAACGAAGACCCAACGCAGCCAAAAATAAAATAAATAAATAATTTTTTTTTAAATGTACTTTTTTCGGCTCCATCCTGCCATATTTTTGTTCCTGCCTCCACATTCCTCATGAAGTGTTTCAGTTTGTCAGCCACATGTTCTCTTGGCATGGTTTTCAGGAACATAACTTTTAAGGTTGGCAAAAGGATACTGTACCACACCCTATCCATCTGAACATGATTATGATGCCACAATATCACTTATTTTCATAATAAAATGTACCATGCTTCTTTTTGTTAATAATTCAAGATGAACAGAAATATTGTTATTTGTTTGAGTAGAGCGCCACTGTTGTTTTTCTTTAGAATGTTAATTTCCTATCTTGCATTTCCTTCCTCACAGATAAATACAAGGAATATTTTTCTTCTTGGAAAAAGTGAGCATTCTTCAAAGACAAGTAAAAGATAGACCTCAGTGTACATGTTTAGCATAACAGGCACATGTAGTCTGTGAAAATTCAGAAATGTTACTTCTTTCCAAACTATGTTTAATGATGGGTTGCATAGATCTCTTGAATTAGAAACTGCGTTTTCCTACATTTAATAACAACTCAAATGGCTGAGGCTTAAACAAGATAACACTGAGTCTGGAGGTTGGCAGTTTCTAGTATTATTTCTGTGGCTCAAAGGTGTGAGGGCCAAAGTTTCTCAGATTTTTCTTGGCCTTTCTCTCATGATTATAAGATGAATGCTGTGACTCTAACCATCACATTCAAGTTCCAGGAAGGAGGAAAAGAGAAAAGGCAAAGACCAAAAGGCCAAGCCAGCCAAATCTTTCCCTTCTAAAGACCTTTCCTGAAAACCCCATTGACTTCTCTCTGGCCAGGATGGTATCACGTGACCTCCTAGCTGCAAGGAAATGGCGAAATACAGGTTTTTGTTTTTGTTTCCAGCTGGGTATATTGCCACCTCCAGCAAAAGCAGGAAGGAAGAAAAGAAAAATAGTTACTGGTCAAACAACTGGCAGTCTCTACCACATCCTTTTCTTGGAAAAATATTACTTTATTTCAAGATCATGTCTGCAACCCAATGGTTATTTCTTAATTATAAGATCAATAAAGAAGAACCTTTACAAAATTGCCCCACTGCTGCTTTCAGTCCCTAACGGACTGAGTCATAAGTGCTGGTTTGAATTTCTCAATGCTATTGTATTACTAAAGCTAGTCAGTTTTTCTTCTCTTGGGGGAATAGCTTCTAATGGAAAAATAAAAGAACTTAAGACACTACATATGCAAAACTGTAGTGAGTGGGTCTTAAGATGATTTTTTTAAAGTATATTTTCACGGCTCATTTGTAATACAGCAGTTTTGGGGAAAAAATAACTACCCATACATTAGAAGTAAATCACCCTTATGACCACTTCAGTGCATAAGGTATAGTGGTAGGAGAACTGGCTTTGAAATTAGACACACCTGTATTTGCAATATGGGTAATTAAAAAAGTCTCTGAGGGGCTTCCCTGGTGGCGCAGTGGTTGAGAGTCCACCTGCCAATGCAGGGGACATGGGTTCGTGCCCGGGTCCGGGAGGATCCCACATGCTGCGGAGCGGCTGGGCCCGTGAGCCGTGGCTGCTGAGCCTGCGCGTCCAGAGCCTGTGCCCTGCAACGGGAGAGACCACAACAGTGTGAGGCTAAAAAAAAAAAAAAAAAAAAAAAAAAGTCTCTGAAGTGACCTGCCTGTTTCTGCCCTTGCCATTTACAGACCATTCTCACCCAGCTGCAGAAAGAACACTAAATGATGTCAGATCACGTCACCCTTCTCAAAACCCCCAGTGGCTCCCCATCTCAGTCAAAGAAGCCAAAATCCTTACAATGGCCTCCAAGATCCTCTCCTTCTCTGTACCCACCTCCCCCCGCCATGTCTTTCTGACCTCATTCCTGTGTCTTTTCCTCCTCTTCTCTCTCTTCCAGCCACCCTGGCCTCCTTGCTGTTTCTCAAACATCTGAGCACACTTCGCCCCCCTTCCCCCGCCCCACCGCCCCAGCCGAGAACTCAGCACTGGCTCTTCTCTGCCTGTAGCCCTTCCCCCCTGATATCCACAGGGCCCACCCCTCACCCTTTCAGGGCTTTTTTGAAGGTCACCTTTTCTAACAAGGTCCTTTAAATTAGCAGCACAAGCTTTCCCT
This sequence comes from Neophocaena asiaeorientalis asiaeorientalis, assembly GCF_003031525.2. Lineage (NCBI taxonomy): Eukaryota > Metazoa > Chordata > Mammalia > Artiodactyla > Phocoenidae > Neophocaena > Neophocaena asiaeorientalis. The sequence continues at coordinate 2,900,717 of NW_020173955.1, read as the reverse complement.
CATCTCCCTTAATTTTCTTTATCAGCTGCATTTATCACCACCATCTTTTTATTTCATTTCATTTTGGTGGTAGAAGGGGGGTAAAATCTTTACTCCTAGTCCAATATTTTCTTTTAAATTATTTTTCTAAGTAATATGGTAAAAAAAAAAATTCAAACAGTTCAAAAAGTACACAGGAAAACTAAGTCTTGAGAATTTTCTGGGAAGATGGTAATGGTAGCAGTCTAGTGTTTGAATCATCCTGTATCCTCCCATTTAATGAGAAGAACAAAACTCAAAACCCTCAGCTAACATCTATAATAAAATCAGGCGATATAAAGAGCCACAGATTCCAAAATGAGAAAACAAGACCCTCATGGTGTCAGGAAGAATATGAAAGGAAGTACAGAAGCCAAAGGCAATTTTGAAGGCCCTGGGAATCCGAGAACCCTAAACCTACCATCAGGTGTTCTGAGAATTGACAATTGAGCAGGCTGTTCTGAGAACAGCAGCAGAAATCAAGACAGACTCTGCAGGCTCCAATATGCAGCTGAGTATGATGAGACTACAGAAAGGTCTGATAATGCTGAAGTGGTCTGGGGGCCCTGAAATGACCAAAGCACCCTCCTCCCAAAAAAGTCCCACCTTCCCTGGTGGTCCAGTGGTAAAGAATCCACCTTCTAATGCAGGGGAATGCAGGTTTGATACCTGGTCCGCGAACTAAGATCCCACATTGCTACGGGGCAACTAAGCCCACGCACCACGACTACTGAGCCACACGCCTCAACTAGAGAGTCTGTGTGCAACACACTCCAGAGCCTGCACACCACAACTAGAGAGAGAAAACCCACACACCACAACTAGAGAGAAGCCTGCATGCCGCAATGAAAGATCCTGCGTGCTGCAATGAAGATCCCACGTACCACAACTAACACCCGACACAGCCAAAAAATAAAAATAAATAAATAAAATAAATATAAAAAAAGAAAAGTCCCACATTGAGGAGAAACTTCTATGAGTAGGGATAGCAGAGGCAAAGAAAATAGGAGATCCAGAAAAAAGGTGGTGGGTGAGCAACATAGAAAATCTCAGAAAGTTCAAGTCCATATTTTTAAAAAATCACATCATACAAACAACAGAGTTGAAAGCTGTTGGGGGAGGCCATCTGACCCAGGCCCTGACCCATGCACATTCTTGCTAGGTAGGCCGGAAGGCAATGTACTGACCACTCTTTACCTGGGCTATTTTCTCAGGGTTTTGTTTGCAGCAAACAACCTTGAGGGGTGAAGTAATGTCTTCCCCACCTCCACCCCAAATTACAGTCTTGTTCCCAAATACTATGAAAGTGGGGACTCCCCCAAGCTCAGTGTTTCCCTCCTATAACATAGCCCACTGGGTGTGAAGGCATCCACGGGGGTCCCTCTGCATCTCCCCCAAGGAACTTGGAGCCAGCACAAATGAAGAGCATGCTGACACTTCAACTACTGCTTTTACCATTAGTAACAAAGTCCTTTGTCTTTGATATAGGAGTCTCATGTCTTCTGTCAACATCCACGAAACTGTGGCATGCTAACTTGTTAACTTATAAATATGGTAAAATCCTAGACCCTGCACAGTTCTTGACAGAATTTAGAAAATCTCCCTTGTAGGAGTACAGTACAACTCATTCCACTTAAAATATGAGCAAAGAAAAAGGATCACAATTGAATCTCATTCAAAGTGTTTTTCTTGTTTGTTTCATTTTGTTTTTTAAATAGGAGAACCAGAGAAGAATAATATCTGTTTGGACAATGAAACCATATCAGAAAAACATACCCACAAAAGGAAAGAAAACTATAGCTATCATAATACTTCAGAATTAGCTAAAAGAAAATGATAAAAACTGTAAAGGGAAATGTAAATTACAGTGTGAAAAACTCTGAAATAAAGTGACTGAAAAAAGATTTTAAAAGAGGAGCAAAAAACCTAGGAAACATCAGAAAGAAAAAATCATCTCAAAAATGAAGACTAGAGTGAATAAATACAACAAATAATGTCTTAAAATGAGGAAAATGTGAGAAATAGAAAAGAATTGGAGGAACCTCCCTGGTGGTACAGTGGTTAAGAATCCACCTGCCAATGCAGGGGACACGGGTTAGAGTCCTGGTCCCGGAAGATCCCACATGCCGCAAAGCAACTAAGCCCGTGCACCACAACTACTGAGCCTGCGCTCTAGAGCCCACGAGCCACAACTACTGAGCCCGCACGTCACAGCTACTGAAGCCCACGTGCCTAGAGCCCGTGCTCCGCAACAAGAGAAGCCACCACAATAAAAAGCCTGCACACCGCAACGAAGAGTGACCCCGGCTCGCTGCAACTAGAGAAAGCCCGCGTGCAGCAATGAAGACCCAACGCAGCCAAAAATAAATAAATTTATTAAATAAATAAGCAACAAGGATATACTGTATAGCACAGGGAAATATAGCCATTATTTTGTAATAACTTTAAATGGAGTAGAATCTATAAAAATATTGAATCATTACATTGTATACCTGAAATGAATGTAATATTGTAAATCGACTATAATTTTAAAAATAATAAATTAGTAGTAATATAAGTAGTAAATAAGTAGTTCAAATATTATTTCTAACAAAATAATATTTAAACCATTTCATATCTCACTTAAATAAAAGAATGTTTAAAGTTAAAAGTTTCTTGAGTAACATCCTGTCCTCTGACACTATCACTTGAATACCCTAGTTTACAAAGAGACTTTCCATATACGATTACACCGGTTCTTCCTACAGCCACCCAAGGTAGGTACTATTCCCATTTTTAAAGAAAACTGAAGATTGGTCCTGAAAGCAAGTCCCACACACTGCCCATGAAACTGAGAAGAAACAGAATGGGGAGTAAATCCTTAGGAAGCAAGTTACGTTTTGAACGTTACAATTTGTGGATTGTGTTTCACAGGTTCTCAATGAATTGGAAGAGAAATGTTTTTAATCCATGTGTACTCATTTTGAAGTAATTATAAGTAAAATTAAAAACCATATTCATCTACTTACTCATCCAAGTCTTTATTAAATACCTACTGTATGTACAATCCTGTGCAAAATATTAAGGAATAGAAAGATGAATTTTTAAGTTGTGCCAACTCACAAGGAGTTTACAATCTAATGACAGTGACAAACAGTTTAACACAAACTTAGGAAAGGAGTTTATGAGTGAACATTTGCTCTTAATTGAGAAAAATCACCTCATGTTTAAATTTAAGGCATAAACTGCCAGTTGGAAGACACTGCTATTATATACACCTTTATTAGTTCATCGTTTTTAAAGGTTTATTGTTTCTAGGAAAAGAGAACTCTTACCCAATCACATCTTTATGACTGGTTTGAGTTTTTAAAACAAAAATTTGCTCAAAGAGCAAAGTGATGGATTCATATAATCAAATTAACATCATGCACAGAAAGACAAGCATGTCTGCAATAATGTGTAAAGAGTTGAGCACAACTGGGTCCCGTATTAAAGGGTCAAATCTGAATTATTCTGGAGACTTGCCTTGAAAAAGTTATTATACACAATTTCATCATATATAAAACAGGGGTGATATTTAATTCCAATTAAGGTTAAAACGCAGATGCTATAATTATTTCTACCTGTCTTAATACACAGGGTTAAAAAAACTAGTATAAAAGCTTTTCTAATAATTTATGTATCAAAAATAAATTGGAATAAAAGTAGGGATAAAAGAGAAAAAGTGATGATGGTGTGGCTAATTTAACAGTAACTCTCTCTTTGGCCTTGGAATTGCCACTTGGAGATTAATTTTTCTCCATTTTAAAATGGGCTTTGGGACTTCCCTGGCAGTCCAATGGTTAGGACTCTACCCTCCCAATGCAGGGGGCATGAGTTCAATCCCTGGTCGGGGAACTAAGATCCTGCATGCTGCACAGCGTGGCCTAAATAAATAAATAATAAAACGGACTTTGAAGCATGTGCCCTCCCTGGGTTCTGCATACCTTTCACAACTGGCTTCTGACTGGTGCAGCAGGTCTGGTGTTGCTTTAAGGGTTGCAGACCAGGCTTAGAGTTTCTTTAGCAGTCCAGTCCCATCAAACTTTTAGAAGCCTTCAGGTGTATATTTATCCACACTCAATTTGATGTTAAACTTACCCAAATAACAACTTTTCTTCCTTTTCTTTTTTATTTTTACATTTGAAAACTCTTGAGTTTTATTTGTTGGCCTCTATATTCTGACATCCTCCGTTATTTAGCTTAATGGCAGCTCCCTAAGGGCATACGAAACAATAGACTTGGATTTTTCAAAAAAAAAACCAGTAACTCTCAGTGCATAAATGAATGTAAATGTGCAAGTTATCTATTTTTTCCTATTTTATTACTTTTTAAAAATGGCTCAGATAAGAAATTTAAAATACCTAGTAAAATAAGTTTGAGAATTCATTTTGTGAGATGTACTGCAGAGAAAAAGGAGCAAGTAGTATAATTTAAAAATATTTATTGATTCATGCTTTCCAGAACTTTTTTTTCAAACCAAAGGCCAATACTCCCCTCTGCTCTCAATGCTAAGCAATTTTTTCCACCCAAAATGATAAAATTATGTATATTTTTATACCTAATCAGTTTGTGACAGCTGTGATTCTCAAACACTTTTTAAAAATAGAAGTAAGATCAAAGTTGCAAACAGACCATATGTAGTAATTTTAAAAACTGAATAGGCAAAGCCTGACTCTAACTGACCAAATGACCCATCAGCTGGATTCGGCCTTTTCAGGCTACACGAGGACTTTGCTCAAGAGACCTGCACGGGGCTTCCCTGGTGGCACAGTGGTTGAGAGTCCGCCTGCCGATGCAGGGGACAAGGGTTCGTGCCCCGGTCCGGGAAGATCCCACATGCCGCGGAGTGGCTGGGCCCGTGAGCCATGGCCGCTGAGCCTGCGCGTCCGGAACAAAAAGAGACCTGCACGTTATCAGACGGGTTCCCATGGATGTCCTTAACACCACACGCGCGGCTTCTGACACCCAATGCTGCCAACAACATCAGGGGAACAGAGAGGAGACCCTGTCGACTGATTCAGTTTTATTCTTCAACACAATTCTCTTCTCCACTCTCTTCATCAGCTTTACCTGTTTCCTTGCAAGAATCTTGGCTGTTGGTATCAGTAAGATAATTTTCTTCCCCATTCTCTCTTTCTTCTATTTTTTCTTCATTAAAGCTAGAGGAAGAAATTTATCAATCTTTCAAAGGAAAAATAATCTGGTTTAAAGGTAAACAAACCTTCTGTAATGTATGCCATCCTGCAGTTAGTCTTCCTCAAGTGTATAAGCTCTGATTTATCAAGAGAAGTCTATAAAAGTACCAATTGGGAAAGTAGATATTCTTCTGAGAAGTAATTTATTTCAAAACTTGATTGACTCAAACTTCATTTGAAAGCATGTTATTATTTTCATTATTTATGTCAGAAATTTAAATTATTTTACTTTAAAAACAAAATACTTCATCACCGTGTAATATTTTGAAGTGTCAAACATGTTAAAATGTCAGTATATTTTACAGTAGTTCACATGTATTCCACTAGGTAAAAGACGTTTTAAAATATCAAAGAACAGAATTTTAGCTTTCCTGCAAGTAGGAATTTTTTCAAAGGTAAACCATTCAGACATCTTATATATGTTACCTTTCTTTATCTTCAGTGAAACTTTTCATCTCTTGATTGCTGAAGTACTCAAATATTTTTCCACTTTGGCCTTTCTTTGAAACAAACTCATCAGATATTCCTAGTGCTTTTAAGGTGTTAGAATAATGCTTTTCTGCTGCCATTCTTGCATTTTTCTATAGGAAAGACAAACCTTTTTAGATAAGAACAAAAGACTTTAAGTTTCCATTACAAATGTACGGGTTAAAAGCTCCTGTGAAAATTAAATTCAATAATCACAGTTGGTTGAAAATTATGCATACCCTCTGACCAGCAATTCCACTCCTAGGTATATGCCCAGAGAAACTCCTACATATCTGCCCAAGGAGGCATACCAAAATGTTCAGAACAGTACTGTTTGTAACAACCCCAAACTGGAAACAACCTAAATATCTATCAGCAGTAGGATGGATAAATAAATTGTGACGTATTCATGTCACAGACTAAAATAAAGCAACGAAAATGAACTCTAGCTATATGCCACAACATGGACGGATCTCACAAGCAGCATACCACGAAAGAGTACACGTAGTATGATTCATTTACATAAAGTCCAAAAACAGGCAAAACTAAACTATGTTGTTTAGGGATAGGTACAGCAGTGGTAAAACTGTAAAGAAAAACAAGGAAATGCTTATGTCAAAAGTTAGAAGGGTGGCTACCTCTAGGTGAGAGGGTTTTGATCTGGGAGGGGCACACAGGGTTTCTGGGGTACTGGCAGTGCTCTAATGCTTTTAACCTGGGTAGTGGCCACATGAGTTTTGATCTATAATTATTCTTTATACTGTTTCATGACTGTTCAAGGATATCTGCAAAAAATCAGTAAGAAAATAAGTTCCTGTGATAGTTGTCAGAGAGTTCTTTATGTGCCTACTGTAAATTTTACTCTTTACAAGCCATACCTCTAATCCACCAAAGATGATAAAATCATCAATGTTGTTACCTTAATTCTGTAGAGGAAGCAAGAGATACAGCAAGAAAAACATGAATTTAGAACTGGGTTCAACTCTCCAGAATGTTACTTCCTGGCTTTGTGGGAGTTGTGATGACACTCTCATACCTAAAGCAAGTCAGTTGTCACAGTTCCTGAGGCCACAGAATTTACAGAGACATAAGATGACTGGGGTTCTCATTAGTGCCTTGGCTTTACTCCAATTTTATCTCCTATGAGTGGACATGAACTAGTATAGGGCCAAAAATCGTCATCTGGACCTCAAACTAAAGGAAAGGCCCGAGGAATGGCCCAGCCCCAATGCATCAATGGCATCCCATCCTGGAAAGGGTGTGGAAGAGCACCCAGTCTCACCCCAAATTTAACAAATAAGTAAGATACTCCCTCCACTCTTGCTGAGGTTATGCGGTTTGCTTAAGGTCACAGGATATAGTGAGAGGGAAAACCAAGTCTCTTAATCCTTTCCTGAGTCTTCTCCACTCCCCCATGCTGCTTTCTAAGTGGAAGTGGTTATCCTGGAGTTTGAAGGTAGCCTAAAGTCTGACTTCAGCAAATCAGTGTCAGATATTTTCCTAACCCAGGGATTCCAGCATAAGGAAGGACCATGGAGTCTAGTGTCCCATGGGAGAAACCAAAATGGCAAAGACTGATTACAATGCATAAAACTATCACCAGTGCATTTCCTGACATGCTAGAAAACTGAAAAAAGAAGCACTCAAGCTGCTGCTAAAAGGCACCCACTGTGAATAATAACAATTTTCAGAAAAGTAAGTAAAAATGCAACCAGAGGCTATGAACACAAACAGACAAGACTTGGGGGACTGAAAGGCACAGCAAAGTGAGATGAGGACTATGCCCCAAAGACTGTAAAGCAGAATAAAGAAAGCCCAAACGTAACCCAATGTATTAAGAAAAATATGTTCTAATTTTAAGCAAATGAAATATAAAAGATTTAAATGATACTAATCAATGTTAGTGCTTGTAAGCCTTCATCTGAATTTGGCTTAAAATCCAATTTAACATCTATTCAGTTAATAGATCCTGTGATTTTCAAGAAACAGGAAAACATGGTTTGCTCTGTCCTGGATCACAGGCTTACTCTGCTAGGGGATAACTCAACAGCAGCAAGACCACAATTAACACTTATAAACGGGTAATGCATAAAGTTGTGAGTGAATTTATTAAATAACAGCTGTTAATTAGCAGCAATAGTCACTTCAAGAAAAAAAGAAGTTCTAATTTATGTTAACAAAACCAAAACAATGGTGAGTCACCCTCAGTCACCCTGTATATAGAATTTATTACCTTTTAATATTTTATATCAAGGTGAATAGTGTATAATTGTTCCTAATTGAAACAAACATTTCCCCCTTGAATTTCACAATGCAAAAGAATTGTAAAGACCATGAAATAAAAGTAGTTAAAATAACTGTATGGTTATTTTGTTTTTCTATCTAAGACTGCAAAAAAAACAAATTAACTTTGTTTCTTGAGGAAACCAAAATAATGAGGAATGATGAAAGTTTATCTACAATCACTGCCCTAGTTTGAAGGGGAAAAATACTTAATTTTTATGAACCTAAGTTTAGTTTATAGTAATTCTTTCCTTTATTTAATAATAACTGAATATTTATTTTGTGACAAGCCCTCACGGGAGGTAGAGGCTATATGGGGATAGAGAACAGCATATGTGTGGACCAAGGGTGGTGGAAGAAATATCATTTGTGAAACTAACTTATGTTTTCAATATTTAACATTTCTTTATGGGTTTAATTTCACACACACCACTTATTTTACCACATTTTCTCTGGTGCTTAGAAAGAGTGGGAATTCACAGCATGGTAAAACTGCTTGTTAATACTGAGGCTCATCACTAGTATTGTCAGGGTAGTGCTCTCAGCCTGGACTAATCCCAGGAAGAAACAGTTCAGTTTGGGTTCAACAAATGTTTCTTAACATCCCCTTTGTGCCATACATTGTCTTAGGTGCTAAGTGCTAGGAATACAAAGATTTGACCAACACCTTTAAAAGTAACTAGCTGAAAGAGAAGAGGGCATTGAACAGATAATTTCCACACAACATGCAGGAGCAAAGACAGAGATGCACAAAAGAGTAATAAAAGAACACAGAGGAGGACTTCCCTGGTGGCGCAGTGGTTAAGAATCTGCCTGCCAATGCAGGGGACACAGGTTCAATCCCTGGTCCAGGAAGATCCCACATGCTGCGGATCCACTAAGTCTGTGTGCCACAACTACTGAGCCCGCGAGCCACAACTACTGAAGCCTGCGCACCTAGAGCCCGTGCTCTGCAACGAGAAGCCACCGCAATGAGAAGCCTGCACACCACAACAAAGAACAGCACCTTAAAAAAAAAAAAAAAAAAAGCCTGCAGTTGGGAGCTGGAGATAAGTAATTTGAGGCGAAAGTCAATCACTTTATGCTGAGTAACACAGAACGGCTTAAGATAAATTTTTTCCCCTAAAGTTGAAACTGAGATATGGAAAAAAAACACCATCCCTTAAAATGAAAAGCATTACATAAAATTATATCCAAATCAGTCAGTAAAGGGTTCCCATAACTTTGAGAGGCTGTAATATGTAGATTTACCCATAACACACGTCCTTTGTCCTCAGTGAGTCACTGACACGGGCAGTCCTATAAGGACACTCATCTGTCCCAGACACTTGCTGGCAGGAAGCTCCAAATGTAACAGCTTGAAATTCACAACACAGTACCCGTAACCTCCAGTGATTTTGTCCATTGTTAAACCATGTCGCCCATAGGAGCCCCTCCCTCATGGACACAAAGGGGAAGATCATCTGAAATTGACAAATTTCTCTTAAGGGAAAGACTGTAAAACTGAGTATAAATCTAGTAAAATCAGAATTCATCGTCCATAGGATCAAAGTATTTTTTCTGATAAAAAGGAAGTGCTTCTCACAGACGTAGAAAACAAACTTATGGTTACCAAATTGGGGGAGGAGGGATAAATTAGGAGGTGGGATTAACAGATGCACACTACTTTATATAAAACAGATAAACAACAAGGTCCTACTGTACAGCACAGGGAACTATATTCAATATCTTATAATAACCTATAATGGAAAAGAATCTGAAAAAGAATATACATATACACACACATATACAACTGAATCACTTTGCTATATACCAGAAACTAATACCACATTGTAAATCAACTATACTTCAATTTTTAAAAAAAGGAAGTCCTTTCGGTAATTGTAGATAAGACTAAAAATTATAGACTCACTTAAAAAAACTGATCAACAAAATGAAAAGGCAAAAATTTTTAAATGAAAAGGCAACCTACTGAATGGGAAAAAATATTTGCAAATCATCTACCTGATAAAGGGTTACTATCCAAAATACATAAAGAACTCATACAAGTGATTAGCAAAAACCAAATAATCAAATTTAAAAATGGGCAACAGATCTGAAAAGACATTTTTCCAAAGAGGCTATTTAAATGACCAACAGGCACGTGAAAAGGTGCTCAACATCACTAATCATTAGGGAAATGAAATCAAAACCACAATGAGATATCACCTCATACCTGTTTCAATGGCTAGTCTCAAAAAGACAAGACATAACAAATGCTGGTCAGGATGTAGAGAAAAGGGAACCCTTGTGTGCTGTTCGTGGGAAAGTAGATTGGTGCAGCCATTATGGAAAACAGTATAGAGGTTCCTCAAAAACTTAAAAATAGAACTACTACACAATCCAGCAATTCCACTCCCAGGTATTTATCTAAAGAAAATGAAATCACTATGTCGATTCACTGAAGCATTATAGACAATAGTTAAGACGTGGCAACAACCCAAATGGCCACCAAAAGACGAATGGATAAAAAAAATGTGATATACACACACACACACACACACACACACACACACAATGGAATATTATTCGGCCATAAAAAAGGAAATCCTGCCATTTGTGACAATACAGATGGACCTTGAGGGCATTATGCTAAGGGAAGTAAGTCAGACAGAGAAGGACAAATACTATATGATCTGATTTATGCGTGGAATCTAAATACACACACACACAACTCATAGAAAAGGAGATCAGATTTGTGGTTACTGGAGGAATTGGATGGTGTCAAAAGGTACAAACTTCCAGTTATAAGATAAATAAGTACTGGGGGTGTGACATACAGCATGGTGACTACAGCTAACACTGCTGTGTGGCATATTTGAAAGCTGCTAAGAGAGTAGGTCCTAAAAGTTCTCGTCACAAGGAAAAAAAATTTTTTTGGTAACAATACGAGATGATAGATGTTAACTAAACGTATTGTTGTAATCATTTCCTAATATACGTATGTCATTATGCTGTATACCTTAAACTTATACCTGCTATATGTCAATTTTATCCCAAGAAAACAAACAAAAAAAACTGGCAGGAATAAATCTGATTCAATTAGCCATTTTGTTTCATTTTTTAATTTTTCAAAGACTTCCAAAACTCACCTTAATATTTGGCCAAGTTGGTACGAGCCATTAAAAACAGGTTGTGAAACTATTATTTTGAAAATGATTGGATTAGCAGCATGTTCTTTATCAAGCTTACGAGCCTCATCAAGATTCAATGCTCAGATTTAAGCAAAACTACTTACTTGACTGATGTGATGAAGCTGTCACAGAAATAATACTATCTCAGTAAATTATATAACACATAAGAGAAATGGACCGTAAAAATTAGGAGATAGAGATGTTAAAAAAAAAAGAAAAAAAGCTGACAATAGCTCTCAAATTCCAACAAACACAACCTGAGCAACTCTTTCAAATAGCAGCGGCCTGTTTTTTAATTTTTCTTCTCTTTCTTCTAGTTCTCGTCGGTATTCTCTCATCCTTTCTTTTTCACTCTTTCTAAAATCAAATAAAAGGAATGGAATTTTTAAAAGAAATAAGAATTTGCACATATAACATTTAGCGTAGATGACAAATCAGAAATTAAGTCATGAGCACAGTTTATCACAATTTCTTTCCCAGACTGGTAAATTTTTATGGAATGCAGGATAAAAATTCTAGGTTCTGAGAGCACGAATTTTACATCCCGGGAACAGTCTGGGTACTTTGAGGTTCCTGAAATCTTCAAAGCATAATGGATTCAGTGGCTTCAAACTGGCCTGAGGAGATAAATGAATGCCCTCTTATCTCATTTATAAGTATTTATAAACCAAAAAAGTTTGGTCCAAATTTGGTATCTTCTCTTTAAGGAATTTCTTCTGAAAACAAGACGTTGCTCTTCTTTTTTCCCCTAAATGATATCTCCTATAGGTTGATGGCACAGTTAATTAAATGGGAGCAGGGCAGGGGAGAAATGGGGAGTATGGGAATACCACATAGAGAGGAACAGGAACCAAAATACATAAATTCACAGTAAGTATACTTACTATTTGAACCAGATCCTATAATAAATTAAATCATGCTACTTTCTCTATATAAAATACACTAATTCTACCAAGATCATAAGACTTCATGGATTAGAAAAAATAATTATACCATAAAATGATAATTATGCTTAACTATACACAATTTAGCATTATGGAAAATCCCGTTTACTTTCTAAGGATGACCAGTATATTTCTAACAAATATTTTGCTCAAGTTCATCAAATCAAGCTCCTTTTATCAATGAATTAAATTGATACACATTATAAGGAATGTATACATAACATCTGTTACAAAGGAATATAATAATTATTATACATAATATACATTTAAAAAGGAACACTCATAATTAAAAGCAAATATAGATTTGGGGGTACTTATAAATCAAATTAAAAATTAATAAATCATATTACTTACCCAGCTTTGAGGGAGATATTTTACTACTTAAACATGAACATTTTTATGTCGCAACATAAAAATGTTCCTCTGGAACACTGATTTTCAAACTTTGTACTGCAGAATTGCAGCATGTAATACATACTACTAAACCTTAACACACGTGTTAACTGACACACCACATAACTGATGTTAACATCAATGTGTTAATTTGTGCTGTCAGATTTCATGCAGACCTTAGAACAAAGCTCTCTGACATATCTGTTTATTGAAGAATATCCTGAGATTACACGGCAAGCTGTTAAAAAGAGCTTTATCTGTGTGAATCAAGATTTTTCTCAATATTGCACTGTGCAATAAAAAATAATATAAAGAAAAAGTTTAGATGCTGATGTAAGATTACAACTGTGAACTATGGCCACAATATGTTTTTCTGTTCATCAACATGGCGTCATGGTCCTGGAGTCAGTATACATGTTGGTTCTCACCACGAAGTGAGTGAGTGAGTATGAGAGAGAGAGACAGAGAGACAGAGAGACAGAGAGAGAGAGAGACAGAGAGACAGAGAGAGAGAGAGACAGAGAGAGAGAGTGTGTGTGTGTGTGTGTAAGTTAACTATAAGTAACTGATAGTAACTTGAATCCAGAAACTGAAATACTGATACTATTCTTAATTTGTTCATATATTGGGGGTCCACTGATTCAAAAAAAGTTTGAAAACCAATGATCTGGAGGGTCAGGATTCTCTCATGATACCTGAGAGATTTTACTCTGGATTTAGACATTTGAGCTAAACTCTGATGTGAGTCATAAGCCTTAGCCCGGGTTGTCAAGAGTTTCTGCAATTCTTTCATTCTTTGCTTCTGCTTAGTTAGGATCCGATTTCTCTCTTCTTCCAACATTTTCTTTTCCTCAAGTGATCTCCTGAGGGCAACAAACTAAGGCTTAATTCACTTTAAGCCAAGGAGAATGTTGTTTAGCAAAGACAACACGGGATAATTCAACGGTTGAAAACAAGGGGCAACCTTCTGAGAAGGATCTGAGTTGTAATTAGAAAATTAATAGGGTGACTGTAACCTTTTCTATCCCCAAAGATTCATAAAATGGAAAATACATTCATTTCTTAGAAGAACACCCTCTGGCAAAATGTTCTATATTATATAGTAAAATATGTTACCAGATAAAATAACGTCATATTTTCAAATTCCCCAATACAAAATCAATGGAGCAACCATGAGTCAATCAGTGCTGTATCAGTTATTTACCTTGTGGCTTGTTCTCTTCCCCTGGAGGACACCGTGGGCATGGGAGGGTTGCAGCTACAAGGCACAGGTTTTGCATTTCTACTTCTTACTGGTGACCTGCGCCTTGGAGACAAATAAGGCCAACGTGTTTCTTTTAAATTTTCTTCATCTGCTTCAATATCTGCCAAGATTTTCTCTCTTTCAGTGGATGCATGTGAGGCTGCATGAAGGTCAGATGGTTCACAGACTCTCAGGGGTTTTGGACACTTCTGTTCTGAGTGATGTTTCTGATATGTCTCAGGAAGGTCTTCAGTATCAGCAGTCTGGCACCTAACCTTGTGTTTACACTTGGACTTTTCAGCCTTGGGCTTCCTTGTAGCATAACTTCTGCGAGCTGGACTACAAGGCAGAGGGGATGAATTCTGTAAAAAGTCTTGGGTTCTCTGCTGCATCCTAATGTTTCTATAGAGCTCTTTTTCTGTTAACTTGTCATTGACAGTTGAACCATAAGTAGATCGAGGTATCGGTCTGGCTTTAAATTGGTTTGTTTTCTTTTTAGACTTAAAAAAGTCTTTCAGCTGCTTTTCCCGAATTTGCTTCTGTTCCTCCCTTGCAATAAACTTGAACGGCTTTTGCGAGGCCAAAAGAGCTTCTTTGTTTTTCTCCTTCATAGACCTCCTCCGTTCTTCATTTTGCTTGACTATATCATGATAAAGGGGGAGAAAGACGAACGCAGGAACTGGGTTGGCTCGGAATTTTTTCTTACACTCTGATTCTTCTTCTTGTTTCTTGAGCAGTTTGCGTGCCATTTCAATATCTGATTTAGATTTCATGTTCTCTTCTTTTTTCTTCTGCTCTCTAATCATCATTTGAAAAGGCTCAGGTACTGTAATCTTTGGCACCCATTCTTTTGGCTTCTTTTTTTTTTTTTCGAGCGCTGGCAAGTCAGCATCTTCAAACTGAATATAATCTTCAACAGAGAAGTTTGTCCACATGTTGTTGATGAGCTCCTTAGCATAGGTCATCATTCTGCTTTTCTCAGAATACTCTTTTTCTACGTTGGGCAACTCATCTTCAGAGGAAGACACAATCAAGGAGGAAGACTGACCTAAATCAGGCTCTGAAATTGATGTCATTAATGAAACAGGATGATGGGAGCTCTTTTCTGATACAGACCTAAGTAAATGAGAAGAATAATTAGGTTACTCTTTCAGCTGCATGTGACCAAATATAAAAATTAAGAACTACATAATTTCTAAGATCAAGGCAAAATCAGTTAGAAAATAGGAGCTGGATAGGGCTTGTGAAAATTATCAATTTTTTTTTTAGAACAGAGCCTGGGCGATGCCGATAAATGATCTAGTTTTACTCCCTCATTTACCAGGGCAGGAACCTAAGACAGCAGAGGCTCCTTGGGTCTAATCACTATTGAATTCTCCACACATTTTCCAGAGTCACCATCTTAAAACATACATCTGATCACATCACTCTCCTTCCTGAAACTTTCCCATGATTTGTCATTGTTACAAAGTCTAGATTATAGGGACTTCCCTGGTGGCGCAGTGGTTAAGACTCCGCCTGCCAATGCAGGGGACACGGGTTCGTGCCCTGGTCCGGGAAGATCCCATATGCCATGGAGCAACTAAGCCCGTGCGCGACAACTACTGAAGCCCGTGTGCCACAGCTACTGAAGCCTGTGTGCCGCAACTACTGAGCCTGTGCTCTAGAGCCCACGAGTCACAACTACTGAGCACACATGCCACAACTACTGAAGCCCACATGCCCTAGAGCCCGTGCTCCACAACAAGAGAAGCCACTGCAATGAGAAGCCCGTGCACCGCAACGAAGACCAGCCCCCTCTCGCTGCAACTAGAGAAAGCCTGTGTGTAGCAACGAAGACCCAATGCAGCCCCCCCAAATTGTTTTTTAATTGGAAAAAGAAAAGTCTAGATTTTAAAGCCCTTCAAGACTAGCCCCTGCTTTCCTTTCCAGTTTCACCTCTTGCCTCTCCCTACCCCGTCACCATTCTTAAGTGAGATCCAATCACAGGGGGCTTTCCTGGTGGTTAAGAATCCCCCTGCCAGTGCAGGAGACACGGGTTTGAGCCTTGGTCTGGGAAGACCCCACATGCCACGGAGCAACTAAGCCTGTGCACCACAACTACTGAGCTTGCGCTCTAGAGCCCGTGAGCCACAACTACTGAAGCCTGCACACCTAGAGACTGTGCTCCGAAACAAGAGAAGCCACTGCAATGAGAAGCCTGTGCACCACAATGAAGAGTAGCCCCCACTCGCCACAACTAGAGAAAGCCCGTGCGCAGCAACGAAGACCCAATGCAGCCAAAAAAAAAAAAAAAAAAAATCCAATCACAGGCCACTTCCCTGGTGGTCCAGGGGTTAAGAATCTGCCTTCCAATACAGGGGGACGCAAGTTTGATCCCTGGTGGGGTAACTAAGATCCCACATGCCTCAGGGCAACTAAGCCTACGCACTGCAACTAGGGAACCCGTGCACCGCAACTACTGAGCTCGCGGGCTCTGGAGCCCTCGCGCCATACCTAGAGAAGCCCGCACACCTGCCACGAAGAAGAACCTGTGCGCCACAACAGAGACCCAACACAAGGAAAAAAAAAAGATCCAATCATGGGAAGTTCCTCACACACACACGGTGATTTCTCACGGCACCATGCCTTGGCACACATGGTTCCTGCTGCCTAGAAGGCCACTCCTTGCTTCCTACATCTGCTTCAGCTATTTCTCCTTCAAGACTGAACTCAGATACAACACTCGATGTGCCTGTATCCCTCCACTGACACCTTGACATGATCAACTGCTCTTCTTCTGTCTCCATGACACTCTGTTACACCATGTTGTGTGTTTAGATCTCAGCTAGTCTTTGACCTCCTTGAGGGCATCTTGATTTTGACTCCTCGGTGCCCAGACAAGGACTGGCACACAGGAGATGCACAATCAGAGCTGACCAACTCAAGTTTCAAAAGAAGCCAGTTTATGGCAAAAATGACTATTTTGAAAACTTAAATCAGATCTATGTCTTAGCTCTGAACCTTCTGTACTATATCTTTACTGAGCTCATATTAATCCACATATTATAAAAAAAAAGGGCTTTTAAAGTTAAATTTTAATATTCATCATTTGAAAATGGCCCAGACTAAATATTCTGATACATGTCTAAGAATGGTGGGTCAGAGAGAAAAGAACAAAGGGCCACCAAATGACCCACAAGGCAAGAAGCCACCTAATAGGTTGATAAGCCATCAAACAATCTGAATAAAATCTCACCTCTGTATATCATTAAAAGCACAAAGGGATATTTGAAAGAAAATATTCTGAAATAATTTTGTTCTGCACTTTTAGGTATACATTTTACTTTACAGTCCACAAATAACATTATGTACAAACTTACCTGGAAGAGACACTAGCAGCTTCTTCCATGGTGATCGCTAGCTGAACTTCCTTTAAATTTAATTTATTCTGGTACATTTTCTCTAACTTTGCCATAGTTTCCATGTGGGCTGCCTTCAGCTCTTCTAGTTTCCTGAAGTACTCTTCATTAGAGTGGTAAACATCAGAAAGGTCCACAAAATCCTCACAGCTTATACGTTTTTGTTCATTTACCCCAGAAATGTTGGTGTTAAAATCAGCCTGGTAGGAGGAAAAAACCTTATATGATGTCTAGAACTGAAAGACAAATTAAGTTGACACTGGTTCCCAATGCTGCTTTTTAAAAAGAGTCCACTTAAATAGGTTATATGCTACTTGTGGACTATGTACATATAACAGATTATAAGTTACTTGTGGCCTATGCACATTTTCTCCTAATGACATTTTATTAAGAACAAGAGAGAGAGACCAAGTTGCCAGAAAATAAATGTTTAATCCACTTTATAAAGGATGGTTAGATTCCCAGATCATGTACTAACCCATACACTATAGTAGGATCAAGCCAAACCACCCTTTGTAAAGAGCCTCCTTCTGGAGAAGCTTCAAGATGGCAGAAGAGTAAGACGCGGAGATCACCTTTCTCTCCACAAATACATCAGAAATACATCTACACGTGGAACAGCTCCTACAGAACACCTACTGAACGCTGGCAGAAAACCTCAGACCTCCCAAAAGGCAAGAAACTCCCCATGTACCTGGGTAGGGCAAAAGAAAAAAGAAAAAACAGAGACAAAAAAATAGGGATGGGACCTGCACCAGTGGGAGGGAGCTGTGAAGGAGAAAAGGTATCCACACACTAGTAAGGCCCTTCGCGGGCGGAGACTGCGGGTGGCGGAGGGGTAAGCTTCGGAGCCACGGAGGAGAGCGCAGTAACAGGGGTGCGGAGGGCAAAGCGGAGAGATTCCCGCACAGAGAACCAGTGCCGACCAGCATTCACCAGCCCGAGAGGCTTGTCTGCTCACCCGCCGGGGCGGGCGGGGCTGGAAGCTGAGGCTCGGGCTTCGGAGGTCAGATCCCAGGGAGAGGACTAGGGTTGGCGGCGTGAACACAGCCGGAAGGGGTTAGTGCGCCACAGCTAGCCGCGAGGGAGTCTGGGGAAAAAGTCTGGACCTGCCGAAGAGGCAAGAGACTTTTTCTTGCCTCTTTGTTTCCTGGTGCATGAGGAGAGGGGATTAAGAGCGCCGCTTAAAGGAGCTCCAGAGACGGGCGTGAGCCACGCTCTGAGCACAGACCCCAGAGACGAGCATGAGACGCTAAGGCTGCTGCTGCAGCCACCAAGAAGCCTGTGTGCAAGAACAGGTTACTATCCACGCCTCCCCTCCCGGGAACCTGTGCAGCTCGCCACGGCCAGGGTCCCATGATCCAGGGACAACTTCCCCGGGAGAACGCACGGCGCGCCTCGGGCTGCTGCAATGTCACGCCGGCCTCTGCCGCCGCAGGCTCGCCCCGCACTCCGTACCCCTCCCTCCCCCCGGCCTGAGTGAGCCAGAGCCCCCGAAGCAGCTCCTTCTTTAACCCCGTCCTGTCTGAGCGAAGAACAGACGCCCTCAGGTGACCTACACGCAGAGGCGGGGCCAAATCCAAAGCTGAACCCCGGGAGCTGCGCGAACAAAGAAGAGAAAGGGAAATTTCTCCCAGCAGCCTCAGGAGCAGCGGATTAAATCTCCACAATCAACTTGATGTACCCTGCATCTGTGGAATACCTGAATAGACAACGAATCATCCCAAATTGAGGAGGTGGCCTTTGGGAGCAAAGATATATATATATTTTAACCTTTTTCTCTTTTTGTGAGTGTGTATGTGTATGCTTCTGTGTGTGATTTTGTCTTTATAGCTTTATTTTTACCATTTGTCCTAGGGTTCTAATGGATACAAAAACAAGACCCGTATATATGCTGTCTACAAGAGACCCACTTCAGACCTAGGGACACATACAGACTGAAAATGAGGGGATGGAAAAGGATATTCCATGCAAATTGAAAACAAAAGAAACCTGGAGTTGCAATTCTCATATCTGACAAAACAGACTTTAAAACAAAGACTATTACAAGAGACAAAGAAGGACACTACATAATGATGAAGGGATTGATCCAAGAAGAAGATGTAACAATTGTAAATATTTATGCACCCAACATAGGAGCGCCTCAATACATAAGGCAAATACTAACGGCCATAAAAGGGGACATCAACAGTAACACAATCATAGTAGGGGACTTTAACACCCCACTTCCACCAATGGACAGATCATCCAAAATGAAAATAAATAAGGAAACACAAGCTTTAAATTATACATTAAACAAGATGAACTTAATTGATATTTATAGGATATTCCATCCAAAAACAACAGAATACACATTCTTCTCAAGTGCTCATGGAACATTCTCCAGGATAGGTCATATCTTGGGTCACAAATCAAGCCTTGGTAAATTTAAGAAAATTGAAATCATATCAAGCATCTTTTCCGACCGCAACGCTATGAGGCTAGATATCAATTACAGGAAGAAATCTGTAAAAAATACAAACACATGGAGGCTAAACAATACACTACTTAATAACCAAGAGATCACTGAAGAAATCAAAGAGGAAATCAAAAATACCTAGAAGCAAATGACAATGAAAACACGACAACGAACCAAAACCTTTGGGATGAAGCAAAAGCAGTTCTAAGAGGGAAGTTTATAGCAATACAGTCCTACCTTAAGAAACAAGAAACGACTCAAATAAACAACCTAACCTTACACCTAAAGCAATAAGAGAAAGAAGAACAAAAAAAACCCAAATTTAGCAGAAGAAAAGATATCATAAAGATCAGATCAGAAATAAAAAGAAATGAAGGAAATGATAGCAAAGATCAATAAAACTAATAGCTGGTTCTTTGAGAAGATAAACAAAATTGATAAACCATTAGCCAGACTCATCAAGAAAAAAAGGGAGAAGACTCAAATCAATAGAATTAGAAATGAAAAAGGAGAAATAACAACTGACACTGCAGAAATACAAAGGATCATGAGAGATTACTACAAGCAACTCTATGCCAATAAAATGGACAACCTGGAAGAAATGGACAAATTCTTAGAAACGTATAACCTTCCGAGACTGAACCAGGAAGAGATAGAAAATATGAACAGTCCAATCACAAGCATTGAAATTGAAACTGTGATTAAAAATCTTCGAACAAACAAAAGCCTAGGACCAGATGGATTCACAGGCGAATTCAATCAAACATTTAGAGAAGAGCTAACACCTATCCTTCTCAAACTCTTCCAAAATATAGCAGAGGGAGGAACACTCCCAAACTCATTCTATGAGGCCACCATCACCCTGATACCAAAACCAGACAAAGAGGTCACAAAGAAAGAAAACTACAGGCCAATATCGCTTATGAACATAGATGAAAAATCCTCAACAAAATACTAGCAAACAGAATCCAACAGCACATTAAAAGGATCATATACCATGATCAAGTGGGGTTTATTCCAGGAATGCAAGGATTCTTCAATACACGTAAAGCAGTCAATGTGATATTGTAAAGCAATTATACTCCAATAAAGGTGTTAAAAAAAAAAACACACCTCCTTCTGAGTGTAGGTTTACCTGAGATGAAGAACATAATTCCTCGGGCTGCAAACCAAGCAAACCAAGCTGGGCTCTGCACTGTGGGCCCCCAGGGTGGGTGTTCCAATGGAGAAAGAGCGGGGAACAGAAAAGTCAGGGGAATGCAGGAATGGAGGGAACAAGGTTCTCAGGGGCTCATCAAGGAGCCAGGGAAAAGCCCTCCAGGATGTCCGCAGGGGTACGGTGCGGGAGGCGGGGTGGGGAGGGCGGGTACCTCAGGAGGGAGTAGGAGGGCCTGGGAGGAGGTGGGAGGGACTTCCAGAATAGCCGCTCCCGTGGGCACCAAGAGCAGTAGCTCCCACGGTGACGGGGACTGTGGGGTGACAACAGAACAAGAACACATAGGGTGGATATTCTATATACATGCCTAGAAGGGCATGACTGATCTTTTCCCCTCATTCCTTTCGCATACCTTTCAAAGTTCTTTTAACTGAGGCAACGAAAGAGGTAAAACCCCATATTCTCCACAAATAAAAAATTTTTATATTTTCTCAGGTGAGAAACAACTGAAATTATTTATGATACTATGCATAAAAGGCTGCTGACCATAGCGTTAAATTTAGCTTAGTGCCTGAAATAGACTCAAAATGGAAAAAGCATATTTGCCAATGGAAAATTAGAGATCCAGTCTGGTAAGACTCTAGAAAATAAATCTGAGTAGTGTCTCCTGACAGGAAAATTCAGAAGAGTCAGTTGTATATAATATTTATAGATATAATATTTTAATGGGCTAAAAACAGTGTACAGGAGGCCAGTGTTTTACCACTTGGGATAACTTAGAGAAAACAAATGAAGGAAAACAAGTTTCCTTCAGTAGAAAACAGTGTGCAGAAATTTATTGCCAAATAAATTGGAGAATTGCTTTATGAGTCATACAACTCAATTAAGAGAATTTTCTGATATCTTTTGCTGTTCCTGTATGTGTTCTTCACCATTACCTTCTTTAGTGTGGGAACACCATTACCTTCTTAGCTTGTTAATTTTGTCATTCATTCAATATTTAGAGACACCCAGCACTCAGCTAGCTGCTGAAAGATACAAATCAGATGAAAACTCCACCTTCAAGTAGCTTCCAGCTAGTTTAGGACAGGACATGTAGATAAATAATTGATAGCAGACTCTGGATGAGACAGAACTCCTGATTCCTGCCCACGAGTTGCTCCCAGCTGAGCAGGTAGACAGATGAGTGACCATGTATGTTACAATATCAGAGACCATGAGAGCTCACAGAAGGAATACCTAATTCTGACTGGGGGAAAGAAGAGACAAAATTTGCAGAGGTGAGCCAGACTGGAGACATAAGGCTGGATAAGGACAAAGTTTGCCAGAGCAGGGAAACAGTGAAAAACGGAGAAACTGAGGCACAGTGCTAGAACATTCATCATGTTACTTCATGACGATGCAACTGGCAGGTACTCTGTCCTCGGTGAGGAAACTGAGGCTCAGAGGAGTTAGGTGACCTGCCTACAATCACACAGCTAGTAAGTAGAGCTGGGATCCAATCCCAAGTCTATTAGGCTCCAAAGACACACCACACTCCTCCCAAGGGCAGGAGGGTTTTTAGCCACAAGAGGAAGGAACAGGCATGCTGTGCTCAGAGAGAGGTATATAGTCTGAGTGGGGATAGGGAATAGGGCATATGGAGCACAGGAGGATGGGAAGCAAGGTGAAAAAGGCATGTCAAGAGCCCCAACCAAGGGACCTCCTTGGTGGTCCAGTGGTTGAGAATCTGCCTTCCAATGCAGGGGATGTGGGTTCGATCCCTGGTCGAACTAAGATCCCACATGCCATGGGGCAACTAAGCCTGGGCACCACAACTAGTGAACCCACATGCCACAACTACTGAGCCTGTGCTGCACTACAACTAGAGAGAAGCCCACGTGCCACAACGAAGAGCCTGTGCACTGCAACAAAAGATCCTGAGTGCTGCAACAAAGACCTGACACAGCCAAAAATAAATAAATATTAAAAAAAAAAAAAAAAGCCCAACCAAGAGTACCAAGAGTCTAGGGGGCCAAGCCACAGGCAACAGGAGCCTTAAAGGATGTGAACAGAGGAGAGACATGGTCAGTAACACTCAGAAGGACTCTCTGGTAGCAAGTGAGGTGGAGTGAAGAGAAGCAAGGTTGACGGCAGTTCATGGGCTACTGCAAGCGTCCGAGTTAGAGGTATTAAGGGCAGAATTAGGTAACAGCACCAGGAACACAAGAAAGGAGGCTACCTTGGGAGATTTAAGAAGCTGAATCATCAACTTGATAATAGCCTGGACTGTGGGCAAGAAATTGAAAAGGTTTCTGTTTGGAGTGCTGTATGTCTAGGTAGATGATGGGGCTTCCATTCATGAATATAGGGAATACAGGGAGGAAGAGTATTTTAGGGAAAGGAAACTGATCTCTGTTTTAGACACACTAAGTGTGAGAGGATAGTAGGGCAGCCAAATGTATAGGAAACAGGGGGGAAAATAGGTCTGGAGACCTGGTAAGAAGGCTGGGCTGGAGATGGAGATATGGGAGCCAGCAATGCACACAGAAGTGTAGGTGCATCCTTGGGTGTGGATAAGGCTGCCTGTGGGCAATGAGAGGCAAGAACCTGAGGATGGAAATGTTGGCAAACACCAGCATCTAAATAAGCAGTGACAGGAGGACTAACATGAAATGGACAGTGGTCATGAGAGATACAACGATCTAGTTGAAACTGAGCAGAACCCTGTGGGGTCCTCCTCGGCACAGAAGTCTTTCTGTGTCCCCATTTCAAAGGGCAGATTCAAACAGTTACTAATTCGAGGAGTGAGGGAATGCAGAAACAAAGGAAAAACAGTCAAGAAACAGTAGTGGAGGAAAGCGGAGGGTCCTGGTTCCTCCTCAAGGGATATACATAACAATCTGATACGAATCTCTGAGTTCTTCAACAGGAACTAAGACCCCCACCCAGATGGAGGATGGTAACTTTAGGCTGAGCCTAAGCACATGGCCCCAGACTGGCTGGAACCAGAAGGCTGATGACTGAGATTCCTGGAACACCACCCTGTTACCTCCCCATTAACCAATCAGAGAAAGGTTACACACCCTGCAGCCCTCCCCCTAATTCTGCCTATAAAAACTCTTCCCCATCAGGGGAGTTTGGGCTTTTTGAGCACAAGCTGCCTATTCTCCTTGCTTGGGGCTGCAGTAAAACTTTCTCTGCTCCAAACTCCACTATTTTGGTTTGTTTGGCTTCACTGTGCATTGGGCACACAAACTTGAGTTCAGCAACAAAGCGATAAGGGTATTTAAAAGAAGGGGGCTTTGGTTTGGTTTGAGTTTGGAAGATAAGGGAAGGCTTCCTAGAGGAGGTGATATTTGGGCTGAGTCAACGAATGGAAGAATCTGGAGGATCATAGAAAGTACTATATATGGGGAAAGAGGGAACAGGTACTCCAAAGGAAATGACGTTAGCAAAAGTGTTGGGGATGGGGGCGGTGGTGCGTGGTGGAAAGCAACGTGCACACTGCTGCAGGCTAAAAGGAAAGTAAAAATGCATAAAGCAATTTTGGGAAGCAAGTCTGGAAAGGGAAGTTAGGGCAAGCAGGCGGTGGTTTCTGTTTCTTGTCTACCACTGGCTCCTGACCACTCACGGGTCACCTGGTTTCAGCCCCTTTACAACCCTTCAAAGCTGAAAGGGTTTGATGAAAGTTAAGTAACTTTTCAGTTTGGAGCGTTCTCGTGGCGTGGGGAAAAGATTACAGACGTGGTGTCAGCATTCTCATTCATGCCTAGGTTCTGCACTTCTTAGCCATGTGACGTGGGCCCTAGCCTTTTGAACTTCAGCTTTACAATACATAAAGTATGTGAGCCAGGTGTTAAACCGGTGTCTCGGCTCCAAAGCCGTGCTATGTGATGCTGGGCTTGGGACTCTGCAAACCACATTTCCGCTTTGCCAGCTGCTTCCCGCTAGACTCTAACAGTGGGGCTACAGGGAGACTGCAAAGCTGGAGGAGGAAGCAGGGACTTATTCCTTCCTGTTAGTTCTCCATCTGCTAATCCGCTTGTACCGCCCCAGCAGGGTTCCTCGTCCATCCTGGCGGCAGGAGCTCGTACTAGCAGAAGCAGCCGATTCCGGTTTGCAGTTTTTCCGAAGCTCACAGAATCAGCAAGATCACTTCAAGGGCTTACTGTTCCCTCTCCCTGCCTCCAGATATCTGAACAGCCCACCTGCTCACTCCTTCAGACCTTCACTCAAAATGTCATCTTCTCAGCAAGGCCTTCATTGACTACCCTGTTTGAAATTACAGCCTCTCCCCTGACTCACTGTCAGCCTCCCTTTGCTGCTTTCTCTCAATAAGTACTCACCACCAACTGATATCTCTGCTGATTTGTGTACTAGATGCCTGCCCCCACCAAAAAGTGAGCATCACAAAAGCAAGCGTTTGTGTGCTTCGTTCAGTTGTGTCCCCAGTGCCTAGAAAAGTGCCTGGCCAATGGCAGATGCTCAATAAGTATTTGTTGGATGAGCGAATGTCCAGCTAAAACAATATTAAGTTTCTCCCAAGGGAAGAGGACAGGTATTCCCTCATAAAGACTGAATCAAAGAAATACTGGCTGCTCAAGAGTGATATCCTACTGAGTATTAAGGAAAGGGCTTATTTTCCAAAAACTACCATTGAAACAGAGTGGATATTCCAAAGACTCGCTTTTAGGCAAAAGCATCCACGTGCTCTCCATTCATTCTTTTAGAACATTCCTTAAAACAAGGCCTTATAACAATCATTTTCACAGAAAGGATGAAGTTTATTTGAACCTGGAAAAACTGTTTGAAAAAGATATAGAAGGATGAGTAGCTTCTGAAGAGATGCGGCAAATGATAAATATGCGCTGACTTTTGCACAGTATCCATTCCATTTCAGCTTAATACTGGTAACACTAGCCTGAACTTTTCGGATAAACGGATATCACAGTGTTTTACCCAAAACAGATAAATGGTTAGTAAGCAACTTCCAACTCTAATTTCATCTCAAATTGTCTCCACACAGAAGGAAACATTTAGTAGTTCAAACAATCTAGGCCAAGGATATTATTTTCCAAGAGCCTAAAATAGCACCCTTTCCCTTTAATTGTTGAGCTTTCTGTGGAATGTTGTTGTACATGCAGCCACTAGATTAGAGGATAATCTTCCCTAGATTGGCTTGACCCAGTTAGATGATGTCTCCTTCCAACACATGTTGCTTCATTAGTAATCAGCACTCATAATTATTTGTGTTATAGTCGATCTACTATCATCTACAATTATGGAATTTTTATTTTAAAAGTTTTTTGCATTAAAGGGATTTGTAAGGAATGAGGCAGATCTAAATGTACATAAGAGAAAAAAAGCAAGTGGCAGAACAATATGTATCTATAAAATGCTACCATATATTAAAATATTATGTACACAGGAGACAGGAAAAAGCCCAGAATATATATCAGCTTCAAAACAGTGGCTAGTGATGAGGAGGGAGGGGGAACCAGATTTTCTTTTTGAGGGGAGAAGTATTAAAAGGGCCTAAGCCTTATTTATAACATTTTTTTAACATCTTTATAAAAATATGGAACACTTCACTAATTTGCGTGTCATCCTTGCGCAGGAGCCGTGCTAATCTTCTCCGTATCGTTCCAATTTTAGTATATGTGCTGCCGAAGCAAGCACGATATAACATTTGAAATTTTAAAAGGAGAATGTGTTCATGTATTACTTCTATAATTAAAATGTAACTTAAAAAAAAAGAAAAAGAATGTTTTGTGAATATTAATACTAAATTTAAAAATGAACAATTTCTCATGGCTACTTGGTCTGCCTGGTACCTCCCATGCTCCTTCTGGAAGTGGCTCTCACACTGCCCCAGAGATCCTGCCTACCTGTCCCTTGCTCTTCTACCTGCTCCCACCCCGACTCCCAACTGCCCGTGATAATTCCTTTATTTCTTCAGTAAAAAAAAAAAACCGTCAGAGGGAAGTTCCCTCATCTTCCCATCTACAAAACTGCCTGCCTTTGTGCCCCTTTGCTCCTTCCCTCCTGCTTCGGGGATGAAATGTCCTTCTCTTAGCAGCATTTGCCCCTTTCCCTTAGCATTGAAACAAATGAATTGGAAACTTCCACAACCCTGCAATAATTCTTCTACCACTGTAGCTGGTCTTAATCTCTTTTGCCCCCCTTTTCTCTACCTGTTAAATGTCAAGGGTTTTAAGAGTTCTACACTAGGCCCCTTCTCTTCCTTCTCTGAAGTCTCCCCTTAAGTGACTTAATCCAGTGTTTCAAAAATGCTGAAAACTCCCAGATGGAGATTCTCCATCCCACACCCAACAGGATTACAGTTTCATAGGCCCACTTGGTAGTTTCACAGGTATCTCATCTTTCCACTTGGTAGTTTCACAGGTATCTCAAATTTACCATGTTCAAAACTGAAACCTTGATTCCCACCCAGCCCCTGAATCTATTCCTCCCCAAGTTACCCACAATTCAGTAAATGACGTTATCTTCTGTGCAGCTGGTCAAACCAGAAACGTGGGAATGAGCATTCTTGACTTCTTCCTTGGCCTTCACATCCAATCTAATCTAAGTCCTATGCAATCTGTCCATTTCTTGCCATCTCCCCTGGGCTCTAGGTCCAAGCCACCACTTCTGGCACCTGAATTACTGCAAAGGCCTCCTACCCAGTCTCCTTTCTTTGTCAAACCCTCCAATCATTCTCCACAAAGCCATCAGAGTCATCGTTTTAAAATGTAAATAGGAACAAGTCAGATCTCTTAAAAGTCTTCAAGGACCTCTCACTGCACCTGCAATAAACACTAAACTCCTTACCTTGGTCTACAAGACCCTCCTTACCTCTCCAACCTCATCCCCTCCCCTCTCCCCCTCTCTCTTCTCCAGTCCCATTGGCTTTCTTTCAGATCCTTAATCACACAAAACTCTCTCTCTTCCTATCTTTGGGCCTCTGCATATGCCACTCCCTCTGCCTGGAATGCTTTTCCCTCCCCCACTCTTCAAATGGCTGCTCTTTCTCATCGATCAGGCATTGGCTTAAATGTTAACTCACTGAAATATGTTCCTTCCTATTTCTTTTTTAAATTATAGTAACCTGTTCATTTCTTTCCCAACATTTCCTGTCTTATAATCATTTGACTGTTCATTTTTTATTGTCTAACTTCCCCATCAGAATGGAAGCACTGTGACGACATGAGCTATGTCTCCTTCAATCACTACTGAATAGTCTGTGACTCGCACTTAATAAACGCTCAATATTTGTTGAAAAATAGAAGGCCATCCCATTAGGAAAGTCAGTGAAATTTTAACTGTGAATTATAGAATAGTGCTTTACCCATGTCATCATCAACCCCATAAAGGTCTATGAACTGATATCTCCAACTGAGGCTAGATTCAAGAAATATGACTTAGTGCCCTATATGGGCACAGAGTCCTGCAAGGGGTGTGCATGGAGCCGGCAGTGGGGCAGGGGTTGCTTTGGCAAACCAAAGGACTTAAAGGGGCCTACTGTGACAGTTGGTTCTCTAATCAATTTTGTGTGGTGATTCTGGTAAGCTGAGTTTACTCCATCTTATAGATGACGAAGTTGAGACAAACTAACCTTTAAAAAACCAAGGTGGAGGGACTTCCCTGGTGGTGCAGTGGTTAAGACTCTGTGCTCCCAATGCAGGGGACACGGGTTCGAGCCCTGGTCCAGGAAGATCCCACATGCTGCAGAGCAACTAAGCCCGTGCGCCACAACTACTGAGCCCATGTGCTGCAACTACTGAAACCCGCGCACCTAGAGCCTGTGCTCTGCAACAAGAGAAGACACCACGAGAAGCCTGCACACTGCAACAAAGACCCAATGCAGCCAAAATAAATAAATAAATAAAACAAATAAATATAAAAAACCCAAGGTGGAGACCAAGCCAAACTGTGAAGAAGGCAAACCTTGGCTCCTGCACTCTCCTTGGCTTTTCAGGGCTTTGTCTGCCAACCCCATGTCCTCTGACCATCAGGCCTTCTACAGTGGCAGCTTATCCAGATTTGCTTTTGGATCCTTCAAGTACAGTGGTCTCAAAACAGTGTCAAACTCCAAACTTAGATTTCTTTTTTTTTTTTTTTTTTCAGTAGGACCATGCCCCTTGGAAATTAGCTCATTAAACTAACCTCTCCTAAGGTGACGTTCCTCATACAGATCTGCAGCTTACCAGGACACTCTGGAAGTATACCTGTGACTACAGAACTGACTGCTTCCTCCACCACAGCAAGCCAAAGTAGAACTTAATCTTTGCAAGAGTTGTTCAAATAACAGTCCCACTGGCAGTTGTTATTATTATTACTAATTTGTACAAACTGTCCTTTAGCTATAACATACTCTCTCATTTGGTTATCATAGTAGCCCAGTGAGACAAGAAAGAGAGACCGTTATTATAGTTCTTTTACAGATAAGGAAACTGAGATTGAAGGAAGTTACTTCTGAATATCAACTAGCAAATGAACAGATCCTAGCCCAGGACTCCAAATCCTTTTTCTCCATTCAAATCTTTTTCCAACATCAGTTTGCCTCCTTCGTTGGCTCCTGAAATTTGTGTTGAGGGGAAGCTTTACCATGAATGAATCTGGTCCTAGGTCACTGACCCTGGTTTATGTTCAGGGTCTCAATCTGCCTTACTCTGGATAACCTCAAGTAGTTTTATCTGTTGGTAAAATACTGCCCATAAAAGGTGTTGCTACAGATTTTCTCATTAACAGTTTTAGTGTAAAGAGATTAGAATTCCAAAATATCCAGTAATTTCTATTAGCCCTAGACCACAATGATTTGAATCTGAGAAGCTCTGGACAAATGGTATTAAGAATCTTTAACTGGGGTTAAGGAGATTTATGTCTGCAGATTGCTAGTTAAAATTCAAGGTTCCCATCTTTTAAGTGAATAGAGCCGATGGCAGACTTGACTCTCTACCTGGTAGACAGGTGGTCACAACACATTTGACACTGAAAATTGATCAGTGAAAAAGCTGTCTCACCCCACCCTTAAGAGCCGAGTGGAAACATTGGAACTTCAGTAATTTGTTTCTCTGGAGGCTTAACTGTATCTGTCTGATTTACCCAGCGAACTCTTGCTGGTTTTAAACATCATCTCTCATGTTCTGTATTAAAATGCACTAATAACCAAGACATCAAGATGACAACAAAACACACCTGACAGCACAGCTGATTCACTTGCGTTTTATGGGTTATCCTCTATGGATAAAACAGTTTTCCTCAAGTTGAAAAGAAAAAGAAAAGCAAATATCTACTCCCAACAGATGCTGGGGCATAAGGAATAAAGTTCTGTACTTTTCACTCTCTGGAAACAGACTAACGTAAATGCTCTCCAAGAAATTTTTACAACAATCTCTTTAGTTAAAGTTAAAAGACTTTTCAACGCCTTGGTTTTGAGTATTTTCCGTGGGAGCACAGAGAACGTGGTGGGCCAGGCTCACCGGTAGGGAGGGATCTGGACAGGGCGCGCGTTTCCCAGCCCGCGCCTCACCAGCGAGGTCGCCGACCAGCCTCCAGCTGCACCACCCGGGGCCTAGCCCCAGCCCACTTCCCGCCCCTGCATTACCGGCGCCCGCGCCAGCCCCGCTGCCTCTTCCTCCTCCTCTTCCTCCTCCTCCAAGGCCGCTGCCGCCGCCGACAGGGACTCTACGGGGTCTTTGCGTTCGTAATGGGTGACCCGCGCTCCGGTGCTGGGATTGACCGGGGTTGGGAAACTGCTGGCCGCCAGCTTCGCTGCTCCGTGCGAGGCGGCCATCACCACGCCACCGAGGCCTGAGCGCCCGCGCTGGCCCGGGGCGTGGAAGCCGGCGCGGCAGTAGGCGCCCGATGGCTCCTTGCTTGGGGAGGTGGTTACTAGGGGTCCGGTAACTAGGGACGCTACAGGTGCCGCAAGGGGCCAAAAGTCACTCAAAACCGGCGCCCGCTGCGGGAGGCCCGAAGTGGGGGCCTCCTGGATAGCGGGAATCAGTATTGAATCTTTGCTGGTTTAGAGGGCTGGTGGGCAGAATAGGGCACCTCTTCCCCTCCTTCGCGCTTCACTGCCTAAACGCAGGCTTCTCACATTATACTAATGAAACGACACGTTTTGTGAGTGAAAAAGCGCATTTTTATTCATTGAAATAACCTGTTAGAAGGAGACGGCGGCGGCAGAGGAAAGCTGGGGATATTATTACGTTACGGCCTCAGGACTGGAAGGTTTGCATGCCGCTACCCAACATGGCTCCCCCGGAAGCCAGAGAATGGGAGTCCAGTACCTTCTACTCTGATTGACTTGAGAGCTAGCAGAAATCGACCAATCCGGAGGAGGCTGCTAGCTATCCCTTCTCGGCTGACCAATAAAAGTCCAGAGTTGGGCGGAGCCTGGTCCACCCACCAGTGAGTGAAAGTGCAAGTGTATGGACCGCGTGTTTGCTCCTTGGGTTCCTCAGCTTTATAGTGGTGGGGGTCAGAGGGCGAGAGCGCCCAGCAGTAGCCACAGACAAGTGTCATCTCCATCTCAGCCCCATTAACATCTCCCACCTGGGATGTGGGTGCTTCAAATGATGCCTTCCCTCTACACCACGGCCTGGAAGAGAGGCCTAGCCTTAAAATAGCAGGCGTGGTGCAGTCCAGCCACCTGCTACCTAAAGTCCCTACCTCCTGAGGCTGAGGCTGCAGCAACTTTCCCCTCCCTATTCTTCAGCTTCCTCCCGCTCCCTGCCCTACAACCTGACACCCCCACCACAAAAGTAGAGTATGCAGCAAGCGATGTCTAGAACCCTTCTCTGAGATCAGAGCCCTTTATACCAAGTCTTTCTTGTTCGCTGGTCTGGAGTGTGAGCACTTGCAAAATCCCCTATTCCCTCACCTTCTTCAGGCTGCTCTTTGTTTTGACTGAGCATTTGCTTCGACCACTGGAACAGATGCTGGCTGGATTCTGAGCAGAAGCCAGAGTTGGAAGCCCATGAGGTATGGATGCCCCAAGTGACCAGAGAAGGGACTTGAATGTCATTTGCATGCAGCTAGTTCTGTGGCTGCACGTCCCCCTCTTGGGATTCGTTTTAAGTCCGACCCAAAACCAGCAAGACAGGTCTACGTGCTGAAGCACTGCAAATGGAAGATTAGGCTAGAATAGGATAGAAGGAATGAGTGTGGAGGACACATTGTATGTGTTTATAGAAGAGCAGAAAAGCTTCCACTCATCAGCAATATTCTAAATTTGCAGATATATTTTAAAAATTGTTTTAATTGAAATATAGTTGATTCACAATGTTGTGTTCGTTTCAGATGTACAGCAGTCATTCAGTTATATGTACATAAATTTGCAGTTATCTAATGATATAGCCTCAAAATATATACAGCAGAAATGGACAGATCTACAAGAAGAAAATGACAAATCTTACGTCATCATAGGAAGAATTATTTTTGCACTTTTGTATTGAGATGTAACATACACAGTGCAATGAATAGATCTTAAATGTATAGTTGGGAAACCTCCCTGGACGTTCAGTGGCTAAGCCTCTGTGCTTCTAATGCAGGGGGCCCAGTTTGATCCCTAGTCAAGGAACTAGATCCCACATGCTGCAACTAAGAGTTCACATGCCACAACTGAAGATCCCACATGCCACAAGGAAGATCCCGTGTGCCGCACCCAGCACAGCCAAATAAATAGATATTTTTTTAAGTGTACAAAAAAATATATAGCTGGATGCGTTTTGACAAATGTGTACACTCATGAAATCATATTAAGAGACAGAACATTTCAGTCATCCTGGAAAGATCCCTTGTGCCCCTTCCCAGTCTGTTCCCCATTCCACATTCCCTTGACTGTTATAGAACTTCATATAAATGGAATCATACTGTATGTACTCCTTTTGCTCTTAACTTCTTTTGATCAGCATACTGTCTTTTGGGGATTCATCCATGTTGTATATATGAGTAGTCTGTTCCTTTTTAATTGCTGAATAGTATTCTTTGCTGAGATAATAGTTTTCCAATACTGGAAGAATTTTCCTCATTATTTTGTGCTATTCATAATGTAACAGTTACAGTCAAGGCATACTCTTAAATTTAATCCGTGCCATTAACATTGTCTTTATCACTTTCTTAAGTTTATTCACTCATCTATTGTTTCCATTTTTTCAGCTGTCAGTTTGGGTCCTTCAGGAAGATGATACCAGGAAGGAGTTAGAAGTGAAAGAGAGTTATTGGGGGAAGTTCCTGTGAAAGATAAAGGGACAGGAGTAGGAATGTTTTCAGGACAAGATATATTCTGACACCTTAGAAAAGAGAGGGAAAGGAGAATAATTGTGTAGGTGAAGGTTGAAACTACAGTGAAGGTCTGAGAAAGTCTCAGCCAGGTAAAAAGAGAACTCCAGCACAAAGATTGCTCATAGAACAGACATGGCCAGACCCTACCAGCCCTGATATCTGAATCATTGGCTAGCAGTCCCTCTGAAGGGCAAGTTCTCAAATGAGAAAACCCTGAAGTGCTGTGGTTGCCGGCTGTTAGCCAGCATTATGCTGGTAAATGTTTGATGACTGGCTCTCTGGGAGAAAGTGTGTGTGTATGTGATTGTACTTATAAATTTTAGTAATATAAAGAATTGTAGCACACACTTATAAATAAAACATACTCTTTACTGTAAATCCCTCACAATTGATTCTCCCAGAGTACTTTCATTGGTTTTTGCTGAACTCTTGTATCTATAGCCAACCTATGGTTGCAACTGGTGAATGTAGTTCCAGCATGAATGCTGGTTGATATTTTTGTTTATATTAATGACTAAGATGAAAGTGAAACAACCAACATGTATGTCAGAATTTCACTTGTCTGCCAATGTTGTAACTTTTTTGCTAGAATAAATACTTTTCTAATACTAAAAGAATTATCCTTAAATTTTTGTGCTGTTCACAATGTGACAGCTACAGACACCACACACTAAGTTTTTTCTGTATTATTAGCATTTTCCTCATTGTTTTAAGTTTAAAAGCCAACCTGTAGCACTCACTGATTTCCATGTCAGTACCCTCACCAAGGCCAATTTCAAGTAACCAGTGTGACATCACTGAACATGAACTTGGGGAATGATGCCCAATAGGACACCATTATATAGTTTTTCCACCATACAGATAGAGTAGATGCAAATAATCTTGAGAGCCTAAGTATAAGTAAAATGTAGTAACAGAAGAGGAAGTGAAGAGTTTTGAGAAATTATCTTTGTTTTGAATATAATTTATTTAATTACAATTTAGCAAAACTTAATTTTTAATAATGGCTGTGTTTAACAAACAGTTTGCGAATACCCTGAAATTTTTACAGTCAGGTCTTTAAAGCCAGTACTAACAGGCCCCTGCACGCACACTGCTGTGTCAATTGACTGCACTCCTCACAGCAGAGCCTGTCTTTAAAGGAGATCTAAGCAGGTCAGCTAGTTGACTGCCACATTTGCTATTGTGAATAAAGCAGCTATGAACAGTCCTGTAAGTGTCTTTGATACATTTGTGTATACATGGAGGGATACAGAAGATTTGAACAGCACAATTATAATTACGTAACATATGTCTATTAGAAAATATATTTTTTCTAATATGTATATAAATATATTTTATATATTATATTATAGAAATACATTTATATAAATATATATATAACAATTGGAGAATATATATTATCTTAGGAACATTATAAAAAGAAACCACAGCTCTCAGCCATAAAGCTAGCCTCAACAGACTTCAAAGGATTAATATTATACAGTTAACATTCTCTGATCACTTAATGCAATTAAGTTAGACATTAATTTTTTTTTAAAAACTAGAAAAGGCTTTCAGTTTGGAAACTCTAAAATACTTCTAAAAAACAATTTATGGGTCACAGAAGAATTAATGACAGAAATTATAAAATATATAGTAAGTATATATACGTAAATTATATATGGAATAAATATATTTATTAATATTATGTTCCTTAGAAACCACTTAAATATATTAAATAGAAACCATATATTAATTATATTTAAATTTACATATTAATATACAAAATGTAATATTATATAATTATATTCATTTGTGAAAGTATATTAATATATTTAATAAAATATTTTAAGTGGTTTTTAAGCCATGTGTTAGAGTAATTTTTTGCGGGGGAGGGCTGCTCTGCATGGGCTGTGGGATCTTCGTTTCCCAACCAGGGATCAAACTGGAGCCCTCCGCAGTGAGAGCACAGAGTCCTAACCACCAGACCGCCAGGGAATTCCCTGGAGTAATTTTTTTAATGCAGAAATAGATAATTTGAACACTGGATTATCAGATAGCTTCCAAAATTCTTCAGATGACTCTAATCTTTTACAGGTTGGAGAACCAAGGCTCTAATTCTTCTCTAGGATACCTAACTATTTGCTCAGTTCCATTTGCTCTCTGGTCCTCTGGCTCGCTGCTGTAGTAGCAAAGTAGCATCTCTTGCGCTAAAGCAATACTGCCTACACCCACAGAGGCTCTCGCTACTTACACCACTTCCAGACTCAGATGAAGCACTGAGCTTTTGCGCTTCCCCAGCAGCTGACTGGAGGCACTGGGCAAGGATCAACGTGCTAGGATAAGCTTTGACCAGTGAGAGATGTGAAACTGGCAAATATATTTCTTTCCCTTCCTTTACCTGATAGACTCTTCTAAGGCAGGATGATTCTATGGAGACTGTCTGGGCAAGTCACTGATGACAAGAAACCGATCTTTTTTTTTTTAAAGAAATGGCCAGCTTATTAATTCATACCTTTGTATTTGTTTTCCATCTTTTGCTGTCTCATTTCCCTTTCTTCTACATTCTTGATGTCCTGGGATTGAATGACCCAATAAAATATTAGTAGATTTTTTAAAATAATAAAATAAAAAATAATATTACATAAAATATATATCATATGTAACATATATTTATATAATGTATAAATTAACATATAATTTTATAATATAATTATAATACAGGTGGCTTCAAACCACTTAAAATGTATTAAATATATATATGTATGTGTGTGTGTGTGTGTATATATATATATATATATATATATATATATACATAATCTCCCATGCACCTTGGGATAGGGAGTGTTCTCAGAGCAATATGACTCCTGGATTCTTCCACAGAACAAGTGCAGGATAAGATCATTGGTTCAGCAACAAACAAACTACTGAAGTAGCTGAAATGTGCAGAATGCTTAGAAAAATAAGGCAGACATGAGAAAAATTTTGAGGTTCAAAAGCTTTGGATAACAAAATGAGTTACAGAAATCCTTGGGTTTAAAGAGAATGTTATGGGACTTCCTTGGTGGTGCAGTGGTTAAGAATCCACCTGCCAATGCAGGGGACATGGGTTCGAGCCCTGGCCCAGGAAGATCCCACATGCTGCGGAGCAACTAAGCCCACGCACCACAACTACTGAGCCTGCGCTCTAAAGCCCGCGCACCACTACTGAGTACATGCGCTGCAACTACTGAAGCCCACACTCCTAGAGCCCATGCTCCGCAACAAGAGAAGCCACCGCAATGAGAAGCCCACGCACTGCAACAAACAGTAGCCCCCACTAGCCGCAACAATGAAAACCCAACGCAGCCAAAAATAAATTTATTTTTTAAAAAATAAAGAGAATGTTATGACTGAGTTTAGTCAACCAACTGGAAGTGAAGGGCTGAACCAAGATGGAAATTATTCTTTGCATCTGAAGTGTAGTACCATCACCTTATTAGGTCACAACAGAGTGACCCAGTGTGGCTCTGGCCCAATTCTCTTGGCTGTTTTTGGAGAATCCAGGCTCTAAAATGATGCGAATCAACCAAACTGGCGTTTTGAATGAAAAAAAAAAATTCTACAGAGTTTATGGGAGAACTGTGGCCCCTCCACAAGAAAATATCGCTGGAATCCCTTTCACTTTCCTAGACCTGAAGAAAGAAGAAAGGAAACAGACAGATTGAAGAAAAATTGCCACCTATGAAAAAAGCAAGACAAAGAAAAGAGAGATAAAGAAGAAAAAGAAAGCAGTAGAGAGAAAAGGTAGAGATCTTGAAGTCTAAGAAGACTCCAGTCCAGATCTCCTACCCTAAAAGACAATCCTGCCCAGTCAGGACAGAGAGAAAGCACAATCATGTTCAGCCTTCTCATCAAAGAACCGAGAGCCAGAGTCCTTCCTCTGCTCCAGAAAAGAACACTCCAGCACTCCCGGAACCTTCAGTACAAGTGACCACTTCTGACACTTAGTGATATCCTGAAATTTCCCCAGCCTGAAACTGTACCAAAGCTAAAGGACATTCTCTGGAAAAAAAAAAAAATTCCAAAAAACAAAAGGAAAAGGAGAAGAATCAACCAAAATCTCACGCTTCTTCTCATACTTGATCTTGCTGGTGCTACAGATCCCATCAAGATCATATTCACCTAGAAGACAGCTAAGCCCAAGGAGGCAGCCATCACCTGGAGGAAGAACTCCACCAAAGGATAGACGGAGCAGATCTCCAGTGAGATGAAAAAGGCACTCATCAGCATTCTTGTCTAGGAGTAGTTCATTGTCCACTTTGTCTTGTGTCGGGTCACTGACAAAGAAGTCTCCCAAGAGGACCTTCAGCCCCCTTGAAAAACTGGTAATGAAACAGGAGGGAAGGAGGCAGGACACAACCTTTAAAAGAACGGCATAGCCCGAGGACGTGACATAAACTGATTAGAACCAAATAGGTCCAAGATGGTGGATGAGTCGACTTCCACTAGACCTTGAGCCTCAGTATACGCTCATTGTAACACATCAGCAAGCTAAATGACACACCCACAGGTGCCATGACAGTTCCAAGGCCAACCATAATGGTCAAAGAATGGGAGGTGGCCCAATTCCTGGATATCCCCACCCCTTCCCCAAAATAGCTGGACCACTCCTCCCACTCATTAGCCTACGAAATTACCCACCCCTATAAAAACTGACAACCCCATACCCTGATGCCACTCTTGCCTTCTGAGATGGCCTACACTCCATCTGTGGAATGTGTTTCTCTCTAAATAAATCCACTTCTTACCTATCACTTTGTCTCTCACAGAATTCTTTCTGCAGCAAGACATCAAGAACCTGAGCTTCATTAAGTCCTGAGACCAGGTGTGTGATCTCAGTTAAAAGACCGTGGGTTCAAGTCCCGATCTGAGTTGCATGGTTTCAGCAGGTTATCTCCTTCAAGTCCTCCAAGGCAAAAGCACCAAACATCACCTACAGCAACTCTACCACCAGAAATTCATCATTCCCCAGCACCCAGCAGCAAAGCCCTACAAGAAAAAGTTGTATTTCTGTTTCTCCAGGGAGAACTTCAGGTAAAGTGACAAAAAGTGATAGAAGTGACAAAAAGTGATAAAAGTACTGAGAATAAAATAGAATACTACTCAGCCATAAAAAAGAATCTTAAAAAACCAACAAAGTAATGAATATAACAAAAAAGAAGTAGACACAGATAGAGAGAACAAACTAGTGGTTACCAGTGGGGGGAGGAGGGGCAATGTAGGGGTAGGGGAGTAGAAGATACAAGCTATTGGGTGTAAGATAGGCTCAAGGATGTGTTGCACAACATGGCGAATATAGCCAATATTTTGTAATAACTGTAAATGGAAAGTAACCTTTAAAAATTGTATAAAATAGGGACTTCCCGGGTGGGCCAGTGGCTAAGACTCCATGCTCCCAGTGCAGGGGGCCCAGGTTCGATCCCTGGTCAGGGAACTAGATCCCACAAGCCGCAAATAAGAGTTCATAACAAGAATTCACATGCCACAACTAAAAGATCCCGCATGCCACAACTAAGACCCGGCGCAGCCAAATAAATAAATAAATATTTTTTTTTTAAATTGTAGAAAATAAAACAGAAAAAGAAAGTACTGAGAAAAGAGGCTCCCTCATCTAGAAAAGTAGAGTTGTCTGAATCAGAGGACAAAGGTGGCAAAATGGCTGCTGCATTTTCTGTGCAGCAGAGACACCAAATCAGACGACAAAACCAGCTCCTCCTCAGATGATGATGGTGATGATAGACCCAGAAGTCCTACATGAGAAATGGTGAGGTAGGCAGGTGGCAATTCAGAATGCCTCTCTATCACCACAGAAGTGCCAGAAAGAGATTTTCCCTTTTAGAGAAGTCCCTCCCCACCACCCACCAGAAGGCACAGTTTTCCTTCTCTCACACCTCACTTCTCCTCAGCTCACGTAGCCCATGACACCACCATCATTAACCCCTTAACGACCATATCATTTGCAGATATTTTCTCCCATTCTGTAGGTTGTCTTTTCGTTTTGGTGGTGATTTCCTGTGCTTAAAAGCAAAAGCTTTTAAGTTTAATTAGCCACCATTCTACTTTCTGTCTCTATGATTTTGACTACTCTCAGTGCCTCATATAAGGAGAATCATATAGTATTTGTCTTTTTTTTGTGACTGACTTATTTCACTTAGCATAATGTCCTCAAGGTTTGTTTATGTTGCGGCATATGCCAGAAATTCCTTTCTTTTAAAGGCTGAATAATAGTGTGTGTGTGTGTGTGTGTGTGTGTGTATATGTGTGTGTGTGTATATATATATATATATCACATTTTGCTGATCCATTCATCCATCAGTGGACACTTGGGTTGCCTCCACATCTTAGCTATTGTGAATAATGTTGCTACGAACATGGGTGTCAAAATACCTATTTGAGACCCTGCTTTCAATTCTTTTGGGTATATACCCAGAAGTGGAATTGCTGGATCAAGTGGTAATTTAATTTTTGAGGAACTGTCATCCTGTTTTCAACAGCAGCTGTAGCATTTTACATTCCTACCAACAATACCCACGGGTTCCAGTATCTTGTTTTGTTTTTCTTTTCTTTCTTTCTTTTTTTTTTGTTGGCTGCGTTGGGTCTTTGTTGCTGCACTCAGGCTTTCTCTAATTGCTGCTAGTGGGGACTACTCTTCATTGTGGTGCATGGGCTTCTCATTTGCAGTGACTTCTCTTGTTGCAGAGCACGGGCTCTAGGCACATGGGTTTCAGTAGTTGCAGCACGTGGGCTCAGTAGTTGCGGCACACGGGGCCTAGAGCACAGGGTCAGTAGTTGTGGTGCATGGGCTTAGTTGCTTTGCGGCATGTGGGATCTTCCCGGACCGGGGATCAAATCCGTGTCCCCTGCGTTGGCAGGTGGATTCTTACCCACTGCACCACCAGGGAAGTCCCTCTTTTCTTTTTTTTTTTTTGTTTTGCTGTGCCATGTGGCTTGCGAGATCTTAGTTCCCCAATCAGGGATCGAACCCATGCCCCCTGCAGTGGAAGTGCAGAGTCCTAACTGCTGGACCACCAGGGCATTCCCGTTGTTTTGTTTTTCTGATAGTAGCCATCCTAAAGGGTATGAGGTGATATCCTGTAGTTTTGATTTGCATTTCCCTAATTATTAGTGATGTTGAGCATCTTTTCATGTGCTTATTGGCCATTTGTATATCTTCTTTGAAGAAATATCTATTCAAGTTATTTGCCCTTTTTTTTTCTTTGCCCATTTTTAAATTGGGTTGTTTGTTATTTTGTTGTTGAGTTTTAGTAGTTCTCTCTATATATTCTAGGTACTAATCCCTATTAGATATGGGATTTGCAGATATTTTTTTCCCTTTCTGTGGGTTGCTTTTTCCTCTGTTGATAGTGTCTTTTGATGTACAAAACTTTAAAATATTCATGAAGTCCAATTTGTCTATTTTTTCTTTTGTTTTCTGTGTCTTTTATGTCATATCTAAGAAGTGACATTGCCAAATCCAATATTGTGAAGATTTTGTTCTATGTTTTCTTCTAAGAGTGTTATTGTCTTAGGTCTTTGATCCACTTTCAGTTAATTTTCGTATATGGTGTTAGGTAAGGGTCTAACCTCATTCTTTTGCATGTGGACGTCCACTTTTCCCAGCAGTATTTGTTGAAAAGACTGACCTTTCCACATTGAGTGGTCTTGGCTTGCTTGTCAAAACTCATTTGAACATATTTGTGTTTATTTATTCTATTTCACTGGTCTAAATGTGGGTCTTTATGCCAGTGCCACACTGTTTTGATTACCGTAGCTTGCTGTATAGCTTGAAATCAGGGTGCATAATACCTCCAGCTTTGTTCTTCTTAACATTGCTTTGGACATTCAAGGTCTTTTGTAGTTCCATACAAATTTTAGGTTATTCGTTCCAGTTCTGTGAATAATGCCATTGGTATTTTGATAGGGATTACATGGAATCTGTAGATCACTTTGGATATATTGACATTTTAACAATATTCAGTCTTTGAATCCATGAACATGGGATCTTTTTCCATTTATTTGTCTTCTTTAATTTCTTTCAACAATGTTTTGTAATTTTCACTGAGCAAATCTTTCTTTTCCTTGGTTAAGTTAATTTCTAAATATTTTATTTATTTTTGATGCTATTATGAATTGAATTGTTTTTGTAATTTTCTTTTCAGATTCTTGTTAGTGTATAAAAATGCAAATGATTTTTGTGTGTTGACTTTGTATCCTGTTACTTTGCTGAAACCATTTATTCTAACAGCTTTGTGTGTGTGTGTGTGTGTGTAATCTTTGGGGCTTTTTACATGTAAGATCATATCATCTGCAAATGTAATTTTATGTCTTCCTTTCCAATTTGTATGCCTCTACTTTCTTTATCTTGCCTAATTGCTCTGGCTAGAACGTCCATACTATGTTGAATAGAAGTGGTAAAAGTGGGCATCCTTGGGTTTTTTAAAGAAAAAGTTTTCAGTCTTTCACCATTGAGTCTGGTGTTTGTTTTGGGTTTTTCATATATGGCTTTTCATTATGTTGAGGTAGTTTCCTTCTATTCCTTTTTTTTTTTATCATGAAATTGTTGCAATTTGTCAAATGCTTTTTCTGCATAAATTGAGATGATCATGTAGGTTTTTTGTTTTTTGTTTTAATTTGTTTATTTGGCTGCATCGGGTCTTAGTTGCGTT
The DNA here is from genome assembly GCF_003031525.2 of Neophocaena asiaeorientalis asiaeorientalis. Lineage (NCBI taxonomy): Eukaryota > Metazoa > Chordata > Mammalia > Artiodactyla > Phocoenidae > Neophocaena > Neophocaena asiaeorientalis. The sequence goes on along the minus strand of NW_020173955.1, from coordinate 2,859,001 downwards.
GTGCAGGCTTAGTTGCCCTGCGGCATGTGGGATCCTAAGTTCCCTGACCAGGGCTCGAACCTGCGTCCCCTGCATTGGAGGCGGATTCTTAACCACTGGCCCACCAGGGAAGGCCCCTCTTTTGTTTTTTTAAAAATAAATTTATTTATTTATTTTTGGCTGCATTGCGCCTTCGTTGCTGTGCGCGGACTTCTCATTGTGGTGGCTTCTCTTGTTGCAGGGCACAGGCTCTAGGCACGCAGGCTTCAGTAGTTGTGGCATGAGGGCTCAGTAGTTGTGGCTCATGGGCTCTAGAGTGCAGGCTCAGTAGTTGTGACCCGTGGGCTTAGCTGCTCCATGGCATGTGTGATCTTCCCAGACCAGGGCTCGAACCCATGTTCCCTGCATTGGCAGGCAGATTCTTAACCACTGCACCACCAGGGAAGTTCCATGTAGGTGTTTTTCACTTAATGTCTTTTGCATTGATTAATTTAATGATATATTGCATTGATTAATTTTCACATGTTGAAACATCCTTGCAGTCTAGGAATAAAATTTCACTTGGTCATGGTGCATAATACTTTTACTATGCTGCTAAATTTGGTTTGCTACTAGTGAGAATTTTTGTATCATTGTTCATAAGGAATATTTGGTCTGTAGTTTTCTTGTAGTGTCTTTGTCTGGCTTTGGTATCAGGGTAATGCTGGCCTTATAGAATGAATTAGAAAGTGTTCCTTCCTCTCCAATTTTTTGAAAAGTTTGAGGAGGCCCGGTATTAGTTCTTTAAATGTTTGGTTTAATTCACCAGTAAAGCCACTGGGTCGAGTCCAGGGCTTTTCTTTGTTGGGAGATTTTGATTATTGATTCAGTGTCCTTACTGGCTATAGGTATATTCAGATTTTCTGTTTCTTCATGATTTAGACTTGGTAGGTTTTGTGTTTCTAGGATTTGTCCATTCGATCCAGGTTATCTAACTTGTGAGCATACAAATTGTTCATTGTATTTTCTTTCTTTTTTTTTTTTTTTTTTTGTGGTACGCGGACCTCTCACTGTTGTGGCCTCTCCCGTTGCGGAGCACAGGCTCCGGACGCTCAGGCTCAGCGGCCATGGCTCACGGGCCCAGCCGCTCCGCGGCATGTGGGATCTTCCCGGACTGGGACACGAACCCGTGTCCCCTGCATCGGCAGGCGGACTCTCAACCACTGCGCCACCGGGGAAGCCCCATTGTATTTTCTTATAATGCTTTTCACGTCTGGAAAATCGGCAGTAATGTCCTCACTTTCTTAGCACTGCTTTTGCTGTGTCCCATAGTTTTGGTATGTTGTGTTTTCATACGCATTCATCTCTAAGTATTTTCTAATTTCTTGTAGATTTTAGTAATTTTTTTTCTTAATCCATCTAGCTAAAAAGTTAATTTTATTCTTTTCCAACAAACATCTTTTAGTTTCATCAATTTTCTTTATTGTTTTCTATCCTCTATTTCATTTCTCTCTGTTCTAATCTTTATTTCCTTCCTTCTGCTAGCTTTGGATTTAATTTGTTCTTTTTCTATTTCTAGTTAAAGTTGTACAGTTAGGTTGTTTTGAGTTTTTATTTTTTAAAGTAAGCGTTTTATAGTTATAAATTTCCTTCTTAGCACTGCTTTTGCTGTGTCCCATAAGTTTTGGTATGTTGTGTTTTCATTTGCATTCAACTCTAGGTATTTTCTAATTTATGATTTCTTCTTTGACCCATTGGTTATTGAAAAGTGTGTTTAGTTTCCACAATTTTTTGAATTTTCCACTCTTCCCTCCGTTATTGATTTCTAACTTCATCCTGTTGTGGTCAGAGAAGATACTTTGTATGCTATCTACCTTTTAAAATCTATTGAAACGATTTGTGGCTTAACATATGGCATATCCTGAAAAATGTCCCATGTGTACTTGAGAATATGTATGCTTATTGTGGAGCAGTGTTCTGTATGTCTGTTATATCTAGTTGGTTTATTGTGCTGTCTTCTATTTCCTTACTTTCTTGATTGTTTTGTCCATTATTGTGAGTGAGGTACTTAAGTCTCCAACTATAATTTTATTTCTCCCTTCAATTGCCAGTAATGCTGCTTATGTATTTACCTTTATTGAGATCTTTATTTCTCCATACAGCCTCAAGTTACTGTCTACTGTCCTTTCACTTGCATGACTGATGATTTTTGCTTCACAGTATTTTGATGTCCTGTCATTGAGTGCATGAACATTTCTAATTGTTATATCTCCACAATGTCTTTTGTTTCTTTTGACTTTTTTTAGGTTCTATTTTGTCTGTTATCAGTAGAGCCACTCCTTTCTTTTGGTTACTATGTGCGTGGAATATATTTTTTCCATCATTCCACTTTCAATATACTTGTCTTTGGATCTAGTCTTTATAGACAGCATATAGTTGGATCATGTGTTTATATCCATTCTGCCAATCTCTGTTTTGATGAGTTTAATCTATTTACATTTAATTACTGGTTAGGAGGAACTTACAACTGTCTTTTTCCTATTTCTTTTCTATATGACTTATAGGTTTTTTCATCCCTCATTTTGTGATTTACTGTCTTTTATGTTTAATTTTTTGTAGTGAATTGTTTAAATTCTTTTCTCACTCCCTTTTGTATATATTCTATAGTTTGTGTGTGCGTGTGGTTACCACGGGGATAACATTTAATATCCTAAAGTTATAACCCTCTAATTTGAATTTATAGCAGCTTAACTAACTTCAACAGCATACAAAAACTGCTACTTTATAGCTTTGTTCATACCGCTTTCATTTGAGGTCACAAAATTTCATCTTTATAGACTATGTGCCCCAAAACATAAACTAATAATTCTCTTAAGTGCATTACTCTCTTAAACGATGTAGAAAACAAGATTCGAAGTTACAAACCAAAGTTTGTAAAACTTAAGACTAATTTTTTTTTTTTTTGCGGTCCGCGGGCCTCTCACTGTTGTGGCCTCTCCCGTTGCGGAGCACAGGCTCCGGACGTGCAGGCCCAGCGGCCATGGCTCACGGGCTTAGCCGCTCCACAGCATGTGGGATCTTCCCGGACCGGGGCACGAACCCGTGTCCCCTGCATCAGCAGGCGGGCTCTCAACCACTGCGCCACCAGGGAAGCCCCTAGACTAACTTTTGTCTTTAAATATATCACTCTCTTAAATCATATAGAAGACAAAAAGTAGAAACTGTTACAAAAACACTAGCTTTTATATTGCCCATGTAATTACCTTTGAGATCTTTATATTTCTCCATATGGCTTTGAGTTACTCTATTGTGCTTCCACTTGCATGACTGATTTTTTTTCGTTTTGATGCCCTTTTTAAAATTGAGATGTAGTTGCTATACCATATTATATTACATGTGTACAATATAGTGATTCACAAATCTTTATAAAGGCTATACTCCATTTATAGTTATTATAAAATATTGGCTGTATTCCCTGTGTTGTACAATACACCTTTGTAGCTTATTTTATACCTAATAGTTTGTACCTCTTACTCCCCTACCTCTATATTGCCCCCCCCTTCTTCTCTCTCCCCACCGGTAACCACTGGTTTGTTCTGTGACTGTTTCTTTTTTGTTATACTCACTGGTTTGTTGCATTGTCGATTCCACATATAAGTGACATCAGACAGTGTTTGTCTTTCGGACTTATTTCACTTAGTATAATGCCAAGTCTATCCATGTTGCTGCAAATGGCAAAATTTCATCCTTTTTAAATGGCTGAGTAGTATTCCATTGTATACATATACATCTTCTTTATCCATTCACATTACTGATGATTTTTTATTTAATACCAGACATTGTGAATTTTATATTATTGTATCCTTTAAGAGTTTTAAGCTTTGTTCAGATGCACAGGTATGTTGCTTGGGATTGGTTTGATCCTTTAAAGAAATCCTTTGCTATGAAGAGTCCACAGCAATCTCTACTCTATGGCAAATTTAGCCTCGCTACTAAGGCAGAACCCTTCTGAAGGCTCTATTCAGTCCTTGTATATTGCAAGGTTTCTCCAATTTGGCTAATGAGAATTTAAACTATTCCTAGCCTGTTGTAAACTTCAGTCTGCTACTTTTCATTGGTTGTTCCTTGAACTCTAGTTTTACCCCCGACACAGAAATAAGTACTCAGCCAAATACTCAAGGCTAAAAAAAAAAAAAAACAAATACTCAAGGCTACACCTCTACACGTCTGGGAACTATTTCTGTAAAGCTTCCTGTTTTCTAGTACTTCATCCCACAACTTCTAGTCCAACTCAGTCTTTTGGAACTTTGATCCCTAACTCAATTCAACAAAACCGATGGAAGAAATATTAATCTGTACCACTAAAAACCTCAAGAAAACTGAAGGGGACCAAACTTAAAACACGATAGTCAAACTGTCAAAATACGAAGAATCTTTAAGTAGCAAGTGAACAATGTGAGCAAAATCCGTTTCACATTTGTGTCATTTCCTCAAAAGAAGAAAGCAAACACAGGGACTTACTTCCCTGGTGGTCCAGTGGGTAAAACTCTGTGCTCCCAATGCACAGGGCTTGGGTTTGATTACTGGTTGGGGAACTAGATCCCACATGCATGCCGCAATCCTGCAACTAAAGATCCCACGTGCCACGACTAAGAACTGGCACAACCTAAATAAATAAATTAAAAAAAAAAAATTAAATGACAATTTTAAAAAAGCAAAGACAGAAAAATGAATCCACCTGAATCAAACTGCCCAATAACACACAAAACCACACACTTATACCTCAAAATACTGAGACATCAACTAACTTTTATGAGCCACATTCATCACATCAGTTATTACAACTTTGTCACGTTTCAGATAACCCTCCTTCTACTACTTTGCAATGACAGTAGCTCCTACTTCCGACAGCTACTTCCACAACTTGAGGTGTTTCCAAGTGGCATATTTAATATACTATGCAGTTGTTAACCATTTTAGCATCTGTAGAACTGTTTTATCAGGTTCCTTTTGCGTTGCTGATTAAGTTTTGGGGTTGCGCCTCAACCGCATTTCTGTAAGCCCTGTGATTTCTATTGCACCATTTTGCACACCATGATTTTTAGTTATACATGTTACAGAACTGACTTTATGGGAATATGCCGAAGTAGTTAAATTTAGGTGGAGGGTATACGGTGTTCATACTATTCTTTGAACTTCACTGTATTAAAATTTTTTCATTTTAGTGAAAAGCTGAGGGTGGGAATTCCCTAGTGGTCCAGTGGTCAGAACTTGGTGCTTTCACTGCCTAGGCCCGGGGTTCAATCCCTGGTCAGGGAACTAACATCCTGCAAGCCATTTTAAAAAAAAAAAAAAAAAAAAAAAAAAAAAAAAAAAAGAAAAACTGAGGGTGAGGAATAAATAGTACTCAAGAGGAAAAAAGTATGCAAAACCTTTGCCTCATTAGGATAGTCATCCTTCCTCATTGTTAAAAGCATACCTTTTAAATATTTAACAGGATACATTTCCCTTTCATTACTTTAGAATTATTTAACTGTATCAAACAACTATTTTGAATTTTGTCACTTGGGCTTCCCTTCCCTAAAACATAACTTATTTTATAAACTGTCGTAAAACCCGAGTCAAACCCTAAATAGTTAGTGGCTTAATTTATATCAAACTTAACAGAATAAATGACTAGGAAATGTTTGTCTCGTTAGAGTTCCCTTTACAAGGCTTTAAATATAAACTACTCAAAAAAAAATAAAAATAAAAAAAAATAATCTACTCATATATTTAGATATATAGGTATACCCTAAGACACAGATACACATAAGGATGCTGAATAACTCAATTAAAAGTTCCAATATAAATAATTTTGGTTAAAGTATTTTCACTTAAGAGTATTTAGGATAGGGCTTCCCTGGTGGCACAGTGGTTAAGAATCCATCTGCCAACGCAGGGGACACGGGTTCGATCCCGGGTCTGGGAAGATCCCACATGCTGCGGAGCAACTAACCCCATGCGCCACAACTAATGAGCCTGCATTCTACAGCCTGTGAGCCACAACTACTGAAGCCCGCATGCTCAGAGCCCGTGCTCCGCAACCAGAAGCCACCACAATTAGAAGCCCGCGCACCACGACGAAGAGTAGCCCCCACTCGCTGCAACTAGAGAAAGCCTGCGTGCAGCAACGAAGACCCAACACAGCCAAAAATAAAAGTATTTAGCATATACATAATTCAGTTGTTTTATGGTAGCTATGATTTTTTTAACAGCAAGCTCCTAATACCCACTAAAATGATAATCGTTGAATTATTAAATTCCAGACTATCCAAAGACTTATCTGAATTTACCATTTACCAAGTTAGTCATTTTAATTAACTACCGGAGTTGTCAGACACAACCAAGCTTCAGGCTGGTCTGCTGAAGTTCTTTCTCCAGATGTGAAGGAGCTCCCCCCAGCTGCTTTCATAACACTTTTGTGAAATACACAAAAGAAAGATGGTTGAGTGTGATACCAGATTACAGAGGCCCAATTTGTGGTCCACCTTAAGGGTTTGGCCTTCCTCCAAAGGCAATCAGAAGTCATGAAAGCTTTTATAAAGGAGTGCCTGACAAGTTTAAAAAGATCACTAGCTATATATATAGTGTATGCAGAATTGACTGGAAGGTGGCTAAAGCAAGGATGGACACTAGTTAGATTTTACACCACTCATGGTGCAAGACAATGCTTGTTGATCAGGGTAGAGGCAATAAAGATGTTTTAAACCACTGGAAAAAGACTTACTAGTTATGAATCCTTCTTGTACAAGTAAGATCTGCTACATTTTTATTTTTAGAAGGAATCCCAATTAACACAACTGGTTATTCTTGGAGAAAGGGATTAGCATGAGAAAGACTTTCATTTTTCACTTTTCTTCTGTATTGTTAACTTTTCAATCAGCATATATATTATTGTAAGCAGGGATTTATCAGGGTGATGAGCATACTGGGCCATTTTTCCTTCTCAATACTTCTGTTAAAAAACTAACAGAAAACTTAAAAGTACCCAGGATTAAGCCCATAAGGAAGTTAACAGGTAAGTGCGAAGTCTTCTTTCCCTTCCTATACCGATTTCTCAAGAGGATCAGAGGTAACAGAGGTTGTGAGGGCAGGGCAGTGGGGGTAATGCAGGAGCACAATCAATTAATCTGCCCTTTGAAACCATATTTTTAATGTTTTCATCAAACTGTGTCAATACAATTTGAAGCAAATGCCAGCTGGAAAACCAGGCCCAGAAATTCATAAAGGAAACAATCTTCCAAACAACAAGGAATGCCAAGGTGCTCTTCCACTCCAGCTGCGCTATTAGTGGCCATGATGGTGCCAGTCAGCCAGTGTTATCCATGTTACCGACTGTTTACCTGAGAAGAGAAAAACTCAGATTTCAAAACCTGTAAGGACAGAATTTTAAGGATGGAAGATGTTTAAGGTGGTTATCCAAATCTCCCTATTTTTATAGGTGAAAAAAGACTAGAAGTATGAACTGTTTTCACCCAGACTAGCACACTAACAACATTTACTGCCCCCTACCCCAACTCTTCAAAAATATGCCTTTTTGACCTTGTAGGGAAATTCACGACCTGTATATACTTACCACATCATCAATTTTCAGAATGCTCCGGACAGTTTCAGTTGCTAGAGTCAGTGCACTGACTGAAACCAGCAGAGGCTGGACAACCAGTTCCTCCAGTATGTTGGAAATACCACCCTGCAAACCAGTACAAGTTGCTATTAGTGTTTGTAACTGATCCATATCACCAACTACAGTTACCAGTAAACCTCAAGGCCTCTCAAACTTAGTTTTCCCTTAGTCTAGTCAAGAGTAAGATACTCTCTACTAAGCTCTTCTCTACACTGTAGCTTGTATTTCAACTAAAATTTGGAAAAATTGAATTCCAAGCCTAACTCCAAAACAATTCCTTGTAAGCATCTTTTAGTTAAAAATACCCTGGCAAAGGGCCTTCCCTGGTGGCGCAGTGGTTAAGAATCTGCCTGCCATTGCCGGGGACATGGGTTCAATCCCTGGTCCAGAAAGATCCCACGTGCTGGCCCGCGCACTACAACTACTGAGCCTGCGCTCTAGAGCCTGCGAGCCACAACTACTGAGCCCATGTGCTGCAACTGCTCAGGCCCGCGCGCCTAGAGCCCATGCTCTGCAATGAAAAGCCACCACAATGAGCCTGTGCACTGCAACAAAGAATAGCCTTCACTCGCCACAACTAGAGAACGCCCACGTGCAGCAATGAAGACCCAACACAGCCAAAAATAAATAAATAAAAAATAGGGGCTTCCCTGGTGGCACAGTGGTTGAGAATCTGCCTGCTAATGCAGGGGACACGGGTTCAAGCCCTGGTCTGGGAGGATCCCACGTGCCGCGGAGCAACTGGGCCCGTGAGCCACAACTACTGAGCCTGCGCATCTGGAGCCTGTGCTCCGCAACAGGAGAGGCCATGATAGTGAGAGGCCCGCGCACCGCGATGAAGAGTGGCCCCCACTTGCCACAACTAGAGAAAGCCCTCGCACAGAAACGAAGACCCAACACAGCAAAAATAAATAAATAAACTCCTACCCCCAACATCTTAAAAAAATGTATTAAAATATAAAAAAATAGAGTATCCTGGCAAAAATTACGTAGATCATAATTATTAAAAATTATGAGATTTGTTTGCTGTACACCTGAATCACAATATTATAAATCAACTATATTTCAGTTAAAGAAAAAAGTTATAAGATTTTAAATTATCTGATTCCCAATTCTGAATTTGGCCATATCTGCTCTACACCCTGCTTTTACGTCATTCTCACTTCCCACTTTTAGATTCCTACTGCCACTATCCTAGTCACCTTTATCCTAGGATTACTGGTGATGGTCCTAACAGGTGAACCTATCTCCCCATTCTTCCCTCCTTAAAATACTCTTTTCAGCACCTTAGCCTCTTGGTTAAAAAAACTTTAGTGGCTCCCAACTACTGGAATTAAAACACAAAAAAACACGAACACCCACGCCTGTCTCAACAACTTAAAGGACTCCTCATTCTAGCTTTTATCTGATCTTTCCAATCTTAAAGTCCACTGTATGACCATCATATAACCTCTGCTCTAGACAAAATGAGTAACTTCTTGGTCCCTCTTACCTGTAAACCACTGCTTCCCCATCTGAAACTTTTTCATTCCCTACCAACCAAGGCTGCAGCTTCATGAAACTTTCCCTAACCAGGTAGTGCCCTCCTTTGAGTTCTGTAACCATTCCAAAAATATCATCTTGGGTTGTCAATTTTTTTCCATTACATATTATTTGTCATCTCAATAAAAGGAGACATAAAACATTAATACAAAAGGGGAAATTATTATTGTTCTATGTGTTTACCCTATACAACTACACTAGGCTGGTGCTCACAACAGCAGCAATGGTTGACTACACACCAGGCATCTTTGTAAGAACTTTCTAATTAGTAATCCATTTAATCCTCACAGGCCTATGAGGGAACTATTAATAGTCCCTGTTTTTACAACCAAGAAAACTGAAGCACAGACTACGTAACTTGTTAAAAATTGTACAACCATTAGCTGGCAGACTTAATGAACAATACTTCTCACTTAAGGCATCATCTTCATTCTCACTAGATGGCATACATTAATTAACCTGCAGGTCTTATACTTAAATCCAAGGTTAACTCTATTTTTAATTACAAAGCCTTTCATTTGACAATTATGAAGCTTTTAGTATTTTATAATAATCAACATTTTCTGCAGTAACTAAAGATTAAATTATTACCTTTCGGACATTAATGCCTGTAGTTTTTTCTCCTTGGGCATGCCTGTTTCTTAGTTCTGTTACTGTAGAAATGGGATTCAGGCCAGCATTTTCAGCTAGTGTAGATGGAATGACCTCCATAGCATCTGCAAAAGCACGAACGCAGTAGGATTCCATACCACTCAATGTCCGTGAGTATTCAGTTAACCGCAGGGCCAATTCTATTTCTGGAGCACCACCTCCTGCAATAAGAGCCCTGAAATTCACAAATATATTTTTAGCTTATTTTATCCAACAGAAAGCTATTTTTTAAAAGTAATAACTTAGTATTTATACCTTAATAATAAAAATACCCAAGTTTTTATGTTCAAAATGTTACACAGTAATTTAATATTACCTCTTCTTCACTAAACAGCGAATAACACATAGGGCATCATGAATGGAACGCTCAGCTTCTTCAATCACCAATTTGTTAGAACCACGAACAACGATTGTAACTGTTTTTCCAGGGCTTGCACAGCCTGTAATCTTTAGTAAACAAACTCCTAATTAGGTATTTGAAGGATTAAAACAAATAAAAAAAAAAAGGCAAATAGAAGCTTAATTTTAATATTGTTACCTTGATCAGTTTGCCAGAACCATTTAAGCTGACCTCCTCAGCTAACTCAGCCGATCCCAGCATGTCAGCAGTGAACTGGTCAACATGAGCAACTGGTTTGGTTCCAATAGTCTGAGAAAAATAGTGGTATACACAAATTGAGAAGTCTGAATAGTGAACATTTTCACACATACAGATACTAAGAATATTTTACCTTACAAATGAATTCAATGTCTTCTCTTTCAATATCCTTAACCACCATAATCTTCATTTTGTTCAGGAAATGTAATGCAAGATCACTAAGAGCATCTCTAAAATACAAAATCAGTGATTATGTCAATACTAGGTTAGAAAAAAACTTTGCTGTTCAACTCCTTTTTTACGGTTTTAGTAATTTTACTGTTGTTTAAATAGCCAATGATTTAAAAAATTATTTGTGAAGGAAGATGCTTTAAACAGCTTACCAAGTTTATGACCTCAAAATTCTTAAATAAGATTTCTAATGAATATTTAAAACATATCCCAACGACACCATTTGTAAAACACACAATAAACATTATGTCATCATTTTTCTTAATACTAAATAAGTATAACTGATAATTAACAATCGATGCTTTATGAATTTAGAAATTAAGTATGATGTAATTCAAGACTCCACAAATTCATACACTTTTACACAAATTACCTGCAATGATCCTCCTGACAACCCTTGATACTGAAGGGCAGATATTACTATCCTTGTTTTCCAAATAAGCACACTGAGCTTTGAGAGCAGTTTATTCAAGGTTACTAGCTATTACATAACTTGTATTTAGAACCAGGTATTCCAACTTTTCATCAAGGTTTCTATATCAAGAGCATCCATAATACTTTCTGGCATAACATATTAATATAGTACATGAGAATGTGTCTACCTATTACAAGAAAACACTGAAAACAAACAAAAAAGGGATCAGTTCAAACTTTGGAGAATTCTTCCAATCCATGGACTATCCAGCATTCCCCCCAAAAGAACTTCTAAAATTTCAAGGCAAGCTATTGCATGGACCTTTAAATAAATGCCTCTAAAATTTTAGCTAGCTAATTAATTTTAGACTAAAGTTAGGTTTTTACTTGAGAGTGAGGATCTTGGTCTAGAAGGATAATATATCCCACATTTAAATGATCATAACAGGAAGAGAACTCACTTTAGATCATTTACCAGAATACAACAATACCCTAAAATGCAGATTCATTCCAGATTTCTAGTGGTTTACCCACCTCGAATGTTTCTTAAAAAATTGCTAGAAGGGATTCAAAATCAATTATCATTAAGAGGTGAACAAAATAAATAGCCCCACACCTTAGAATAGACTTCTGTATGAGAAGAACATTACATCCTGTTTTCTTAATTTGCTTCACTAAATTTAGAATATAGGCTCTCTCCTCTCGAAGTACTCGGTCCATCTGGACGTAGTCAGAAACTACTATTTGATTGTCCATCTGTTCAGGAAAAGGACGTATTAGTAATTTGCATTTTAAGAGTCCTTAAGCAAAAAAGTGAGACTTTGAATGAAAATATTATGTATAGTATAAATTCAACCAAAATCATACAAGAAATTATAGACACGCACAGAAAAAATTCAGAAAAAGGAGTATACACAAAACTTAACTCAGGTTTTTTACTTTCATCTATACAAATTGCTGTCTTATTTTTTACAAGTCCATTTTTGGTGATCATAAAACATAAGAATGATTATCCTATTTCATGAATGTCAGTTCTTTTCATATGAATTTACGCATTACTGAAATATCAATAATTTCAGTTGCAACCTTTTTACTCTATGAATTGTTAAAAAAACTGGTGTGCTGAAAGGAACTACGAAGGACAAATACTGTTATACAAAGACCTACAAAACAACGTTTTTATGTGGCTTAAAATCTGGGAAACAAACGACTCAACAGGAAACTTGTATGCCAACACAATCTAAAATGAGAGCAAACCTGAATGAGATGACAAAGATCAACCACTCCTTCAGGGGATGGTACTTATGACTGATAGATATGGGAATAATAAAAAATGGTGGTTTTCGGAGTATGGGTAATAAACTGGTTTTAAAGTTCCATTGTGCAAACATAAAGACAAAAGATCTGTCTGCTAGGGAAGGATGGGTAAAGGTTTCTGTTCTCAGAAAGCTAGAAAGAATCTGGAAAGTCCATTTATACTATCACTTTCACATAACCTATTTTTATTGTTTCATAGACATCCCTATCATTATTTGTCTTCATTTGTGAAGTGAATGCTCAATTTCAGTAAATAGCCAACTGAGATTATAGATTTATCGTGTGTGGCATCCAACATTTTCTACTTTTATCTAAATTTTACTAATTATTTTTAGATCCTTGCTTTTTATCACTGGTATCAGCATTTTCTATTTTTATAAAAAGAAAAATTTCATTATTAAAAAGTCAAACACCTAAGGAATCATTTCATTTGGTTTTACTTACATCTGTTTTGGGAGCAGATAAGCAGAACTGAATAAGCCCAATCTTAGCCTTTTCCACCCTGGTTATACCAGAATTTGCCACCTTTTGAGTAAGAACCAGACCTTCCACCAACTCACAGTCATCAATTGTCCCACTAAGAAAAAAGAAAACGAAATAGTTATGAAGGAGCGGAAGTCTTCAAGTTTAATAGATTACTAACAGATTAAAAATCATCAGTCTGATAAAATGTGCTTCAGCCTCACTCACATTTATTAGTGCCCCATTCCTGAACCTCTCCAATCACACCACTGCCCTGCCATCATCAGGGAATATAAACAAATTCTTGAAATTCCCACATTAACACAAGTTGTCATGAAAACAAAACAACCAAATGTATGTGACTTTCACCTATGTACTTTTCATTTAACTTATTTATTTTTGGCAAGAGCTTATGTTTACTTTCAAAATTAATTTTTATTAAAGTTATAATTAGAGATGCTTACCCAAGTTTTTTAACTATTTTAACATCTCTAAGATCTACACTAGTAGCTGTGGCTGGGTCAATCACTTTCATCACTGCATTTACAGTCATTGGAGAAAGGAGACTTGAATATTGAGAGACAACCTAGAATTATTAAAAAAGAAAATAAAGTCAGTGTCGTAACACAAAAAGTCCTAGTTTTTTAATGATAAAGGTATTCAAGAAGTAATCTCAATCATTTTTTTGGCTGGGGTGGAGAGCATATGAGAAAACATTCCATATAAACTGTCTTTTCCACTCAGGTTTGTCAGTCACCATATAAAAACATATGCCTGTGTTCCTCTTTTATTAATATAGTAGTCAGGACTGGCTAGATTACTAGTAATTCTACAGGAAATCCAAAAGAACAAGTTAATTTTCTGCTGAGGTTTCCTATCTAAAATGAATTTATGATCAGATGTTATATATGTGCACCCCTATTACTGAGGGGCTGACAAAAATAGCTAATGGTTAACATTTATTGAGCATGTATTATATGTCAGGCAGTGGTTTTAGCACTGTACATTCATATATTCATTCAACCTTCAGATGAAAAACCTGAAACAGCTTAATTAAGTGGAGCCAGCATTAAACCCAAGCAGTCTAGGTTCTATGACCAATGCTTGTAACCACTATGATATTCTGTCTATATTAGTTCTGGGGACATTTATCAATAATATTACTTAACATCACTAATACTATCTAGCTTTCCACTTAATATATAAATAATGCTGATGGAAAGGAAAAAGAACGGGGTGGGGGTGTGACACACAACATAACAGAAAACAGGTGACATGAGTTCCCAAGAAATTTAAACTTACATCACTTCTTTAAGTTTGGTAAGAAAAGCAGCATAGATATTAGTAAGAGATGGACCATGATGGGCAGCCCTATCTTGGGTTCAAATCACAGCTCTACCTCTTATTAGTGGGTCTTGGGTAAGTTATATAACTTCACTAGACCTTTTCCCATCTGTAAAATGAAGATACTACAACTTACCTGAAAGCCTTGAAGGAGTAAATTTTACTTGAACTAATTCAGTTACACAAATTAGCTACCTAGTCACTCTTGAGAGTTAACATTTATGAACTGTACAGCATCAAAAATCACAGTGTAGGGACTTCCCTGGTGGCGCAGTGGTTAACTGAGCCCACGTGCTGCAACTATTGAAGCCTACGTGCCTAGAGCCCGCTCTCCTCAACAAGAGAAGCCAACGTAATAAGAAGCCCACGCACTGCAACGAAGAGTAGCCCCTGCTCGCCGCAACTAGAGAAAGCCAGCAGGCAGCAGTGACAACCCAACGCAAAATAAATAAATAAAAATAAAAATCACAGTTGTGCTTCTTAATGAACCTTAAACTGTAATTTTACAATGATCCCATAGTGCTTGTCTCACCTTTGAGTTCAATGAAGTGGCTGCACTATTTAACAAAGTTTCTCTGTCACTCAGTTCCACAGGTCGAGACATGTCAGTCAAGATTTCAATACCCTTTTCCAAAGCCTTCTGGAATGACTCAGAAATGATGGTGGGATGAATCCCTGCCATTTGTGAAAGGTGAGTTATTTAATTGTAACAGATAAACTTAAAATTTCTCTGTTCATTAAAATTTCAAAGTAGTCATAAATTTTAAATTAATCTTAAATAATAATGGTTTGAATAACCTTAACCACTAATATGTCTAATATTTTTTAAGTTTCCATTTAATTTGGAATAGATCAATTACATACTCCTATGATATTTAAGACTAAAACCAATTTTTCACTTTTCAAAACTCTACAAATCTACATAATAATTAGAATAAGTGACTGGCGAGTCACTATGACATTTGGGCACCATTTACCAAAGCAGGAACCCATACTTTTTCTCCTAAATCACAGTTCTCATTTATATCTTAAGTTTAGTACACCACCAACCAGTCATTTTTGAAAAGGAAAATTTTATCAAGTTCCATTCAAAAGGAAACCTAGCCAAAACAAAAACAAATAAGAACAAACAACACCCCCCAAAACCAAACCCAGAAGCAAAAAGAAAAAAATTTCTAATTCATATGGTAAATGTACCAAAATTTAATCTAAAAATTCCTGCTTAAAAAATTCTGCTCCAAATTAAATTGTAAATCTCATATTACTTAATATTTTTTTGCCTTTATTCAGTAATAAAGCATGTCCTATGTTCTACCCACCTTTCTGAAGAAGCTTGGTACAGGAATCTAAGAGAGAGCCAGCAATAATGACCACTGATGTCGTGCCATCTCCTGCTTCTATATCCTGAGCCTTAGAAAGCTCCACCAGCTAAGTGAACAGAACATGCCAAATTGCTCAATGAGAACTATGAGAACCCAGTAACATCTAATTCAAATATAACATCAATGACCTTCACCATGAGGTTCACATATAGAATTTGACTATTATCAAAACTGTTAAGATTCAATATACTTGACTTCTGATTCGCTGTCCACCTTGGTCTCATTTAAAAATGACGACCTATATAGTTGTGGCATGCAAAATTCTACTTACATACTTTCTAACAAGCTATATTATGATTTCCAGTTCAGACTAAGGGTTGTAAATTTTTTCTTCCCAGTACTTAAGAGAACTATGGGTACCCTGTAGACTCAGAAGCTATGAAATGCAGCATTCAGATGAGAGAATATTGTCAGTTTGAAATCCCTGGCCAAGTTTATCTAAACTGACCCTGCATGAAGCATAATCTGATTCATTTTCAGTCATCTTTAACTAAGTAAAAGAGACTTTTTAACAGATAGGAACTTCTAAGGAATTTGTTTTTGCTGAAATGGTGACTTCTCACTTGACACTGCAATCACTATTATGATCTGTAGTTGAATTAGAAACTGTTTTTAAAAATAAATGTCAGTGCAAGTTTAAACACAAGATTTATTTTGCAAACAATTAAAATGATTTTGCTCTCTTTCAGTTAATACCCATTGAACTAATAATTTGTACAATTTCATGTTTTTCTCCCTTCCTCATATGTGTGGCACACTGCTGTGAACAAAGACAAGGACAGTCATGTTTTATTACAACTTGCAATGGAGAATATAATGCTAGACATACAATGTATCCTAAAAATATGCCTGTTTAGCATATAAAAGGAAAAATTTTCACCATGTTTTAAGCAATATCATGTGATCAAATAAGAAAAATTTAACTGTTTACCAAATATCAAACAATACACTTAAAAAACCCCCACAAAACCCTCACCTAAAAATTATACTTACCATTCTGGCTGCTGGATGTAACACCTGCATTTGTTTCAGAATGGTGGCACCATCATTTGTAATGGTCACATCACCTTTTCCATCTTGAATCTACAAAGTTTGGTTTTTTTAAAAGAAAGTTATATATTTCAAAAATTTTGTTTTCTTCATCCAGTATTGATGTGAAATCCTAAAAGCTCTACTAATTTGAACACTTCTTGTACAGAAGTTAACTTATGTTTGCATAGTGCTTAACTTCAAATTGTTTTCCCTTACATTGGTATAATGATTTAAGAAAACACAGTAATAGTCCAGCTTTGCAAATGAAACAGCTGGGTTTTTTCCTACATAAAAGTGAAGGAACTGAGACACCAAAAAAGGGATAGAAACGATATTATAAAGAATCATTATCATAAATAAAATATGAATTATAGTTAGGTCCCATTCATCCCAAAGTAATCTATCCCTTTCTGAACTCTCAAAGCCTTTCTAACACTTTACTTTTTAAACAGCACATCTTAACCCTCTATAGAGCGCTTGCAGTATGAACAGCAGCACTCAGTAAGTAATGAATGATTGAGCCTTTCACCATTTTATCCATTCCTTTCGGTCCAAGGCTTGTTCTAATAGCATCAGCAACGGCTGTAAACAGAAGAAAAAAATAAATCAAGACCCTTTAAAGAGCATTTCTACCCTCAAATAATCATTTTGGACTTATTAGAATATGGTGGACAATTCACCATGTTCACTGAAGAAAATTCAATGTCTAATAATAATCTACTGAAAACAGAGTAATTTTTTTACTCCTTTAATTGTACGACGCTTCACTTTTTGTTGTTAAAATCACTATACATAGCACTTGTACTCTGCATGTGGTAAAATAAATTTTGAGGGTTCACCTAATCTTCCTTTAAGTATCAAAATGGTATAACCTACTTATGCGCTCTGAATGAGGACTATATTATTTTCTCCATTCCTTAAAACAAGCCGCGATAATAGGACAACTATATAATTCGCTTATTTGTTTACTCTGTCTCTCCCAAATATAGTATAATTTCTGAGGGCAAAGACTTTTGTTTACTAATGTGAAGCTGGTATATGGATGGACCACAGTTTAAAAAACAGTAACAAAAACCCTCTTTGAACCCAAAACCGAATCAAACAAAAACCCCACAAAAAAACAAAACCTCAAAACCTTAACTAAAAAACCAAATCTAAAATCATAGTATTTTTTAAAATTTTTATTTATTTAAAAACTTTTGGCCACACCGTGTGGCATGCAGATCTTAGTTGTCTGAGCAGGGATTGAACCTGCGCTCCCTGCAGTGGGAGCACAGAATCTTAACCACTGGACCATCAGGGAAGCCCCTAAAATCAGTCTTTAGACATCATTACTATGTTATGAACCATCTCTGGATATATAGTCTACCACTCCATTCTTCTTATTACGTGTCCATGAGCATGTTTCTATTTTATTGATCCACTTATTATTTTCTAAGAGAAATTGTAATTGATGTACTTGATCCCCTTTACTGCGACAGGTCCAGGACAAACGATTAAATCTCCCCACCCTTTTTAAAAAAAAGATTTAATTTTATTTATTTTTGGCTACTTTGGGTTTTCATCGCTGCGCGTGGGGTTCTCTAGTTGTGGCAAGCGGGGGCCACACTTTGTTGTGGTGCGCGGGCTTCTTGTTGTGGTGGCTTCTCTTTGTTGCGGCACATGGGCTCTAGGTACGTGGGCTCAGTAGCTGTGGCACACAGGCTTAGTTGCTCCGCAGCACGTGGGATCTTCCCAGACCAGGGATTCAACCCATGTCCCCTGCACTGGCAGGTGGATTCTTAACCACTGCGCCACCAGGAAAGTCTGCCTTCCCCTTTCTCATATACCATTTCACCCCATATACAAAGGGCTAAGATAGTGCCCTATTTTTGTATACTCCACAACTAGCATAATGCTTCCCCTTCATTGTGTAAACAATGCATAATCTGGACTTCCCTGGTGGTGCAGTGGTAAAGAATCCACCTGCCAATGCAGGGTAAATGGGTTCTATCCCTGGTCCAGGAAGATCCCACATGCCGCGGAGCAACTAAGCCCGTGCGCCACAACAACTGAAGCCCACACACCCTAGAGCCTGCTCACCGCAACTACTGAAGCCCGCATGCCTAGAGCTCGTGCTCTGCAACAAAGACAAGCCACCGCAATGAGAAGCCTGCGCAATGCAATGACGAGTAGCCCTGGCTCGCTGCAACTAGAGAAAAGCCAGAAAAGCCTGTGCACAGCAACGAAGGCCTAATGCATCCAAAACAAAAAATAATAGTAATAATTTAAAAAATACATAATCTTAAAGAGGGTAAGAGAAAATATTTGGTATAGTTTAAGAATTATATTCTACTTAATTATTTCATAATTTGGGGCTGCATTTCCTAATTATTCAGCCATCCTTACGTGATTTTAGCGGACCCACATGGCCACAATTCTACAAGCAGACCAATTCATTTTAAGAATGCGTCCTTATATTCATCTATGTGAAGACTCCAGAAAGACACACATTGTGCAAAAAATAAAAAAATTCTAGACTGATTACCTCTCTGAAAGTGTTTGAAGTTTAACACACTGTGTAGTAGTACACAATTATATGTTAAATGACTTGTGCTGAATAGTACTAAACGACCACTACTACTTTTGTGTGTGTGGTTTTGATATCATCAACCAATGGTACTTAATATACTTTTTGGTTATTAGCAAAATAAAAAACTGGCTCCATGAATTATGCTAAAGATGCATCTGGCAAAAGCTTTTCTCAACCAGTTTGTAGGGTTTTGCCTGACTTGGACAGACTACGAGTGGCCCTTAGTTCCACAAGCTCTCCTCACTTAAGATGTAAGGGTCATGTTTATAGGTAAATAGATGGCCTTTTCTTCCTATATGCATACCTCCCTCGACCAGTTTTAATTCTCTGTGCACTGATGTTTCAAAAGCTACCAAAGTAAACGTCCCATCTTGTATCCTCCTTGTTCGTTGAAAATCTACCATATTATATAGCATTCTTGCCCACCCCCCTCCAACAGCCCCAGAATTTATCTAACATCTTGTTTCTAATGTAATAAATCTAAGTTTCAACTATGCTCCCTAGATAACTATCCACCAACTTTTATTTCCAGGTAAATATTCTCTCTTGAACTTCCAAATGACTCCTAAATTTACCCATCTGGTCATTCTGACCTCCTCAACTCATTTAGGCTCAAACGAGAACCTATTCTTTCTTCTTCCACCATCCTCCCTTCAGCGCACCTGCTTCTTTCAGCAGCAGCATCACACCCTCAGTCACCTAGACAAATAACCTCAAACATTTGTAAGGCTGTACTTTATATACATCTGGCTCTTCATATGCTTTCTCATTTAATCCTCACAGCAACCCTCCAAGTTAGGTACTATCTCACTACACTGAAGAACAATCTGTAGCTGCGCGAGTTGTTTTAAAACCCTTTCCAAGACACCAGGCCCTTCCAGATTCGGACCGACTTTACCTTTCCGATCTCACCTCTCATTTCTTCATGCACCTTATGCTCTAACCCGAATGAAATACTCACTGTAGCAAATACACATAACAGCAAGATCTCTAAGCATTTGTTCTCACTTTTCCTTCCAGACTCTTCCACCTCAACCCGACTTATCTTAATCCTCACAACTCCCTTTTTGAAAAAAAGGGCAACTTTCCCTCCCCGATTTTATAAGTAAGGAAACCTTGGTTAAAGGTCACAAAGCCACGAAGTAACGTAACTGAATGAAATCCAGGACTTCTTAAATTCCACCAAAGGCCAAACTGTTCTCTATTTGCTCGTTGCACGTGCAGAGAGGACATCAAAGCACAATGCGGCCTCATAATTATTCTCAAACAAGATGGGTCGGTTGGTTCCCCACATCCCAGTACAATGGGCCCCGCCCCAATCTAAGGCGCAGAGAGTTTACCCGAATTCGTTTCAATAACTGTACCGAAAGAAGCTTTTTAATAAGAACAAGAAAACTGAAAATTATTGTTCAAACATTCTACCAGTGGACCGCTGCATGCGGGCCTCGGCCCCTTTCTTAAATAGGATGAATGAATGCAGCACGGCCTGGCAAGAAAAACTATGGGCGTCAAAGACGCAGAATAGGGCAAGTCCAAAGGCCTCCATACTCGGGGTCGGAAATCATGGGCAGAAAACAGACAGGAGGATCCCTGCACTGAGCTTATTCTATGGGAGGCCCACAGGGGATCATCCGAAGGAAGAGAAAACGAATCATGCCCATCCAAGACTGGGAGTGAGAATGCACAGCTAAGCCCGGAGGGCCACGGCTTAGACCGGGCAGCGATACCTTTGGCCGCGGAGATGTTGCTGAAGCGGATCTGGGCCGGCTTATCGCGGTCCTGATAAGCGCTCTTCCCGCGGCCGCCGGCAGCCCCGGCGTGCGGCCCGCTCCGGGGGACTATGTTTTCCGGCATGGCAAGCTTGGACGGGTCTGCGTGAGCTCTGGGAGGGCGGATGGACGCGGATTCCGGCTGGCCCGGGACTAACGGTAAGCGCCCACCGTCTTCTCGAAGCTTCCGGAAAACTACGCCGGCGCCGGGAGGAGGAGGCGGGGAAAGGGGCCTCCTTGGAGGCCCGGCGCCGCCGTGACGTAGAAGGCTGCCCGCTGCATGCCGGGTGCGGGGTTCGCGCCGCGGATCTTGGGGCTGTTGGGAGCTGTTGGCCTGCGGCCCAGTGGGCGGTGGGCGGGCTCCTGGGAGGCAAAAAGGATCACCTGCGATTGAAAAGGCTGGAGTTGGGACATCTCATCTCCTTGGCCCTGAGGTCCCTTCTGTTAACTCAAGCTGGACCTGTCCGCTAGGTGTTGTAGCAGCCGGGAGTTACTCCTGGGTGGGTGGGGCAGGGCTGAGTCGGTTTTTACTGGCGGTAGACGTGTATTTTATTCAGTTTTATATATTTTGAAAGCGAGTTGGAAGAGAGGTTGGAAGGGGTGACTTCTTTCCCCCACTTTCTTGTTTTAATTGAGGTATAGTTGATTTACAACATTGTATTAGTCTCAGGTGTACAACTCAGTGATTAAAATTTTTCATGGATTGTACTCCGTTTAAAGTTATTATAGGGAATTCCCTGGTGTTCCAGTGGTTAGGACGCAGTGCTTCCACTTGAGGGGGCACGGGTTACATCCCTATTCTGGGAACTGAGAACCTGCAAGCCGTGTGGCGCAGACAAAAAAAAAAAAAAAAAACTATAAAATATTGACTATATTTCCTGGACTGTACAATACATATATCCCTGTAGCTTATTTATCTTATATGTCCTAGCTTCTGCCTCTTAATCCCCTATCCCTGTTTTGCCTCTCCCACCCTTCCCTGTCTCCACTGGTAAACACTAGTTTCTTTTGTTTGTTTTTTTAAATATTTATTTATTTATTTATTTTTGGCTGTGTTGGGTCTTCGTTTCTGTGCGAGGGCTTTCTCTAGTTGCAGCAAGCGGGGGCCGCTCTTCGCGGTGCGCGGGCCTCTCACTATCGCGGCCTCTCTTGTTGAGGAGCACAGGCTCCAGACGCACAGGCTCAGTAGTTGTGGCTCACGGGCCTAGTTGCTCCGCGGCATGTGGGATCTTCCCAGACCAGGATTCAAACCCGTGTCCCCTGCATTGACAGGGAGATTCTCAACCACTGCGCCACCAGGGAAGCCCACTAGTTTTTTTAAATTATGTATCTGTGAGTCTGTTTTTCTTGTTATATTCATTCATTTGTTTCAATTTTTAGATTCCACATATAAATAACATACAGTATTTGTCTTTCTCTGACTCATTTTACTTAGCATAATATCCTCTAGGTCCAATGCATGTTGTTGCAGATGGCAGAATTTCATTCTTTCTATGGCTGGGTAGTATTCCATTGTGTGTATATACCACATCTTCTTAATCCATTCATCTGTTGATGGACACTTACGTTGCTTCCATATATATATATATATATTTAAGAACATTTATTTTATTTCATATTTTTGGGCTATGTTGGGTCTTCGTTGCTCCACGCGGGCTTTCTCTAGTTGCGGGAGCTGGGGCTACTCTTCATTGCGGTGCGCCGGCTTCCATTGCAGTGGCTTCTCTTGTTGCGGAGCACGGGCTCTAGGTGCGTGGGCTTCTGGGCGTCCGTAGTTGTGGCTCATGGGCTCTAGAGCACAGACTCAGTAGTTGTGGCGCACGTTGTTTGCTCCGCGGCATGTGGGATCTTCCTGGACCAGGGATAGAACCTGTGTCCCCTGCATTGGCAGGCAGATTCTTAAGCACTGTTCCACCAGGGAAGCCCGATATCTTGACTAATGTAAATAATGCTGCTATGAACATTGGGGTGCATGTATCTTTTGGAATTAGTGTTTTCATTTTCTTCAGATACATGCGGAGAAATGGAATTGCTGAGTCATGTGGTAGTTCTATTCTTTTGAGAAACCTCAATGCAGCCTTCCACAGTGGCTGCACCAATTTACATTCCCACCAACATGCCTGCCAATATTTGTGTTCTTTTTGATGCTAGCCGTTCTGACAGGTGTGAGGTGATACCTCATTGTGGGTTTTTTTGGGGGTTTTTTTGCGGTACGCGGGCCTCTTACTGTTGTGGCCTCTCCCGTTTCGGAGCACAGGCTCCGGACGCCTAGGCTCCGCGGCCATGGCTTACGGGTCCAGCCGCTCCGCGGCGTGTGGGATCTTCCCAGACCGGGGCACGAACCCGTATCTCCTGCATTGGCAGGCAGACTCTCAACCACTGCGCCACCAGGGAAGCCCTCATTGTGGTTTTGATTTGCATTTCTCTGATGATTTGCGATGTTGAGCATCTTTTCACAAGAAGAATGTCCTCTATTCAGGTCTTCAGCCCATTTTTTAATTGGGTTCCTTTTTTTTTTTGGTACTGAATTGTATCAGCCATTTATATTATAATTTTTGGTATTAACCCCATATTGGTCATATCATATCATTTGCAAATATTTTCTTCCGTTCAATAGATCTTTTCATTTTGTCAATGGTTTCCTTTGCTGTGCAAAAAAGTTTTTAAGTTTAATTAGGTCCCATTTGTTTATTTTTGCTTTTGTTTCCTTGTGACTGCTTTTCTTTGATTTAGATGTTGGAGTTGGTTGTTGAATATTGATTGATACTAGGTGGTAGTTAGAAATTTAAATATACACTGGTTAAATACCAGAGAATCTTAAAAGTTTTGCACCTGTGATTGCCTACCAAATCAGGACTGCCTGTCCAGTTAGTACAGTGCTTTAGTTTTACAGTATTTTCTCCTGCATAACATAGCCACTGACTCTTAGGGAGCCTGAACATTTTCATAACAATCATTTAGTTCAGTTATGTGCTAGTTGCAGTGCTAAGCCTTTTACACGTTTCATCTCATTTAATACTCTCAACAATCCTATGAAGTAGGTGTCTATCTTTTTTGGTAGGAGATAAGGGAACGAAGCACAGAGAGAACTGAAGCCCAAGGTAAACCTGTAAATAGATGGAAGAAGTGTTCCAATAGAGCAACGACTTCAGAGGTCATGAGCTAAACTGCTGGGCTTTTTTTACTTCTATATTTTAATATGAAAATAACACAGGTGAGGTTCTTTCGATATTTGTTCACAAATAGTTACTTAGCATCCATAAAATGATGGATGCCTGGGATAAGTTCAAGGACAATTGTTCATAGTACTTAATCCTGTGATCTTTAGGAGCTTTTACACTCACTCAGGTTACTGGCCGTAGAAGATGAAGCTTCTTAGGTGCTCCGAGATCTGTAAATCTAGGGCTGATTTCTCTTTAAAGGAGCAGATTACTTCTATGCAGCCCACAAACATGCTATGATTATTTGTTAAAACAACTGGTGTAGTATGATGGAAACAAGTGTGATGATGATGGAAATAGCATTAATTTGGGGGCTCAAAGTTCTGGCTTGAGTTCCACTTCTGCTACGTATTAGCTGTGTAATCTTGGGTGAGTCATTTAAGTTCTTTGGGTCTCATTTTCCTCATCTTTAAATAGGAGGGTTGAATTAGATGGTTTCTAAAGGCTTATTAAACTACTAGTTTTATTAGTGTGAGGAATAGACCTGTCAGCCAGAAAGGACAAAGCAGAATTTGGAAGATGCCATTATTGGCTTTTGGGGACAGTCTCCATAGGTATGACAATTGCTTTAATTAGCTGAGAGGTTTCAAGTTATAAATACATATTCTTTTTCTGTGACAACTGATATTGGAATTATTTTTCTTCCTAGGATTAAGCAATAATGCTGAACATTTGATTGCTTAAAAGTATTGGTGTACACTAATTCTCTTTAAGAATGGAATTTCAATAAGTATTAAAACATACAACTTTTGTAGGATACTTTATAGATACAAAGCACTGTTGCTAGTGAAGGATAGACATGTTGGAAAAATTCCTATTGTATCAGATCCAAGCATAGTTAAGACATATGTGGGAATGTTGGCAATAACAGTAGCCTTATAGAAGTTCTCTAATGATTTGTAAAACAGTTTTTATAAAACGATAATATTTGGCCAACCATCCAATTGAGGGTTCTTCTCTCTAGGATGGATGCTGAACCATGTGCTAAGCCCTCAATAATAAGACCAAGCCAGGCACCATTTTGGATTGGAAAAGGAGGCAGGAATGTGTTTAACTTTTCTCTTAGGTTTTCACTCCATCTCAAAGACAATTTTTAATTGTTATTTTTATTATCCATATTTCTTCTCTTCCGAATCAGTTTATGTTGTTGAGACCACCATTAAGCTCTGTTTTCCTAAACCGTATTGTTTGCATCATTCTTTTTAAAAGTTGGCTTGCAATATGTTAACATGAAGCAGGGGCCTGTTTTCCTTAAATACATTTTGATTTTTCTAATTTTCTCTGAAAGGTTTCTAGTTCACATTTTTATTACTTTCTAACCCTCCCACTTATAAGATTTCTATCTGAAAATGGGAGAAGGAAAAACCAAAGGGGGGTGCTGGAAAACTTAGAAGTTTTGTGATCTATTATAAGTAAACAAGTAACCAGATGTCCTATCTAAAAACAGAAATGAACTAATATTTAATTATTGTAGTACTATCCAGAGTCATAGAAGTTGCAAATTTGTGGACAAAATTGATGACTGTTATTTTGGAGGTCTAGGGTGTGGAGGGACACAACACAAAAAGAGAGGCAGCAGACACTAGATACCTCCTGATGGAACATGAAACAAGCTGAACCTGAGTCTAATAAAGTTTCTAGATCTAACTACTAATTTACAGATTTGTAGGACATACAAGGATAGAAGAATATATTTTAAAAAAATGATACCATGAGGGTATAATCAATAAAATCTAAATTGTGGGAAACTCAGTAGGACAAATGACCTACAAATGAATTGCAAGAAAATGAAAACAAAAAACAATGAAGTTGGAAGGGGAACCTATAGGTAATTGCATTTGGCTGGCTAATCAACTACTTAAATATTCAGACAAACAGTTAAAAAATATGAAGTTTGTAAGACTATCAGAAATTTGAATACTGATTGATATTCAATGATTGATTATTAAGAAAGTATTTTTTTAATTAGAATATGGAAAAATGTATTATGGTTATTTTAAGAGCTTTTATCTTTTAAGAGAAGCATACTGAAATATTTACAGATAAACTGCTATGATATCTGGGATTTTCCAAATAAAAGAGAAGGGTGAAGTGGATGGGAGTAGAAAGGAAACAAGATAGGCAGTGTGTTGGTATTCATTGAAATTGGTGATGGGGACATGGGAGCTCATTATACTATTGTTTTTACTTTTTATGTGTTTGAAATTTTCCATGAGAAAATGTTTTTTAAAAATGTTTGGCTGTTCAAAAAGAAAACAAGACTAGATTTCTCCATGTATTTTCCATCTTTCTAAATTCAATCCCATTTAAATCTTTGAGTCTGAATTTGAATTAAAAATACTTTAAAATGCAGAATGAGAGTTTTGTTCTGTGGCAGTTTCATTCCAAATGCTTGCTGTGATAGTTATCTTGATTAACACAGCTCATTAAAGGATAAAATACCACACAAGATACATAGAGAGGTAGCCCACAAATAAATGAGCACCCGTATGCTCTGAACCATCATCTACTCTGTCACCTAAACCAGAAATCTGGGAGTCATTCCTTTCCCTCTCCCCTCATCCAAACTCTGCTAATTTTACCTCCTTTATGTCAAAAATCCATCTCATATTCTCCATCCTAAGTGCAGCTCCCTTAGATCAGACCCACATCATCATCAATTTGATTACTAGTGATAGTCTAGCTTTTGGCCTCCTTTGCTCCTTAAGTTCATTGCCACACCACTACCACAAAGCTCAAATCTGATCTTGTTATTACTCTTCTTTTTTTTTTTTTGTTATTACTCTTCTGCTTAAAACCTTTCAGTGACTCTTCAAGGACCAGATATAAAAATCAGCATTACATGGAAATTTCCATCTCTATGACCGAGGCCCTGTCTATCTTTCCAGGTTTATTATCCTAGGATCCTGGTTCCACTTTGCTACTGTAGGGGCGGAAGCTATATCTTTTTCTTTCTACCCTTCTAGGTGCTTGGCTGGGGCTCTGTAACAAAAGATAGATAACAAGAGAAAAGCATACAGATTTATTTAATGTAAGTTTTATGTGGCAGGAGAGCCTTGATAAGGAAATTAAGACTTTGAAGAAGTGGTTAAAACTGAGTGTTGCTGTGATTTGATGAAGAGTGGAAAGTTGTGGGAAAATGTGACGGGACAAAAGGATATGAGCTAAGTGTAGTCAACTGGGAAAACTTAGTAAAGCCTGTTCTTCTCTCTGTCTTTGGAAGTAAGAATGCTCTGGGTATAGGGAGGGTACCTCTCACATGAGGGTCTTATGACCTGCTTCAGGGAGAAGGGGGAAGTCAGAGAATCCTTGCACCTGTCGTTTCTCAGGTTCCTTCAAATATTCAGTGTGCCAAGATGCCATATTTTGGGGTAGTGTGTCCTGAATCCTACCATTACACTATTGGGTTCCTAGTGTACCTCAACACACCACTATGTTTTGTGCTTGCATGTATAGGAACGTGCTATTTCACCCGCAACATACCTGGCTATTCACATTAAGCCTTTCTTTGACTGATTCAAACTGAGTTAATAATTATTTTCTTTCTTTCTCCACCAATTCTGATAGCTACTTCTAGGCACTAAGTAGTTACAACCCTTAGTTCATTGCATTTAAATAATTTATTGATACAGAGGAGGAAAAATTAATTTTCCCTTCCACTTTTCTGTTCTGGCTGGGACCCCTGTATCAAAAGACAGATTAATGAGAAAAACAGAGGTTTATTAACGTGTATACCTCATGTATACATGTGACATACCCAGGGAAAAATGAGTAACTCAAAGCAGTGGCTTAGAACACCTGTTTATATTACCATCTTCAGCCAAAGACAAAGGAAAGGACCATGTCCAGGAGCTCATTTATGGAGAGATGACAGGGAAAAGCATGGTAAACAAGAGTAAGTTATCGCAGATTTAAGTCGGTGCATTCTCCATTGATAAGGGTCTAAAGTTGTCTTCTGGGATTGGTTTTTGTACTTTCTGGTAGACAGGGAAGGAGGGACACCTTTGAAAATGTATGTCCTGTTTTTAGGTGAATAGGAGAAGGGCTGTGAGCTTTCCTTGTATCTGCTTATTCTCAGTTGCCTTCAGCTCAAAAGAATCCTTATGCCAACGTGGTATATTTTGGGGTGGCATATTCTGCTACCCTTCATTTACATATTATTTTCCTTTACCAGAATGTAAGATTTTAGAGCAGAGTGTCTTATTCATTCTGTATCCCCGGGAGCCTAGCAGAATGATTGGCACAAAGCTCTCAACCAATATCTGTTGAGTGGAGAGTGAATGGAGATTAAAGTAGAACTGGAAAAGGCAGAGGAGAGACAGGGAGCAAGGAGAGTTTATTGCAAAACTTAGGGGCCCCTGTATTTCCACATTATTTCAGTTCACATTTTAAATTTTAACATTTTGCAGAGCTGGAAAATCTTATAAAAACATGTATTGCTGGCCTGAGACCAAACAGCCTGTAAGCCATAATAGGAGCAGTTTAATAGGGGAAGCGACTAGTTGCTTAATGAGACTTAGAATGGGAACCTATCTGACCACAATGAAAAGGAAACCTGTTTAGCAGAAGGGCCGCTAGTTAGATGCTTATAATTTCCTTTGAGCCAAGGCTCAGGGTATTTTCCTTGCTGTTGTCTCACAGCAATTAGGCAATTCTTTTAATAGGCCTGCGTCCAGGTTTATCATCTGCGAAACAGGTTGTGTTTTGAAATTTAATAAAATAAAGCTTGTGCTTTGATCCTTTTGTTTGAAACGCATTCTAAAAATGCGGCTTTTACCAGCCTTGAACAGTTACGTTAGCAATAGCAGCCCCTGGTGGCACAGGGATGATTTTTTTTATTGGTCATCTTGGTGTTTTGGAACTTGTAGGCTCAAGCAGGCCCTGTGTTAAAAAACAAAATTCAACTGAGTAAATTTTAAAGATTTTACTGGCTTTATTCAGTGATTCATGAATCAGGCAACATCCAATCTAGCAAGTAGAAAGTAGCTCCAAGGAGCTGTACAAAATGAAAGACTTTTATAGACAGAAGGGAGCGGGAACATGGAAGTTACACTAGACAAAAAAGAAGGTTGGTTATTACAAGGTCACCTTCGTTTAGCGGATGGCAGGGATCTATCAGTTTACCTAACTGGTGTTGATTAGGAGATTCCCAGTTGGTAATTAAGTCTCAGTTTGGTGATGTGGAGCCTAGCGTAAGTGACTCCATTTTGGGCCTCCTTCCTTATTTTTAACAAGTGATATGTCCAGGTATAACATACATTGGAATAAAAGTTGAATAATGATAGTGATATGCAGAATTTCCCCCTGCTTCTAATAAAAGATCAATCTATTTATTGTAAGGATTAATTAGAACTGGGAGTACTAAGAGAAAGTTCTTAGAACCAGTGGAAAACTAGCAGGCTTACAGAAACTTCAGAGGGGTAAATTAACCCCTAGATATTGTAGACTACATTTGGTGTGTACTTGCATTTTGGGGAGAAAATATCTGAGGCTTCTATAAGATTCTGAAAGCATCTAATTTTATCAAAATGGTTATGAAACACTATGTAAGGTGTGTGGCTTTTCTCAGTAATGCAGAACACATGTTCTTTAAAGCTTTTCATTAAAAGAATTCTGATTTTAGGACACACATCTTTTTTTAAAACTGAAATACAGTTGATTTACAGTATTGTGTTAGTTTCAGGTATATAACAAAGTGATTCAGATATATATATATATTTTTTTCCAGATTATT
The DNA here is from genome assembly GCF_003031525.2 of Neophocaena asiaeorientalis asiaeorientalis. NCBI lineage: Eukaryota > Metazoa > Chordata > Mammalia > Artiodactyla > Phocoenidae > Neophocaena > Neophocaena asiaeorientalis. The sequence continues at coordinate 2,829,108 of NW_020173955.1, read as the reverse complement.
TTCTATTATAGGTTATTATGAGATATTGAATATGGTTCCCTGTGCTATACAGTAAATCTTTGTTGCTTATCTATTTTATGTATAGTAGTTTGTACCTGTTAATCCTATATTTCTAATTTATCTCTCCCTTCCTTTCCTCTTTGGTAACCATAAGTTTGTTTTCTATGTCTGTGGGTCTGTTTCTGTTTTGTATATAAGTTCATTTGTATCTTTTTTTTTTTTAGATTCACATATAAGCAATACCATATGATATTTGTCTTTCTCTGTCTGGCTTACTTTACTTAGTATGATATTCTCTAGGTCCATCTGTGTTGCTGTAAATGGCAATATTTCATTTTTTATGGCTGAGTAATATTCCATTATTCCAATAATATTCCAATATGTGTGTCTGTATACATATATATGTATATATATATGTACATATATATACCACATCTCCTTAAACCAATTGTCTGTTGATGGGCACTTTATTTATTTATTTTTATTGGCTGCGCAGTGCGGCTTATGGGATCTCACTCAGTTCCCCCACCAGGGATTGAACCCCGGACCATGTCAGTGAAAGCCCAGAATCCTAACCACTAGGCCACCAGGCAACTCCTGATGGGCACTTTATCTTTTCATTAAATAACTTTTTATTACAACAATATTATATGTACACTGTAGACATTTAGAAAAATCAGGTAAGCAGAAAGAAGCAAATAAAAGCCATCTGCTTAGAGATATACTTCATAACCATGTTGGTAAATAACTTTCCAGACTTTTTTTAGGCGGGTTGATGGATTCAACTATATAAACCTAAGGAACACATTGCAATGTAAGTGACAAACATTAGTATTACTAATGTGTAAAGAGCTGTTAGAAATCACTGAAGTGACAAACCTCTGTAGAAGGTGGACAAGGAAATGGGAAGAAATACAAGCAGTCAATAACTATATATAAAAAAGTCCTCACGTCGGGCTTCCCTGGCGGTGCAGTGGTTGAGAGTCCG
>NW_020173955.1:2819815-2828080 GCF_003031525.2 Neophocaena asiaeorientalis asiaeorientalis | reverse complement strand
CCAAAAAAAAAAAAAAAAAAAAAAAAAGTCCTCACGTAAAGGTGGTTGTTTAAAACAAGACAGCAGGCCCCAAATGGAGTCACTTATGCTAAACCAGCCCCACATCACCAAACCGAGAATTACAGTTTCACCTTTCCCAGAAATGGAATCTTAAACCAGCCAATCAGGAACCGCCTAATCAGCACTAGTTAGGTAATCTGCCTGATAGATCCCTGACGTCCCCTAAAGGAAGGTGACCTTGTAATAACCAACCTGCTTTTTTGTTTTGAGGTACAACTTCCTTATTCTCACTCCCTTCTGCCTATAAAAGTCTTTCATTTTGTACAGCTCCTTGGAGCACCTTTCTAGCTGAGATTGAATGCTTCCCTATTCATGAATTGTTGAATAAAGCCAATAAGACCTTTACAATTTACAAAGTTGACTTTTGTTTTTTTAACAGTTCAAAAGGTACAAATTCCATTTTTAAATAAGTCCTGGGGATGTAATGTACAGCATGTTAATTATAGTTAATAATAGTGTATTGTCTTTTTTTTTTTTGGCCGAGCTGTGTGGCTTGTGGGATCTTAGTTCCCCAAGGCCCTCGCAGTGAAAGCGAGGAGTCCTAACCACTGGACCGCCAGGGAATTCCTGAAAGTTGCTAAGAGAGTTAATCTTAAAAGCTGTCACCAAAAGGAAAAAATGTAGCTGTGTGGTGATGGATGTTAACTAGACTTATTGTAGCGATCATTTTGCAATATATACAAATATGGAATCATTATGCTGTACACTTGAAACTAACATAATGTTATATTGTCAATTATATAAATAAAAAAATTCACTCTCAAAATTTAAGAAATACATATTAAAACAATAAGATAGTATTTCTTATGTATCAGATAGCAAAGATTCTAAAGAATAATACCAGTCAGTGTTAGTAAGGTTTCATGGAAATAAATGAGTACAGCCTTTCTGGTGGGTAATTTGGAAGTCATGTACTTAATAGTGCTTTCTATCCACTTACCACCCTTATTTTACTTTTTCCCTTACATGGCCCATTCTCTGCAACTCCTGCAGGCACAATTAACAGGATGTATAGTTTATCTCTAGGTTTGTTTTTCTTGGAGTCCTGAAATCATCTCTGAATTTGCTTTTTAGAAAATTAATTCCTTTAGGGAAAGAACTATCTTATATCTTTTCTAGTATAAAGAATACCTCCTGACTTCAGGCAAATGCTGGATAAATATTAGTTAAAGTAGTCTAGATCAGTGATTCTCAGCAGCGTGGCACTACTTCGAAAGGGGTATTTCAGTTGTCACAATAATGGAGGGGGAGGAATGGCCGGGGCTGGACAGGCACCAAGGATACAAGACATCTTGCCATGCAGGGGACATTTGTATAGGTGAAAAACCTACCTGTTTATTATCGTCTGAGCCTGAAACGTAACATTTATACATTGAAATGCATATATTATAACTTTCTTTCCTTTTTATCCTAAATTACAGTTAGATCTTTATATTGATTTTTAAATTGAGATATAATTCATATACTGTGATGTTCATTTTCTTTTAAAGTGTACAATTCAGTGAATTTAGTATATTCACAAAGTTGTACAATCATAGCCACTATCTAATTCTAGAACACTTTCATCATCCCCAAAAGAAACCCATTAACAGTCATTCTCCATTCCCCACTCCTCCAGTTGCTGGCAACCATTAATCTACTTTCTGTGTATATAGATTTGACTGTTCTGCACATATCATATCAATGGGATCATACAGTATCTGGCCCTTTATGTTTGTCTTCTTTCACTTAGCATGTTTTTAAGGCTCATCCATGCTGCAGCATGTATCAGTAACTCATTCCTTTTTATTGGTGAATAATATATTGATTTTTGTTAATTATACGGGTAAGAAGTTATATTATCTATGCACTTTATTTTAGGATAGTAAAGTGTTAACAAAATATGTTATAGAAAGGAACATTGGATCAGAGCCACTAATCTAGCTGGAAAGACAACACACATGTATGTAAAAAGGCAATTAACAACCCAAAAAAACATATTACCAGGGTATAGTTAAATTTTTCGTGGACAAAGGTGCACAGGTAAGGATTAGGCAGAGGTCAGATTTGAGTGATAGATGCTATTCAGTTAACGGATTGGCAAAGCTTGCAGTGAGATACAGCCATCCGAAAGTTAAACTGCCACCCGCATAGGATGCTACTCCGTCTAAAGTAATCTCCATTGAGCAATTTTCTTCTTCGACAAGCCCCTGGAGTGATGAAGGAAATTAGCGGAAGTAAAGTGAGCGGTATGGAACTTAATGGATTGATAGCTCCGCGGTGGCAAACCTAAGGGTTGGGTTTTGCAGAGCTGGGAGGGGTCAACACCGACCCCTGCTGGAACTCCGCCGCCACTTTCCTCGCGCGCCTTTGTCCAGCTATTTAGGCCCATATCGGCTGCCGTGGCGGGGGCCACGCTCAGCTGTTGGGGGGCGGGGCCTCCGCCAACTATGGCGGGCGAGCTTGAGGGTGCTAAGCCGCTGAGCGGGTTGCTGAGCGGCCTGGCTCAGGACGCTTTCCATGGGTACCCGGGCATCACGGAGGAGCTGCTGCGGAGTCAGCTCTATCCGGAGGTGCCACCTGAGGAGTTCCGCCCCTTTATGGCGAAGATGAAGGGGATTCTTAAGGTACCGCTACTCCCTGCAGCCTCCGCCGCGGAGTCGAATCTCTTCCCCGCCGCCCTCCGACTCGTCACCCCAGAAGCTGAAAGGCTTCCCTCCTCAGACCTCCGCTCTAGGGGCTCCTGGATCCCCTGCATTCCTTCAGATCCCCTGCACTCGCTCTGTCCCTTTTCTCACTTTCTTAGGGCTCCCCGCAGCAGTGCTGACCGACACTCACCGGAGAAAACTTGGGTTTTGTCTCCAGACACTTCTCTCTTGTGTAGGTTACGATTTCGAGTTGCCTCGGCGGATCTGTGCGCTCCATACTTTTTAAATTAAGAGCGATCAAGCTATCAGCTTTCCCAGGCCGTGGAAGTGTTCAATAATGTTAAAGTGATCATGTGTATGCCGGGATAAGGGGTGGGTTAGCCGGAGTGAACCCCAGCCAAGCAGTCCACTGTATGGTTAAGAGAGCACGTTCACCAGCTTGAAGTCAAAGAGTAGCTCAGCCTGTCCAATAGAAATGTAGTGAGAGCCAGACATGCAATTTTTACCATTTCTAGTAGCCACATTAAAAAAGTAAAAAGAAAAAAGTGAAATTAATTTTGACATTTTGTTTAACCTAGTATATCCAAAGTATTATCTCTTCACGTGTAATCAATATACAAAATATTAATGAGATGTTTTAGATTACTTTTTTCACTAAGTCTTTGAAATCTGGTGAGTATTTTACACTTAAAGCACATGTCAGTGTGGACTAGTCACATTCCAAGTGCTCAACAGTCACTTGTGGCTAATGGCTACCATATTGGACAACACTGGTTTAGACTAAGAACTAGTGATAGGACTGAATCTAGTAATTAAGTGTACTCTAGAGATAACCTGTAAAAATTATTTTTGTGGGCCTCCTATGTGTTAGGAACTCTGTTAGACATGTTATATTTTATTTAATTCGTTTCTTGCAAAAACCTTATGTGGTGTACACCCATTTTAAAGATTAGGAAACAGGCTCAAGGAGTCTAAGCATTTAGCCTAAGCATTACACTTTGATTAAAGTCAGTGTTGATATTTCATCTGTTATCCTTTTGCAGTTACTGTGTTTCAAAATTGCTTATGATACCTTAAAAAGGCAGTTATTTATTTTTTTTTAAAGATTTTGTTGTTATGGACCATTTTTAAAGTCTTTATTAAATTTGTTACAATATATGTATATTTTTACATCTTTATTGGAGTATAATTGCTTTACAATGCTGTGTTAGTTCCTGCTGTATAACAAAGTGAATCAGCTATATGTATACATATATCCCCATATCCCCTCCGTCTTGAACCTCCCCCTCATTTTCATCAGAACAATTTTTTTTTTTAGATTCCATATATATGTGTTAGCATACAGTATTTGTTTTTCTCTTTCTGACTTACTTCATTCTGTATGACAGATTCTAGGTCCATCCACCTCACTACAAATAACTCAGTTTCGTTTCTTTTTTAAGGGTGAGTAATATTCCATTGTATACATGTGCCACATCTACTTTATCCATTCATCTGTCAGTGGACACTTAGGTTGCTTCCATGTCCTGGCTATTGTAAATAGTGCTGCAGTGAACATTGTAGTACATGACTCATTTTGAATTATGGTTATTAATTTGTTACAATATTGCTTCTGTTTTATGTTTTGGTTTTTTGTCCACGAGGCATGTGGGATCTTAGCTCCTAACCAGGGATTGAACCCTCACCCCCTGCATTAGAAGGTGAAGTCTTAACCACTGGACCACCAGGGAAGTCCCCTATGTTTCTCTTTTTAAAACTGCTTTTGCTTAGAGGATTTGAATCTGGACAAAAAAACAAAGCAATTATTTCACAGAAAGTAAATGGATTGTCTCATAGAAATGTAAGGAGTAGTATCTCATATGTGATTCTAGACATTCTAAGTAATTTTAGTTGATATCATAAATCACTAGTGAATACCTTGTATTTCTATCAAATATTACCCTTTGAGTGGTCAGAAAAGGTTTCCTAGAGAATTTGACATCTTACCTGAGTTTCTGAAGTGTTTGCTAGGTCTACAGGGGTTGAGGATAAGGGACTGCAGGCCAAAAAGTAAGAACAGCACTTGTGTAGGCAATGTCTTAGGATTTCTAAATATTGGGGGCTACTTCTCTCTAGGTGGCCCGTATTTTGATTCTTTTGTTTTGTTATGAGATAAAAATTGCAGTATACTGTGAGAAAAGATTGTCTAGAAACTCTCTCTCTTATTTTCTTTAAAATACATTGCTAAATAATATCTAGGTCTTGCTCTCACTATTCTCAGTCCTCTGCCCGAGGCTAGAATACTTAAGTTTTCTGAGTGGTTTTTGAGTAGCATGGTTCTTTTGGTATTGGGAGTAGAAAAGAAGATTTGCCTGTGCCTGGCAGCACAGCTTCTGCACAGCTGCTGGTCTGAAGTACCAAGGGAAATAGCCTTTGATTGTTCGACTTAAGGCTGAAACTATGGGCTCAGGATAACATCTAGTTCCAATCTTCATTTACCTTATAAGCAACACTGAGGGATAAAACATCTCTCTAATTCTTATGGAAACATAAAAAGCAAACATGATTTTTAAACAAAAAGACTTTGAGCAGAGATGGAATGTCTAGCTGCAATAAAAGAGAACATACACAAATAAACATGATGCAAGGATGCTGTAGCATTTGGAAATAGAGGTCTGAGTGGACTGCTGTGGACAGAAAAAAGATATTAGTTCCTTCTGGCAGATGGAGATGCCATTTTTGTTGGGTTTTTTCCCCCAAATAATTAATTATTTATTTAAAGCTGCATTGGGTCTTTGTTGCTGCATGCAGGCTTTCTCTAGTTGCGGTGAGCGGGGTCTACGCTTCATTGCGGTGTGCGGGCTTCTCGCTCCGGTGGCTTCTCTTGTTGCGGAGTACGGGCTCTAGGCGCGTCGGCTTCAGTATTTGTGGTGTGCAGGCTCAGTAGTTGTGGCTCGCAGGCTCTAGAGCACAGGCTCAGTAGTTGTGGCGCACGGGCTTAGTTGCTCCGTGATATGTGGGATCTTCCCGGACTAGGGCTCAAACCCGTGTCCCCTGCATTGGCAGGCAGATTCTTAACCACTGCGCTACCAGGGAAGACCCATTTTTGTTGTGCTTGAAGAACGTGTAGAGTATTTTAGACTGAAATGAAGGGCAGCCACATAGGGCATTTAGGCTAAGAATATAGCTGAGGTGGGGCAGGAAAATGTGGAGCAGCTTCAAGAAATGGTGAATAGCCCAATCTGACCAATGCATGGCCATACCCAATGTAGAGTATTGGTGTAGGAGGCAAGAAAAAGTGAAACAACTTTTTTATTCCTACTAACCTTTACTCCTGCATTTTTAGCAGGGTATTTTTTTTCCCTTCAATTAAAAAAATTTTGGTAAAGTACATAAAACATAAAATTTATCACCCTAACCATTTTAAAGTATGCAGTTCATTGGTATTAAATACATTCATAATATTGTGCATCCATCACAACCATCTGTATCTATAACTCTTTTCATCTTGTAAAACTGAAACTCTGTACCATTAAACAGTGACTCCCTATAAACCACTCCCCTATCCTTCTACTTTCTGTCTCTATGATTTTGACTACTCTAAGTATCTCATATAGGTGGAATCATACAGTATTTGTCTTTATGGTGACTGTCTTATTTCATTCAGCATAATGCCTTTAAGGTTCATCCATGTTGTGGTATATGTCAGAAATTCCTTACTTTTTAAGGCTGAATAATAGTCCATTGTATGTATATACCACATTTTGCTTATCCATTCACCTGTCAGTGGACACTTGGGTTGCTTCCTTGTTTTAGCTATTGTGAATAATGTTGCTATGAACATGGGTGTACAAATACTGCTTTGAAACCCTGCTTTCAGTTCTTTTGGGTATATACCCAGAAGTGGGATTGCTGGATCATATGGTAATTCTGTTTTTAATTTTTTGAGGAACTGCCATTCTGTTTTCAACAGCAGCTGTGTCATTTTACATTCCCACCAACAGTGTACAAGAATTCCAATTTCTTCACATCCTTACCAGTTATTTTCTGTGTGTGTGTGTGTGTGTATGTGTGTGTGTTTTGATAGTAGTCATACTAATGAGTATGAAGTGAGCAGGGTATGTGTTTTTACGTATTGATGAGAGCACAGGTCAAAACAGTTTTTCTTTTGTCTGTGGAGTCTCAACAGTCTTGAATTCAACATGCAGGCTAGAATAAAAGCAGTGAGGAAAAATACTAAAGAAAAAAATGTAGGAGTCTAAGCAGAGGGAAAAAAACTGAGGATAAAAATGGAGTAGTACCTCAATTGTCATTTGGTGGCCATACCTTTCAATCATCTATAGACCATCAAGTTCTATAAAGAGAATGAAAATGAAAAGGGACAACAGGGATAGGAGGAAAGGGAAGGAGGGATGTGTAACTCCCGGCAGGGAATGGGCAGTGGGTACACATTAATAATCTCCTTATTGCCAGCTGCCTGCATTCATTTATTCATAGCCCGTGTTTCAAATTCAGGTGCTTCCTGAGCTGTAGCCTTTCCCTCTAATCTTCACGTTCCTTGCCTGGGTGTAGTGTACTGATTGCTCACATTTGTACTGGTCCCTGTTTTCCACTTGAAATGGAGCTTTTCTACCTTACTTTGCTGGGATATTGACCCTCTGTAGCTTTGCCTGTTGATCACAAAAGGACAAAGCCTTCATCTGCTCGTAGATACGTGACGATGACTGTTCACTTGCTTTAGTTTTATTTTTTGGTATCTCCTGTGAAGCAGTGAAATCAGTGAATTGAGAGTGGTGTGTTTAGTTAGGGAAATGACATCCTATATAAATACTCTGCCTTTTTTTAAAAAAATTTATTTATTTATTTAGTCTGTGCCAGGTTTTAGTTGGGGCACGTGTGACCTTTAGTTGTGGGATCACGGCATGTGAGATCTTTAGCTGCGGCATGAAGGATCTTTAGTTGTGGCATGTGGGCTCTTTTTAGTTGTGGCATGCATGTGGAATCTAATTCCCCAACCAGGGATCGAACCCAGGCCCCCTGCATTGGAAGCTGGAAGTCTTACCCACTGGTCCACCAGGGAAGTCCTACTCTGCCGTTTTTAGCTAATTTTTTTTTGCTCACATTTGTAATTTCAACTTCTCATAGATATGTGTTTGCATACTCTCTATTTCTTGCTCCTGCTGTTAACCTCGCGGGTATGCTCCTTAATTCTAGTTTACTAGAATTCTAGGAAGGATCTTTAACTATGAAGCTGGATCACAGTTTGTACACTTGTGTTCTGTATTCACTACTGCCCTCTGTTGGTGATGATATTATATTTCATCACTGAAATCTCATGTTAAACAAAAAATTTTTTTAAAAAAATTTATTTATTTATTTAGGCTCTGCCGGGTCTTAGTTGTGGCATGCGGGCTCTTTAGTTGCAACATGCATGCGGGATCTAGTTCCCCGACCAGGGTTCGAACTCGGGCCCCTGTATTGGGAGCGCAGAGTCTTACCTACTGGACCACCAGGGAAGTCCCTAAACAAAAATTTTGATGAAAATTCTATTGAATTTTTTTGGTATATTGTTGATATAATTCTTTATTCAGTTCTGTCA
>NW_020173955.1:2809886-2819788 GCF_003031525.2 Neophocaena asiaeorientalis asiaeorientalis | reverse complement strand
CCTTTTTTTTTTTTTAATTGAACTATAGTTGATTTACAATATATGTTTCAGGTATACAGTATAGCAATTCAATATTTTTATAGATTATACTCCGTTTAAAGTTAGTACAAAATAATGGCTGTATTTCCCTGTGCTGTATAATCTATCCTTGTTGCTTATTTTATTTTCTCTATAATTTAAACTTTTAAAATGTTTAGATCTTATTTTATTTATTTATTTATTTATATTTATTTATTATTTATTTATTTAGGCTGTGCCGGGTCTTCGTTGCAGCACGCGGGATCTTCATTGCAGCGTGCGGGATCTTTAGTTGCTACATGTGAATTCTTAGTGGCAGCATGCATGTGGGATCTAGTTCCCTGACCAGGGATTGAACCCGGGCCCCCTGCATTGGGAGCGTGGAGTCTTACCCACTGGACCACCAGGGAAGTCCCTAGATCCTGTTTTAGAAGTCTACAAATACATGTGACAGCCTATGGATTGGCCTTCCTATTCCACTTCTGCCTCCTAGTCTATTCTCAGCACAGCTACCAGTGAACCTCTTTTTTCCCCCAACTTTATTGAGATATAATTGACAAATAAACCAGTGATCTTTTTAAAACATACATCATACCTACTAACTCTCATGCTTTCAACCATTCCATATTCATGGCTTCACCTCAAACTTCAAATAAGATCCAGTCCTTTTACCATAGCCTTCAAGTCCTTGTGATCTCCCCCTTACCTATTTCTCTGATCTCATTGTCTTATTCCAGCCACACTAATCTTGTCTTTATTTAAACCTGGTAGGTGCTGTCTGAATTTCTTTAGGACCTTTGCAGGTAGTTGTGCATATGCCTGCGGTGCTCTTCCCCCAGATATTCACATGGATTGTTCATTTACTTCATTCATTTTCTACTTAAAAGTGATTTCCTATGAGGTCTTCCCTGATCTATACAAAGAGCCTCACCCTTCCTCCCCACTCTTTTTGCCCTGCTTTGCTTATCTTCATACTTAGCACTAACTGAAGTTATGTACTTATTAGCTTGTTTATTTGTTGACTCCCCTATTATAATGTAAGCATTAAGAAGGCAGGACTTTATTATTATTTTTTCCTTTTTTATCACTAACACCTAAAACTGTTTCTGGCATGTGATATGCACTTAGTAAAAATCTGTAGAAAATGTGAATGAATGGATAGTGCTTAAATGTGGAGATTGCCATTGAAAAGGTAAGCACAGAGAGAAAACCAACACTACTTCTGTATGGGGAGAGCTGGAAGGTATAATACTCTGGAAGGCATGATCAGGGGGTCAGCGAACTATGGCCCCTGGGAGAATCTGGCCTGCAATCTGTTTTTTTTTTTTTTTTCCGTTTTTTATAAATACATTTTTATTGGAACATGGCCACATGCTCATTCATTTTCATCTTGCCTACGACAGCTTTCACCACTATAATAACAGAGTTGAGTGGTTGTGACAAAGATCTTGTGGCCTTCAAAGCCTAAGATATTTACTGTCTGAACCTTTACACAAAAAGTTTGCCGACCCCTGTTTCAGAATGTTCTTAAATTCATAATGTTTGGTATTTGCAAACAACATTGTATGTAAATTATAAGTTGGTTACTTGACTCAAATCTAAAATAGGAATATTTAGGAAATAGGGATTATTTGCTCTTATGTCCTCTTGAGGAATTTCACTAGTTTGTTCTTTATGCTCATGAGGTTTGTGGTAAATTAAAAATAAGCTTTGGGCTTCCCTGGTGGCGCAGTGGTTGAGAGTCCGCCTGCCGATGCAGGGGATGTGGGTTTGTGCTCCGGTCCCGGAGGATCCCATATGCCGCGGAGCGGCTGCGCCCGTGAGCCATGGCTGCTGTGCCTGCGCGTTCGGAGCCTGTGCTCCGCAACGGGAGAGGCCACAGCAGTGAGAGGCCCTAGTACCGCAAAAAAAAAAAAAAAGCTTTAATAATTCTGTAGTACTCAGTGTGTGTTCTTGGTAAAACATGGTTATAATTTGAACTTGGAATTTTTCTTCATATTCAGAGGATGTAAAATTTTTGTTTATTAATATAATTTAAAATATAAAATTTAATGTAAACTTGAGAATCGAGTTTTTACTGTCAACATATGAAAACTGGTTTAAATTTATTTGAGAAAATAATATCAGTAACATATATTAAGATTTAAAGTAGTAAAAGACTAAGAAATATTTGTATTTTATTTATTTTAAATATTTATTTTATTTATATTTGGCTGCATTGGGTCTTCATTGCTCCGCGTGGGCTTTCTCTAGTTGTGGCAAGTGGGGGCTACTCTTCATTGTGGTGCGTGGGCTTATCATTGCAGTGGCTTCTCTTGTTGTGGAGCACGGGCTCTAGGCACGCGGGCTTCAGTGGTTGTGGCATGCGGTCTCAGTAGTTGTGGCTCATGGGCTCTAGAGCGCAGGCTCAGTAGTTGTGGTGCACGGACTTAGTTGCTTCGCGGCATGGGCTCGAACCAGGGCTCGAACCCATGTCCTCTGCCAGGGCTCGAACCCATGTCCCCTGCATTGGCAGGAGGATTCTTAACCACTGCGCCACCACGGAAGTCCTGAAATATTTGTATTTTAAATACCTGGTTTTGTCTCTTCTCTTGAAGCTATGAAAATTTATAATTTTTTTGAGAATTAGATTGACTGGAAAGGAAAGACCTGTGGTAATACAGTTTTTGTATATCTTATAATGGGGATAGATCATGTGACGTATGCTGGATTTAATTTAATTTTTAATTTTGCAAACATTCAGCTACCTATATGCTTTCTCTTAATAATTTGTATTGTAAATATTTTTTAACTTTATTAAAGAAAGTAGAGAAATTTGAAATGTGTAAAAACACACACTATCATCTGCTGATATGACCATTATTAATATTTTTGTACATTTATTCATCCAACAAATATTTATTAAGCATACATATGTTTTTAATGGAGAGTAGACTTTTTTTTTTTTTTTTTTCGGTATGCAGGCCTCTCACTGTTGCGGCCTCTCCCGCTGCGGAGCATAGGCTCTGGACGCGCAGGCTGAGCGGCCATGGCTCACAGGCCCAGCCGCTCAGCGGCATGTGGGATCTTCCCGGACCGGGGCATGAACCCGTGTCCCCTGCATCGGCAGGCAGACTCTCAACCACTGCACCACCAGGGAAGCCCGAGAGTAGACTTTTTTAATTGGTATTTTCACCATTGTGTTTAATGTGTTCATTTAATTTAGAGCCGGTAAGCAAGTCCACGAAAGGAACGTCACCAACTAAATGGTTTACGTTACTCCTCCAGTGTAGTAAAATTTTCAGTACATCTTGGTTGTCCTTTTTACAAATCCTCCAGAACCTCACGAAATGCTTGGCCCGTGGTGGGCAGTAGTAAATCCATCTTCATTAAGCAGCAAGTATTAAAAAATAATTGAAATTCTGTTAGAGGTACTAATTGAAGATATTCTATATTTACTTCACCTGACTCCTAAAACGTAAAATAAAAGACAGCGTACAGATACTTAGGCCTGTGTAACAGTGAAGAAAACTCAGCTTGGAAAGAGTTGGTCATTGGCCAACAAGAAATTTCAACAAATTTAGACTTGATGGGATTCAGTGGCCTCTAGGAGATGGGGGTGGGGGTGGGTGGGTGCCCAACCCGGGCACCACCTGGCTTCCCTAAGCATCTTAATTATATACCATGCACTATGCTTGGGATACAGCAATAAGCATCACAGCTGTAGTCCCTGCCCCAGTGGATCAGATAACTCCAGGAGAATATAGGCATTAAGCTAATGGTTAGGGGTATTTGGAAAAGGCAGTCACAGAGTACTCTGTGTCAACTTAAGTAAATTATAGGCAGTTTAGAGTAGCTCCTAGCCCACTTGACAGTGTGAACAAAGAAAGAGAAAAGGGAGGAAAAGTCCTACTTTTAAAAATTTTTTGGCTGCATTGGGACTTAGTTGTGGCATGTGGGCTCTTCGTTGTGGTGTGCAGGCTCCTTTCTAGTTGTGGCACATGGGGTCCAGAGTGTGTGGGCTCTGTAGTTGCGGCTCTCGGGCTCTCTAGTTGTGGCACGTGGGCTTAGTTGCCCCGTGGTATGTGGGATCTTAGTTCCCTGACCAGGGATTGAACTGGCATCCCCTTCATTGCAAGACGGATTCTTAACCATTGGAAAACCAGGGAAGTCCCAGTCATACTTTTTAGATATAGTGGACTAAAAAGAAAAGAAGAAACAGCACAGAACTAACTTCCCCTAGTTGTCTAGCCCTGGTCCCAAGGTTGAGGTTTCTCATGAATATGGCTGATGAAAGTCATGATAATGTCTTTCCTAGATGAGTATATGGCTGCTCTGGGACCTCATTTTCAGTTTCTTGCCTTGATCTTTGGGACCGTATTGGCTGTCAGAGTGTCTCTTGACCAGACCAAGATGTGTGCTGTAGTAGCTCCAACTTCTCACTGGGGCTCAGCTTACTTACTGTGCCTCTTCTCAGATCCTGAAGCATGTTCTCAAGTAGCTCCTTAAGAAAGAATATATGAGAGGTAATTTTTTTCTTTTTAAGTCATAACAGATATATTTATTCTAGTCTCACACTTAATTGCTAGTTTGGCTGAGAAGATATTTCTGGGTTGTGAATAATTGAGTCACAGTTTTGAAGGCATTGTTTCATTGAATGTGACTTGTCTTTTTCTCTCTCTGGAAGCTTTTAGGATTTTCTCTTTATCCTTTATTTCCTCGAATGTCACTGATGTATGATTTTCATTTCATTCTTTGGGCTACTGTGTGCCCTTTCACTCTGGAGACTCATGACCCTTTAGTTCTGGGAAAAGTTGTATTTCTACTTTATTTTCTTTTTCTTAAATTGAAGTATAGTTGTTTTACAATGTTGTGTTAATTTCTGCTGTACAGCAAAGTGACTCAGTTATACATACATATATATGTGTGTGTGTATATATATATATATACATTCTTTTTTTAAATAAATTTATTTATTTTATTTTTAGCTGCTTTGGGTCTTCGTTGCTGCGCGCGGGCTTTCTCTAGCTGTGGTGAGCTGGGGCTACTCTTTATTGCGATGTGCGTGCTTCTCATTGTGGTGGCTTCTCTTGTTGCAGAGCATGGGCTCTAGGTGCGTAGGCTTCAGTAGTTGTGGCACATGGGCCCAGTAGTTGCGGCTCATGGGCTCTAGAGTGCAGGCTCATAGTTGTGGCGCACGGGCTTAGTTGCTCTGCAGCATGTGGGATCTTCCTGGACGAGGGCTCGAACCCGTGTCCTGTGCATTGGCAGGTGGATTCTTAACCACTGCACCACGAGGGAAGCCCTACATTCTCTTTTATATTCTTTTCCATTATGGTTTATCCCAGGACATTGAATATAGTTCCCTGTGCTATACAGTAGGACCTTGGTATCCACCCATTCTATATGTAATGGTTTGCATCTACTAACCCCAAACTCCCAGTCCATCCCTCCCCCACCTCCTCTCCCCCTTGCCAACCACAAGTCTGTTCTCTATGAGTGTGTTTCTGCTTCATAGATAGGTTCATTTGTGTCATATTAGATGCTACATATAAGTGATATCATATGGTATTTGTCTTTCTCTTTCTGACTTACTTCACTTAGTATGATAATCTCTAGTTGCATCCATGTTGATGCAAATGGCATTATTTTGTTCTTTTTTTATGGCTGAGTAGTATTCCGTTGTATCATATCTTCTTCATGTACCATATTTTCTTTATCTATTCATCTGTCAGTGGACATTTAGGTTGGTTATTTTCTTATCTCTTTTTTTCTCTATTCTCTTTCTAGCACTCTGATTTTTCAAATGTTAGACCTTCTAGACTGAATCCTCAAATTTTATTTTCTCTATTTTTCATTTATTTGTTTTTTCTTCTACTGTTTGGTAGATTTCTCAACTTTGCCTTCTAGCCTTTTCTTTTTTGGCTGCACCACACATCATACAGGATCTTAGTTCCCCGGCCAGGGATTGAACCCACACCCCCCGCAGTGGAAGCGTGGAGTCTTAACCACTGGACCGCCAGGGAAGTCCCCTTTCTAGCCTTTTAATTGAATTTTTCATTAGATCATGTTTTTAATTTCCAAGAGTTTTGTTTTGATATGGACAATATCCTATATTTAGCCAATGTAGGAAAGGAAGAAGTTTTTCCTTGACTCTCTTGGGATTCCTGGCCAGGTCTGAAATTTAAACTGACAAAGACAGATTGACAGGAGAGAAGTGTACAAATTTTTTAAAAAATAAATTTATTTAATTAATTTATTATTTTTGGCTGCCTTCGTTGCTGCGTGTGGGCTTTCTCTAGTTGCGGTGAGCGGGGGCTACTCTTCGTTGCGGTGCACGGGCTTTTCATTGCAGTGGCTTCTCTTGTTGCAGAGCATGGGCTCTAGGTGCGTGGGCTTCCGTAGTTGTGGCTTGTGGGCTCTATAGCACAGGCTGAGTAGTTGTGGCGCACGGGCTTAATTGCTCTGTGGCATGTGGGATCTTCCCGGACCAGGGCTAGAACCCGTATCCCCTGCATTGGCAGGCAGATTCTTAACCACTGTGCCACCAGGGAAGCCCCGAGAAGTGTCCAAATTTGTTTAATATAAGTTTTATGTGACAAGGGAGCCTTCAGGAGGAAATGAAAACCCAAAGAAACAGACCTGAGTATTTTATGATATGTTTGATGAAGAGTGGACAGTTCATGGAGAAATAGGATAGGTTAAGGAATATGAAGTAATTGTAGTAAACTGAGGGAATTTAGCAAGGCCTGTTTGTAGGCTTCTTCTTGGCATTCCTTTGTTTTGCGAGATAAGAATGGACGTTCCATTCCTCTGTGTATAGTGAGGGCACCTCTCACATGAGGGTTTTATGACCTATTTTGGGGAGAAGGTTGGTGAGGAGGTCAGGGTGACTTTCCTCCTCTTCCTTTTCTTAAATTACTTCACCTTAAGATACTCAGTATGCCAAGGTGCCATAATTTGGGGTAGAATGTCCACAACCCCATCACCATCAGCCTCTCCTCTCTTTTTTAAAATACAAGGAGGAGGGGCTTCCCTGGTGAGGCAGTGGTTGAGAGTCCGCCTGCCGATGCAGGGGGCACGGGTTCGTGCTCCGGTCCGGGAGGATCCCACATGCCGCGGAGTGGCTGGGCCCGTGAGTCATGGCCGCTGAGCCTGCGCATCCGGAGCCTGTGCTCCGCAACGGGAGGGGCCACAACAGTGAGAGGCCCGCGTACCGCAAAAAACAAAAAACAAAAACAAGGGGGAGCATACAATACATAATTTTCTGCATTTGGCTTTTAAAAAATTTGACTCTATATTTCTGAAAATGTATTTTTTTCTTCTGGCTGTGTTAGGTCTTCGCTGCTGCGCACAGACTTTCTCTAGTGGCAGTGAGCGTGGGCTACTCTTCGTTGTGGTGAGCGGGCATCTGATTGCGGTGGCTTCTCTTATTGTGGAGCACAGGATCTAGGCATGCAGTAGTTGCAGCACACTGGCTCAGTAGTTGCGACACACGGGCCCTAGAGTGCGTGGGCTTCAGTAGTTGTGGCGCATGGGCTCAGTAGTTGCAGTGTGAGGGCTCTAGGCAGTGTGGGCTTCAGTAGTTGTGGTGCAGGCTTCAGTAATTGTGGCTCGTAGGCTCTAGAGCGCAGGCTCAGTAGTTGTGGTGCATGGGCTTATTTGCACCACAGCATCTGGGATTTTCCCGGACCAGGGCTCGAACCCGTGTCTCCTGCATTGGCAGGCGGGTTCTTAACCAGTGTGCCACCAGGGAAGCCCCAATAACCTGGAAACTTTTGTGGAAAGTACATATGGTAAAAGCAGAGGCTTAAAAGTGAATTTGGTATCAAGTTCACAAAATGACTCGAGGTCACTGCCCATTAGTGATTTTGTTATTGTTGTCAAAGAATGGTTTTACCAGCTTTTCTTTTGAAATTTCTCTTGTGGCATATATGCAGTGGAGAAGCCAGTTGTGAAAAAGCCATAATGCTTTTAAATATCGAGCTTTCTTGTCTCTGAAGTAGAGTTTTTGGATTTATTATATAATGATAAAAAATTTTACTGTGTAAGATATTTTAAAATCTGGTATTGGCCTTTCTTTACAAATGGAGAAAAGTATGTAAAGTAGTATCTTTTTGATACTTGAGTCAGTTTAAGAACGAACTTCACCTGTATACGTTTTGGACAGTAAATATTAAGTAATAAGAAATTAACTTGAGTATAAAAAATGGATGCAAAATATCTGGTCTTAAAATGTTTAGATCAGGAGACATGAATAGGATAGACTGAAAACATTTGACTTATTCTATCATATTTTCAGGATTCATTTGTTTTCTGTCTTAACTATAAGCAGTAATTCTCTTTTTCTACTTTAGATGGCAGTAGAATATTGGCTTGCTAGTCACGCTCATAAGATATGTTGGAAACAACGTAATGTTTAAAATGTTCTTTCTCTTGAATTGTTCTAGTTCAGAAAACAAAGTTGGCCACTCAACAATAAGAATTTCTTATCCAAAAGAAGTCTAAATATTTTGTTTGATATACTGAATTTAGTAATATCATTTTCTGGAAAACTTAAAGCTTTGTAAACAGATTCCTTTTGCTATAGTTCTTTAGGTTTTGTGTAAGTAAATTTTACTAATTTCGTTGATGATTTTTAAAAATTTAATTTTATAATATATTTTTAACTGAGATATAGTTGATGTACAGTATTATATAAGTTACAGGTGTACAACACAGTGATTCACAATTTTTAAAGGTTATACTCTATTTATAGTTATTATAAAATATTGGCTATATTCCCTGTGTTGTACAATATATCCTGTAACTTATTTATTTTATACATAATAGTTTGTACCTATTAATCCCCAACCCCTATCTTGCCCCTCCCTCACTTTTGGGAATTAAGATAATAACTCATGAGATCTCTGAAGGATTGGCAAACAACTATTTGATGTTATATTTTTTATGTCACTGGACATCACATGATAAAGCAGCAACTGCACATTACCAGCTAGAATTTGCAGATTATGTGAATAGGTTCAAATGACCTGTAATGAGGTGTTCTGTAAGTTTTTTTCCTTTCTTTCTTTGTTTAGAGTAAAATGCATATTAATTGAAGACCTTTTTTTGGTTCTCCTATCTCAAAGCAACTATTCTAGGTCTGAAAACTTGACTTGGGTTGAAGGAGTTCCTGGGTAGGAATATTTTTAAAGAAAATTTCTATCTTTGATTTACCTATCAAATACAGTCAGTCCTGCTTATTCATGGCTTCTGCATCAGAGGATACAGAAGCACAACTGTACTATGCCATTTCATATAAGAGACTTGAGCATCTGTGATCTGTGGACACCAAGGGACAACTGTATTTATTGAGTCCCTAATGTGCTATACCCTGCTCTGTACACAAAGGTGAATGTGATAGTCCATGTCTTAAAGAATCCTGTATTATATGGTAAATGCCTTAAGAAAGGCATAAATAATGTGTTCTGCTAGAATGGATCCTAGTTTATAATCCTTATAAACTACAGAAATATAAAAAGTCAGGGGCTTTTGGTCATAATAAAACACCTCCTTCTTTTGGCTTTGTTTTAATTTAGAATGTAATTTTTATAAATTTTAACTTCCTTTAAGGTTCATCTTTAATAAAAATTTATGTTTCAACTAGTTCCTTTTTTAAAAAAGAAAGCCATAGGGCTTCCCTGGTGGCGCAGTGGTTGAGAGTCCGCCTGCCGTTTTTTGGTATGGGTTGTGTTATGTGTGCATGATTAAATTTAATGTTTTTATATGCCAGTATGGGATTATCTCTGAAAGATACTGTCCTCTGTCATGACATCTGATTTCTTCCACAATTTTCTATAGAGTTCTTCCTTCCTCCCTTCCTTCCTTCCTTCCTCCCTTCCTTCCTTCCTTCCTTCCTTCCT
>NW_020173955.1:2746671-2809848 GCF_003031525.2 Neophocaena asiaeorientalis asiaeorientalis | reverse complement strand
TTCTTTCCTTCCTTCCTCCCTCCCTTCCTTCCTTCCTTCCTTCCTTCCTTCCTTCCTTCCTTCCCTTCCTTCCTTCCCTTCCTTCCTTCCTTCCTTTCGGGTCTTAGTTGGGACTTAGTTGGGATCTTTGTTGCCACGCACGGACTCTTCATTGCAGTGTGCGGGATTCTCTCTAATTGTGGCATGTGGTGTCCAGAGCGTGTGGGCTCTGTAGTTGAGGTACACGAGCTCAGTAGTTGTGGCTCACGGGCTTAGTTTCCCCGTGGCATGTGGGATCTTAGTTCCCTGACCAGGGATCGAACCCGCGTCCCCTGCATTGGAAGGTGGATTCTTTACCAAGGGACCACCAGGGAAGTCCCTATAGACCTATTTCTATACAAAGAAGCTACCATTTATGAAATCCTTAAATTTCCGATATGTTTTTCCTGAGCATATATTACATAGCATATATTATATTTGATAATTAAGAAATAATCAAACATTTACAAATCATTTGTCATTTATTTAAAATATGTTTGTTTATTCAAACAAAGATTTATTGAGTACCTGCTATGTCCCAGGTCCTGTGCCTGGCACTGGAAATATGAATGAACCAAACTGACAATTTTCCTGCCTCCTGAACCTTACACTGAAGAGGGGCTGTGATTTCCTGACAGTAAACAAGAATATGTGCATAAAGGAATGGTGGCAGAAAATGTATTCATTTTTTATGTACTTCCTCCCCTTCACCTCTAATAATCTTTTTTGATCCATTAAAGTCAATGACAGACACTTCCCTGGGATAATGAATCTTAAGTCATTAGTATCTTTGATTTTCTTTTAAGAAAACCACTAGATTTTACTTAAAATCAAGGTGATAGATGTTAACATATTAATCTTATATAAATTTCATGTTTAGAACGAAATCTCCTAGTATGTTATTTTTTTACCATCCAGATTTGCTTGGTATATAATAAATTTCTTGGTATAGAGATATAAAGTGACTTAATTTTTCTATTGAGGATTCCACTCCTATAATCATACATGAGATGTACTCTTCTTTAGATCTCTTTAATTATCTGTCCCTAAAGTCAGTGGACCTTTGTATCTTTTATGGCTTTTCAGCTAGTTCCCTAGAAAGAACACTTACATTTTATTTTTAGACACTTGTTAATTGAATATAGCATACATAAAGAAAGGTATACAAATCACATGTGTGCAGCTTAATGAATTTTCACAAACTGAGCATACCCATATAACCAGCACCCTGATCAAGAAACCAAATACTACTAGCACTCTGGAGCCCTCCTTATGCCCTCTTCCTGTCACTAGGCACCCACCTCCAAGGGAAGCACTTTCCTAACTTGTAATACCATAGTTTAGTTTTGCCTGTTTGTGAACTTTATATAAATGGAATCTTATAGTATATACTTTTGTGTCTGGTTTCTTTCACTCAACATGTTTATGAGATTCAGCATTATTGCATATAGTTGTAGAGTCATTCATTCTTATTGCTGTAGAGGACGGGTCACTAAACTATGCCCCATAGGCTAAATCTGGTCTCCTGCCTCTTTTTGTATAGCCAGTGAGCTAAGAATAGTTTCTACTTTTTTTTTAATGGTTTAAGAAAAAGAATTTTTTTGTGGCACACGAAAATTATATGAAATTCAAGTTTCAGTGTCCATAATAAAGTGTGTGGTTGCTTTTGCTCTACAAGGGCAGCATTAAGTAACTGCAATAGAGACGGGATGATTGGCAAAGCCTAAAATACTTACTGTCTGCCCTTTATAGGAAAAATTTGCCAACTCCTGCTGAATACACCAGTGTTTGAATATATCACAATATGCTTATCCATTCTACTGTTGTTAGGGATTTGAGAAGTTTCTAGTTTTTGCCTTATTATGGATAGAAGATACTACTTTTCTTTTTATAAGTTTAATTATTTTATTTTTATCTTTGGCTGTGTTGGATCTTTGTTGCTGCACGCGGGCTTTCTCTAGCTGCGGCGAGCGGGGGCCACTCTCCTTTGCTGTGGGCAGGCTTCTCATTGCGGTGGCTTCTCTTGTTGCGGAGCACAGGCTCTAGGCTCATGGGCCTCAGCAGTTGTGGCTGCTGGCTCTAGAGCCCAGGCTCAGGAGTTGTGGCGCACGGGCTTAGTTGCTCCGCGGCATGTGGGATCTTCCCAGACCAGGGTTCGAACCCGTGTTCGATGCATTGGCAAGTGGCGTCTTAACCACTGCACCACCAGGGAAGTCCCTGAGTTGTATTTCTTTTGAACACCTATATAACTGAAATGTGCTCTGCTTTGAAGCTGCAAATAATTAAATATGTTTGTATATTCTTTTCCTCAACTTTTATAACTCTGTTATCTCTCATCGTACATTTTACAGCCTTTCCAATAGTTCTTTAATGGTCTTATGACCTAGTATAGCTAGTGCAGTATTTATCTTTTCTCTCGTTCTTTTTGTGTTGTGTTTAATGTTGTCCCAGAGGTCTCTTAGGCTGTTTTCATTTCTTTTCATTCTTTTTCCTTTATTCTGTTCCACAGCAGTGAATTCCACCATTCTGTCTTCAAGGTCACTTACCTGTTCTTCTGCCTCAGTCATTCTGCTATTGATTCCTTCTAGTGTATTTTTCATTTCAGTTATTGTATTGTTTATCTCTGTTTGCTCTTTAATCCTTCTAGGTGTTTGTTCTTTAATTCTTCTAGGTGTTTGTTTAACATTTCTTGCATCCTGATCTTTGTCTCCATTCTTTCTCCGAGGTCCTGGATCATCTTCACTATAATTATTTCTGAATTCTTTTTCTGGGAAGTTACCTATCTCCACTTCATCTAGTTGTTTTTCTGGGGTTTTATCTTGTTCCTTCATCTGGTACAAAGTCCTCTGCCTTTTCATTTTGTCTGTATTTCTGTGAATGTGGTTTTCCTTCCACAGGCTGCAGAATTGTAGTTTTTCTTGCTTCTGCTGTCTGTCCTCTAGTGGATGAGGCTATCTAAGAGGCTTGTGCAAGCTTCTGATGGAAGGGACTCATGGTGGGTAAGGCTGGGTGTTGCTCTGGTGGGCAGAGCTCAGTAAAACTGTTATCCACTTGTCTGCTGATGGGTGGGGCTAGGCTCCCTCCTTGTTGGTTGTTTGACCTGAGGCGACCTAGCACTGGAGCCTTTGCTTCTCTTTGGTGGGCTAATGGCGGACTCTGGGAGGGCTCACACCAAGGAGTACATCCCAGAACTTCTGCTGCCAGTGTCCTTGTCCCCACAGTGAGCCACAGCCACCCCCTGCCTCTGTAGGTGGCCCTCCAACACTAGCAGGTAGGTCTGGTTCAATCTCCTATGGGGTCACTGCTCCTTCCCCTGGGTCCCAATGTACACACTATTTTGTGTGTGTCCTCTAAGAGTGGAGTCTCTGTTTCCCCCAGTCCTGTTGAAGTCCAGCAATCAAATCCCTCTAGCCTTCAAAGTCTGGCTCTCTAGGAATTCCTTCTCCCGTTGCCGGACCCCCAGGTTGGGAAGCCTGACGTGGGGCTCAGGACCTTCACTCCAGTGGATGGACTTCTATGGTATAAGTGTTCTCCAGTTTGTGAGTCACCCACCCAGCAGCTATAGGATTTGATTTTACTGTGATTGCACCCCTCCTTTCTTTTCATTGCGGCTTCTCCTCTGTCTTTGGATGTGGGGATCTTTTTTGGTGAGTTCCAGTGTCTTCCTGTTGATGATTGTTCAGCAGTTAGCTGTGACTCCAGTGCTCTCGCAAGAGGGAGTGAGTGCATGTCCTTCTACTCCACCATCTTGAACCTATCTCTTTTCTCTTGTTCTTATTTTTCCTTTATTATTAAGTCATTTATATTTCCACAGGGTCAGGACTGTGTCTCCTATTGCAGACCTATGAACTTCATCTGGTAGTGGGGCTCTGGTTATAATAAAAGTTGACCTCTAAGCAATTTTGTTTGTTTGTTTGTTTCTTTTTTTTTTTTTGGCTGCATTGGGTCTTTGTTGCTGCACATGGGCTTTTTCTAGTTGCAGTGAGCAAGGGCTACTGTTTGTTGTGGTGCACAGGCTTCTCATTGTGGTGGCTTCTCTTGTTGCAAGCACAGACTTAGGCATGCAGGCTTCAGTAGTTGCAGCACGTGGGCTCAGCAGTTGCGGCACGCAGGCCCTAGAGCGTGCAGGCTTCAGTAGATGTGGCACGCGGGCTCAGTAGTTGTGTCTCACGGGCTCTGGAGCGCAGGTTCAGTAGTTGTTGCGCACAGGCTTAGTTACTCTGTGGCACGTGGGATCTTCCTGGACCAGGGATCAAACCTGTGTTTGATGCATTGGCAGGTGGATTCTGAATCACTGCACCACCAGGGAAGTCCCACAGTATTTTTTTTTACATAAATATTAATTTGTACAGTATTTTTTTTACATAAATATTAATTTAAGCACTTGGTTTGGATACTACACTAATCATGTGCTCTTTCCCAAGAGAAGGCTTTATGGTCTGTCAAGAGAAAGGGAAGAAGGGGTATTTTTTAAATTTTGTAATTGCTTCTGGAGACTTTCCCACACTTACATCCCTGAGCCGGCCACAAAATGTTCTTTTTGAAAAGGCAAAATTCTTTCTCCATGAAGTTAGAGGCTAATGTCTTGCTGGGAGTGTTTAATAGGAGGAAACTTTCATTGTACCTCATCATGGATTTTTTTTTTTCCACTTGCTGACAGAGACAGAAGTCTTACCCCAAACGGGAAAAACATAGAAGATGAGTAAGTTATCGGGTAAAAGTAACTTGGCAGAATGAAAGCCAGTTAGTAACCATGAACTTCTAGTAGTAAAGAGTGTAATTTGGAAGCACCCTGAACGTTAGGTGCTCTCCTTGTGGCATAAATAGCCACTTAACAACAGATCCGAATCACTCTTTGCTTCTCCATTGAATAGAGGAAATCCTCAGCCTAAAAGATTTTTAGTAGAGAAAATCCTGGGTTTACTCAGAAATATATTTTCTATCTTTAATTATAATACTCGAGATAAACATTTGTAATCGTTTAAAATGTGTTAAATTCTTGAGTTTAGTCATTTATAGAAGCATTAAAGTGTTACGTAAATATATCCAGTTGGTCATTGTTTCTTAGTATTAAACCAACCTAGCCTTATTTTGAGGGGAGGGGTGATTGATGAGTTTGCTTTACCTTTCTTTACCTACCTGATTTGTGTGTGTGTGTGTGTGTGTGTGTGTGTGTGTGCACGCACACACATTGTTTTTTGTTTTTCTTTTATTGAATGAAAGATTCTTTCAATTCTATAGTTCTTTTTTTAAAATTAATTAATTTATTTTTGGCTGTGTTGGGTCTTCGTTTCTGTGTGAGGACTTTCTCTAGTTGCAGCGAGCGGGGGCCACTCTTCATCACGGTGCACAGGCCTCTCACTGTCGCGGCCTCTCTTGTTGCGGAGCACAGGCTCTAGACGCACAGGCTCAGTAGTTGTGGCTCACGGGCCCAGTTGCTCTGCGGCATGTGGGATCTTCCCAGACCAGGGCTCGAACCCGTGTCCCTGCATTGGCAGGCAGATTCTCAACCACTGCGCCACCAGGGAAGCCCTGTAATTCTGTAGTTCTTTACAGTTTTCAAAAGTTTCACACACGATTTCATATAATCCCATAATACCCCCTTTTTTCCCCACTACCCTAATTTTGCCCCTTCTCCCCCACATCACTGGTAACAACTAGTTTATTCTCTGTATTTGTGAATCTGCTTCTTTTTTGTTTTATTCACTAGTTTGTTCTATTTTTTAGATTCCACATATAAGTGATATCATACAGTATTTGTCTTTCTCTGTCTGACTTATTTCACTTAGCATGATGCCCTCCAAGTCCATCTGTGTTGCTGTAAATGGCAAAATTTCATTCTTTTTTATGGCTGAGTGGTATTGCAGTGTATGTGTGTGTGTGTATACACACACACATATGTATATACCACATCTTCTTTATCCATTCATCTGTTGGTGGGCACTTAGGTTCCATACCTTGCCAATTATAAATAATGCTGCTGTGAACATTGGTTTACTTACCTGTTTTGCATGAATTTTTTTCATCTTGGTATCTAAGAAGCTGTCCAAAATTGGCAGTGCTACTGCTTCCTTTGTTTCTTTTATTAACTTACTATGTTTTCCTCATTATATAGGTACAAACTGGAAAATTAGGTTTTTTTGAACCCTTATTTAACTTTACAATTTTTTTCTTATAATGTGTTCTGTAGAGTGTTTGGACTTGAAAATTATATTTGTTACCACTTTAATAACAGACTGCACAAGAAGAAATGTAGGAGATAATAATTAAGTTTATAGCCTTTAAAAAATATATTTATTTATTTATTTATTTGGTTTTGCCGGGTCTTTGTTGTGGCAGGTGGGCTCCTTAGTTGCAGCTCGTGGGCTCCTTAGTTGTGGCATGCGAACTCTTAGTTTCGGCATGCATGTGGTAACTAGTTCACTGACCAGGGATTGAACCTGGGCCTCCTGCATTGGGAGTGTGGAATCTTATCCACTGCGCCACCAGAGAAGTCCCTATAGCCTTTTTAATACAGAAAATGACCAGGTCTTGGCTTATAATGTTTCATATTATGACATTAGAAAACTTGGTAATTTTTGGTGTTTAACAATGACATGGGATTATTTTTTTGGAGGAATCTGGGCCAATGCAGGAAGTATTCTAAAGATTTGCCCTGAAGACAGAATCTTAAATTCTTAGTCTGTGTTTTTGGTTCTGTTTCCCTCCTATTTTTTGTAGCTTTGTGGCTATTTTATTATCTTTCAAAAGTTTGTGAAGTTTAATTTTTTCCCCTTTTGCAGTTTTATGCAACTTGAATTTGATTAAAATAAACATGTGGAGCAATTCCAGAGATACTATTAACTATAATTACTTTTAAAGATCCCATATAGACATCTGGCCAAAGATTGTATATTACCTATGTAGGAGAAGGTTAAGGTGGGGGTAAACATCTGTTTGGAGGAAAATGATTAGAATCAGATTCATAGAACCACTATTGACTTTGCATGATTTCTGAATTAACCATCTTAATTTGTTCCAGAATCACTAAAATTGTAGATCTTTTTGTTGAGTAACAGTGTAATTTAATATAATCCTAATATAATATTCTGAAATTAGACTAGGGTAATATAGAAAGCAGCAAATTGCTTCCAAGATAGCTAGCCTCAAGAGATCTTTGCAGAAGCAGATACTAGGCTGTTCTTTCAGGCATTTAGAATATTAAGATTTGAAAGCTGGCTTGATTAGTAGATTTGAAACAGAAAACACCACTTTTCATAGAATATCTGTCAATATTTTTTCATCATTAAATTGTAAACCCTTTAACACTCCATCAGGTTAGTCATAGTCATAAATTTTCTCTGACTAGGTAGGTAGACTGGATGACAGGTAATGCAGAATTGAAGTATTTATGTTAATCAGAATTGAAGTGTTTATTTATTTTATTTTAATCCCCTGATGCAGGGGACACGGGTTTGTGCCCCGGTCTGGGAAGATCCCACATGCTGCGGAGCAGCTAGGTTCGTGAGCCATGGCTGCTGAGCCTGCGCGTCCGGAGCCTGTGCTCTGCAACGGGAGAGGCCACAACAGTGAGAGACCCGCTTACCGCCAAAAAAAAAAATTAATGGGGGGATTTCCTGGTGGCTCAGTGGTTAAGAATCTGCCTGCCAATGCAGGGGACACGGGTTTGAGCCCTGATCTGGGAAGAACCCACATGCCGTGTAGCAACTAAGCCTGTGTGCCACAACTACTGAAGCCCACATGCCTAGAGTCAGTGCTCCACAACAAGAGAAGCCACCACAATGAGAAGCCCACGCACCACAACGAAGAGTAACCCCCACTTGCTGCAACTAGAGAAAAAAGTCCACGCGCAGCAATGAAGACCCAACGCAGCCAAAAATAAATTAAAAAATTAAAAAAAAATTAATGGGTATAAATCTGGAAGTATTGGGCCTGAGTCATTGGTTTGGATCAGGCTCTAATTGGGGCAAGCCATTAGAATTGCTTTTAGTTTCCACTATGTCTTAGCCTGCTTTGGCTGCCATAACAAAATACCATAAACTGGGAGGCTTAAACAATAGAAATTTATTTCTCACAGTTCTGGAGCCTGGGAAGTCTAAGATCAAGGTGCCAGCAAGGTAGGTTTCATTCTGAGTCCTTTTTTGGCTTATAGGCACTGCCATTTCGCTGTGTGCTCACATAAACTGTTCTTTGTGCATGCATGCAGGGAGAGAGAGGATAAACTCTCTGGTGTTTTGTCTTATAAAGGCACTAATTCCATTATGAGGGCCCTACCCTCATCACCTCATCTAACCTTAATTACCTCCCAGAGGCCCCATCTGCAGATTATTGCGTTGGAGGTTAGGGCTTCAACATATGAATTTAGGGGAGCCATAAGTTGTTATTCATGTTTGAAGAGGAAATTAATCTTCATGCTTACTGTTTAGTTTATGTATAAACTGCTTCTTGAGAAATTAATAGCCATCAGAATCTTTTAGCTAATGAATTTGACATTTTCAGATTCACATAATCAAAACCTGTGGAATGTCCTCATTCTGAAGTCTACCAAATCCAAGTTGTTTTTTGCACAGGGAGAGCAAGCAGTAAACAGAACGGGAGTTGGACATGTGTTTGAGTGGCGATACTGGCTTTTTCTTATCTTTTGAATAAAGAAGTAGGTAACAGCGTCCACTCTGGCGAAACAACTCTGTCTCCCGTTCCCCTTAAAAAATAAGACTAAGGGACTTCCCTGGTGGCTCAGTGGTTAAGAATCCGCCTGCCAATGCAGGGGTCATGGGTTCGAGCCCTGGTCTGGGAAGATCCCACATCCCGCAGAGCAGCTAAGCCCATGTGCCACAACTACTGAGCCTGCGCTCTAGAACCCAAGAGCCACAACTACTGAAGCCCACGCACCTAGGGCCCGTGCTCTGCAACAAGAGAAGCCACTGCAGTGAGAAGCCCGCGTACCACAATGAAGAGTAGCCCCTGCTCGCCACAACTAGAGAAAGCCTGTGGGCAGCAACGAAGACCCAATGCAGCCAAAAAAAGACCAGAGACTAAAATTTTTCTTTTGACCACATATGTCTCCTAATATGAAAACGTGCATTTAATTTTCTTTATAGTAGCTAAGATCACTGAAACACAGTACTGTTACTTTTTAAAAAATGTAAATAGATTTAATTTTTTAGAGCCGTTTTAAGTTTACAGCAGAAAGTACAGAGAGTTCTCATATACTTCCTGCTCCCACATAGGCACAGCCTCCTCTATTCTCCATATCCCCTCCAGAATGGTACATTTGTTACAATAGATGAACCTACACTGGCACATCATTATCACCCAGAGACCATAGTTGACATTAGGGCTCACTTGTTCATCTCTCCCTCCCTCTTCTCCTTGGCAACCACTGTTTTAAATTTTTATTTATTTATTTATTTTTGTCTCCATGGTTTTGCCTTTTCTAGAATGTCTTATAATTGGAATCATAGAGTGTATAGCCTTTTCAGATTGGCTTCTTTCACTTAGTAATATTCATTTAAGTTTCCTCCATGTCTTTTCACGGCTTGAAAGCTCATTTCTTTTTTGTATTGAATAATATTGCATTGTGTGGATGTGCCACAGTTTATCCATTCAGCTGCTGAAGGACATATTTGTTGCTTCCAGGTTTTGGCAATTATGAATAAAGCTACTATAAATATCCTTGTGCAGTTTTCTGTGTGGACATAAGTTTTCAGCTCATTTGGGTAAATACCAAGGAGTGCAGTTGCTGGATCGTATGGTTAAAAGTATGTTTTTTGTTTGTTTGTTTGTTTGTTTTGGAGTATGTTTGGTATTATAAGAAACGCCAAACTGTCTTTCAGAGAGGCTGTAGTAGTTTGCATTCCCAACAGCAATGACTGAAATTTTACATCACTTCACGTCTTTGCCAGCATTTGGTGTGTCAGTGTTCTGGATTTTGTCCATTGTAATGGGTGCATTGTTGTTACTTTTTGATTTGGTGGTTTATTTCTGAAAATTCTAGGGACTGCTTGATTGTGTGAAAGTGTTATTAAATATCTTTCATGACAAACAATATATCAGAATAGAATCTAATTGCGATTGCCAAAGAGTCTTAAGTGTCTAAATGTTTACTTTGCTTTAGTATATATTTATACTCTGACTATAACTAGAATCACAAATCATATATGCATATAAAGAAGAGCTAGAAGGAAACTTTATAAACTTATTTATTTATATTTTTGGCTGTGTTGGGTCTCTGTTGCTGCACGTGGGCTTTCTGTAGTTGCGGCGAGCGGGGGCTACTCTTCGTTGCCAGCCTTTTCTTGTTGTGGAGCATGGGCTCTAGGCACGTGGGTTTCAGTAGTTGTGGCACTCAGGCTCAGTAGTTGTGGCTCGCAGGCTCTAGAGTGCAGACTCAGTAGTTGTGGCGCATGGGCTTAGTTGCTCCAAGGCATGTGGGATCTTCACGGACCAGGGCTCAAACCCATGTCCCCTGCATTGGCAGATGGATTCTTAACCACTGCGCCACCAGGGAAGCCCAGGAGGGCTTTTCTTAAACTGAAGGTCAATGTAGCCATCGTCTGTATTGGAGAGCCTTGAGTATTTCACTTTACTACTGGGGATTCCAGTATCCAGGTTGGTACGAGACGGCATCATAACATGCTGACACAGCTACAGTCGGAGCCCCGGCCAGGCCACCCTCATGCTGACAGCTCCAGGATGTGTGTTAAATATTTAATATTTGAGTTGATTTTAGTTATAATCCAGGCCTTTTGTTGCGTCTTTGTGACATTTGTTTTTGTTAGGTACACATTTATAAAATCTTTTCTTAAACTTGGTCATTTTTTTCTGTATGTTTGATTATATTCCATAAATATGGCAATTTGATAAGAAGTAGAATGTGGGCTACCATGAATTTTAATGACTTTGTATATTTAAAACATTAATGATTCTTAAAATACCTAAAATACCATACCCATGGGTCAGTAATTCAGATTGCTAAATGACTTCTCAGCTTAAAATTCTTAAATTCCACTCTTACATGTATTCTGTTAGGTTCCTTTGAAATTTGACAAATGTTCTCCTTGATTATGTTTTTCTTCAAACAAAGCAAAAATAAGACTTGAAAACAAATTATATCAGCAGCAAACAAAATATATAACAAATTATATATCACTTATGTGCTAAGTCATGTTGCAAGAGAAAAAGATTCAAAGTTTAAAATAAAGATTTTGCTTTTATAAGAACTGCATTGCAGGAAGTAAGGAGGGGAGTGCTCACCAGTTAGATGGTGAGGATTGCCATCTCATTTTCTTAGTACATCAAAATTATATTTTTCTTTTTTATAAGAGACCTGTTTTGTGTGGGGAGAGGAGAGGAGAGTGGACTGACTTATCAGCAGGGAGGAGAGTTCTCATGGTGCACAGGTAGGAAAGAGAAGACTTGAATCTCAGGTAGACGACATGAGATCTCATGATACTCAACCTTGGAGAGGGATATAGATGGAGCCAGTAGTCATAAATGTTAGCAAACTTCAGAAAGACTGTTTATTACGCATACTGATAACAAACATTTGAAAGTGAACATTGTGTTTGTCCAGGAAAATGTTATGGATTTATCATTTGATTCTTTTTCTCTAACCATTGAAATAAAATGTTGCCTTATTGTGGAGAACCTGATTTCTTCATGTAAATCAGGGAATCCTAAAGCTTGTCCCACAGAATATCAGTACCTCAGGTTATTTTTTTGGAAGAAAAAAAAGCATTTAGCGATCAGTTAGAAGTGGAAAATGCCACATACTAGATTTCTTTCTTGGAAATGGGTGTTAACATATTAAAGACACAAAGACATTCTGCACAGAGAAACATGTTTGACTTTCTTTGACTTAGGGTTTCTCAAACGTATTCAGTCCATGGAAGCTCTTCTTCCCGACCCCCCACACCATAGCAACTGTAATAGTTTTCTGTGGAACAGGTGGTCTATAATAGTTAACACTTACATAGTTCTTACTATATGCCAGGCACTGTTTTAAGTGCTTTATATATATTAATTTGTTAATCTCTGCTGTGCCTCTATCTTCTTTTTTCCTCCACCCCAAGTACTAGTGGCTCACAAACTGTGATCCATGGAACAAGAGACAGTGTAGCACAAGAAGCTGAGGGCCCGGACTTGGAGCCTTGACTGGGTTAGAATCCTAGTTGATTAAATCCCATTTACGGCTTGTGATCTTGAGCCAGTCACTTAATCTGTGCTTCAGTTTTTTTTAAAGATAGAAACAAAATTTTGAGTTATTATGAAAATGTTCAAACGTAAGAAAAGTAGAGAATAGTAACCCTTCACCTAATTTATCAATTGTTAATATTTTTAAATATTTTCTTTCCTTTTTTTTTTTCTGGAGTACTTTAAAGTATATGCCATGATATTTCACTTTAACTTTAGTGTGTGTCTCTAAACTACATAACACAATATGATTATACGACCAACACAAGTAACAATAATTCCTTAATATTCACTGGTCCCCTAATTGCCCCCAGAAATGTCTTTTATTGCTGGTTTATTCAAACCAGGATCTGATCATAGACCACAACATTGCATTTGGTTGTTATATCTGTAAGGAAAATCAGAAGTAGAGATGAGGTTGAGGGAGTCATTTTTGGATTTTAGTAATGAAGTAGGACATAGATTCCCTGCAGAGACTGAGGGGTGGGAAGGAGGATTTGGAGTCTGGAGAGGCTAGAAAAGACTTGGGATAAATATAGTCAGAGGTGGAGAAATAGATGCTAGGTAGCTTTGGTGGATGAGAATGCCTAGCAACAGACGCATTGAGAGTCAGTAATGGATACCACCTTAATCAAATGATCAAACTCAGTATCGTCAATAGACAAATTGACATCTCTGCCTCATATATGATATTTCTGCCCCAAAATCATAAACCTACTCTAATGAGTAATTTTGCAAAACAGCCACCCTAGACTCTTCAAAAAGTCTGGAGAGACAGAATCATTGTGGGTCATCTTGGAGACTGGCTACTTACTATAAGGAGGAACAAGTTTTCTAAGTAAAGAAAACCATTTATTGGGACATTCAAGTGAATATTCTAGTGGGCTTGAATATAAGGAATATGGAGTTTAGAAAAGATCAAGATTGGGAGTTGTCATGATAATGATGATGATAGTACTGTTAAAATGTGATTTTCTAAAAAAGTCAAATTGTTACCCTCCTACAAAAACAAAAATGAACACACGTTAAAGAATTAATTTTACTCATATTATGTGACACAACCAGGCAGATACAACCCATTCAAAGGAAGAATCAAAGCAGCACAAATTAATGTGATGTAAAGGCATGGTATGAATTGTAAATTGAGACTAGGCAAAACTAGATTTTTTCCCCACTCCCCTAGGAAGGAGGGGGGATGTCAATTAAATTACTATTTGACAGGACATAATTTACATATCTATCAGTAGTATACCACTTACGAAGAGTTGCTAAGTAGCTCCAAGTCATTTAACTGGACTCGAATCTGATAGCCTGGAAAAGTGTGCTATAGAGGATACATAGGATATTTTGTTCCGAGTTCCTCATTTAATCCTCACTACAATCCAGCAGGGGAGATAATCTTACCTCTATACCAGAAATGACAAAATTGAGGCTTAGAGTGGATGACTGACTTGCCCAAGATCTTACTTAGGGAAGTGGAAAGAGTTAGTACTGAACACAGGTTATTTTGACTCCTTAATCTGTAGTTTTAATCACACATAACAGATATAAAAATGGAACTATGTAGATAAACAGGAGGAAACCACTAGTTTCCTGTGCTGTGTTCTAAAGGAGTTGGAGAAAAGATGGGGTTGTAGAAGATATCACAACCAGAAGCACGTTGAGCCAGAGCATTGGGATGTAAAAGATCCTGGGATATTTGGGGAACAATAAGTACAAAGAAATGTCAGCAATTCCCATCTTCCTGCTTAAAAGAAGAAATCATTCTGTTGGTTACTGAAAATGAGGTTTGGACCATTTTAGTGAGTTTGTGCATATTAGGAGACAGTTTATTACTCTGGAAATAATAGGATTTAGGAGGCAGAAAGACTTTAGTTAAAATTCCCAGTATTACAGTTTACTAGTTAAGTTGGGTGAGTTGCTTAATCTTTCTGAGCCTCAGTTTCTTCATATACAGAATAAGAAAAATATTTATAATTCAGCTAGAATTAGTAATATAATATATGTGATACTATATGTAAAACTCCTAAATAGTGCTTGGCATATGGTTTGTATTTAATAATCATAGCTATTATTATATTAAAATCCTGCTATGTGGTAAAGTGTTAATTCTCTTTACTCCTTCAGAAAAGTCATTTACTTCAGGCATCTGTATTTAGATCCAGTGGATACAGAATATATTACAAGGGTCCTCCACAGCCAAAAGAAGAGACCAGTTACAGAGTTAGTGTTTTTTAAATTAAACATAAACATTTGCATAAGTAAGGTACAAGTAAGACTTTCCTCTTTATAAAGTTAGGTTTTAGTTATTTGTCTTTGAGAGTTATGTCCATCTGCAGTGGAATAAGCTTTTAGACACAATGATAACAGTCTTGTAAGAAGCGAAGTCATATGCAGCTGGGGGCTTTTTAATATCTTTTTTCAATATCCTAAAGCGCTAACTAAAATTTTCAGTTTTGGAAAAGGAATTTGTCATGTGTTGGCTTTTTCACGGATACCACCTTATCTATATAAGCGTGACTACATGTTATTAAAATTCCAGATGGCTGCTATTGGAGTTCAAGAAAAATAGGAGTTATAGAGGAAACCAGCCAACTCCCAGGACAGTCGTCTTTACATGGCAGAATCTGGAGAGTGACTAGGATTCAGCATTGATGCTATACAGACGCTTTCTCTTTTGTCCTGGCATTCGGAACTGGTCAGTCTCTCAGAGGAAAATCTAAGTAAACTTCTAAGAGACTGCTATATAATCCAGAAAGTTTTTTTTTTTTTTTGGTCACCTTATGGTTTAGCTCACCTCTTCATTGACCAAAATATTCGTATTCATCATTCAAGACACTTCTTTCTAAGAGGTGTTACCTGGAGACTTAAGTTATCTACAGAGTTAATAATTGGTTCGTTGCTTTAATTGGGGCAGAGAGAGTTGAGGGGGTGTGTGTCTTGGGTTCTTTGGAGAAGAACGAAGTTTCAAGTATGCTAAGGGTGTAGGAGACTTGATCAACAACTGGATAAATTCCAGAAGTCTTGGTGAAAAGCATTGTTAAGTTAGGAAAGGCAACCTGGGGAATTAAAATTTGGGGAAGATATGTGCCAAAGGAACTTGGCATATGGGGATGTAGCTGAACACTGCAGGATTTCTATCCCAGTTGTGTCTAAGACCCTTGAAAGACCCCATGGTCTTTATCGTCAAGCTCTCTGGCTTGAACAACAGGGGTACTCAAGCACTTGATAAATGAATAACTAAACGTTTAAATTTGTAATGTAGATAAGTGAAATACTAATAGCTTTGGGGTCTTTGTTTTGTCAGATACCCCTCTTTTTGTCGTTCTGTTCTATGTCAATATCTTGGGGTCTACTGGTAGAGTTCCAGAGGCAGACTATATGTCTGGATCCCCAAAATTAGCCTCTTCGTTTTCCTGGAATAAAGCCCTAGATTTCAGTGTGAATAATCACATTTGATTATGATGTTATTTTCAAGTTCAAGTTTAGTAGATTATAAATAAAACAAATCATCCCTTTAACAGCACCTTTCTCCATTTGTTGATGATTTAAAATTTTCTTTTATCCATTATATATAGAAACTCCAGGTAACCTGTGTGTTTCTCTTACTATTTAACTTTGGGAATTTGACATTGATGGGAATTAAAACCACCCTTTCAGCAAACCCTGCCAACTTTGGAGGCCTTGTCCTGTTTTCCAAATTGGCTACAAATCTCTCTTTCTTTCTCTAATGACATCTTTAATTCTTCTCTGACAGTAATGTCTACATCTGGAAAGGTCTTTGGATAAAATGTATATGAAGGCCACAAGTGGATTTCTATAAAACAGTGCTCTTATTCCTGGCATTTCCTTGCTGTTATTTCAGTTGTCTGAATGACCAGGAGATTCAGATACCACCCATGTTTTACAGACCCTTCAATAGTAAGACAGGCAGCTATATTCCATGCATGGAGCACAAGTGAGACAGACAAATAAAAGACCTATTGGCTTTCTGTTCTCTGCTCCCTTTTCAGTCCTTAGTTCACCATAAACTTTGCAGAGATTGGCACTACGTCTAAAGAGCAAAGAAAAACAAGGGAACAAACGTTCATTTTTCTTTTTTGGTATAATACTAAAATACCTAAGTCCTGTTTAAACATCAACTACATGTAAAAACAAAATGGATTTGAGATGTGTTTGTGTGTGTGTGTGTGCATGCGTGTGGCACGTGGAAGGAAGCAGAGAATGAAAAATAAGTTTTATTTATTAGTAGGCTTATCCCCTAGGTGGGACAGTTGGGAAAGCTGCCCTGGAGGGACCATGGGAGTGATGCTTTATGAGGAGAGAATCGGGGGATGCCCATACCACACACCCTAAATGAGTTTTGCCTCAGGCTTGTGCCCTTCTGGGCTATCTGCATGAAGGAATAAGATCGTAAATAAAATCTGTTTTTCTCTTTTAAAAGGCTTTACAAGTTCATGTTGTGGATTGAAATTTTCAGTTAAAGGAGAAGGCTAAAGATATGAGAACTAGACAAAATGGATGACAAATGGCTAGGGTAGTGAGGCATTCACTGGTTTGTCAGTGAGGCTTTATAAGTTAGTGAAGAGCCCACTAGAGCCGAATATTACTCTCCAGGGTGTTCATTGTCTTCAGAGTGTTGAGGTTATTTTTATTAACTAGACTGTATTAAGAATATCTTTTCTGTTTCATTGCTTTTATTTTTTAATTTTGTTCCTGTTTCATTGCTTGATGTTGCTGAAAGAAAACTTTTCCAACTTGGGTCCAGTGGTTGCTGCCTACAGATTGTGACAGTAGACAGATTAAGAGGAGAAAAGACAAAGTTTATTTAAGCTTGCATGGTATACATGAGGGAGTGCTCAATAGCCAGTGATAAAAGGTTTATATATCAAATTTAACAAGGGTGGTGGTGGTCAGTTCAGGGCTTCAGTGGGAAGGTATGGAATGTTCTATTGGGCTTTTAAAATAAATTTTATGTGTTTATTTATTTATTTTTGGCTGTGTTGGGTCTTCGTTGCTGCATGTGGGCTTTCTCTAGCTGTGGCGAGCAGGGGCTCCTCTTCGTTGTGGTGCGTGGGCGTCTCATTGCAGTGGCTTCTCTTGTGGTGGAGCACGGGCTCTAGTCATGCAGGCTTCAGTAATTGTGGCTCATGAGCTCAGTAGTTGTGGCTTGTGGGCTCTAGAGCGCAGGCTCAGTAGTTGTGGCACACGGACTTAGTTGCTCCATGGCATGTGGGATCTTCCCGGTCCAGGGATCGAACCTGCGTCCCCTGCATTGGCAGGCAGATTCTTAACCACTGTGCCACCAGGGAAGTCCTGGGTTGTAGTTTTCTATTGAAAAATATTTCTCTCTGCAATCATAAAATTTCTTTCTACAGTCACCCCCATTTTGATCAATTATAGCAAAGTAAGATTATCATTATTTATAAAATAAGTCTAATATAATTAAATTTGGCCTAATTATTTACATAAAGGCAGCAAGAATGATAACTGACCACATAGACCTTTTCAATTTTTCTTTGCTGGACTTAAAACTCTCTTGAGGCCAGAAAGCCAAGCCAAGAACTCACCACCAGACTTCACCTGCAGTAATTTATCAGTTTGGGTGAATTCCTCTCTTCTTGAGGTCCCCTAAATGTCTTAAAGTTCCTGAGCTTGCCACCAGTGACCTTCCTTAGTCACCTGCAAGGCTGGTAACCTGTAAGTTAAGTTCCAGGCTAACTTCCAAGAGGGATTTGTAAACACTGGCTCTTTATATCAACCATATAGTTCCTTAAAACTGTCTGGTCATATCTAATTCTATGCACATCATTCTCAAATGTGGCATTTCAGTCCAAGCCATGATAATATAACCAATGTTTCCAATTGTGTCCTGATACAAAGAGAACTTATGAGAATAACTGTATTGCCATGAAAATAAGAATATGAAATAAGAGTTTCTAAAATCTAGAGGGTTCAGGCAGGGAGAAAAAGATATATGTTTTATTTTTGTTTACAAAGGTATAATCTATGAAGTTGTTTGAGTTATAGATAGATTAAGAGAAGAGAGAAAGGGGGTACATTATCTCCAGAAAATAGAACGTTAAAGAACCAGCAATGCTCCAAACAAACAAAGAAAAAAACTATTAAAATCATAATTATTCTTCATCAGTTGATTCGGTCACATGTAATTAACTCTCTTTCTGCTTGATCTTGGGTTATCAATTTTATGAATCCATCAGCCTCTTCCCTAGAGTTCTGGACTCCTTGCTCAGTCCAGTGGTATGACCATGAAGTTATTTAAGCAATGCCATCAGAAGCTTGTATCTCAGATTACTTGTCATAGTCCTCTCTATGGGTCTCTAAAACAGTCCCTTTGTTGAAGATGAAGCATTCTGGTTTGTAGCTGATTGTAAGAGCTTTCAAGAAAGCATGAGAGTAAGACAATAACTATTTGTGAATGACAAAATACTTAAAATGGCCGTGGTTAAAGATCTGATGAGAGTTCATTATAAAAATAATACAATTGAGAAATTTGGTTTCTGTGACATAGCACATTTTAAGATAATAACTGGAATTATGATTCATAACATTGTATCAGGACATATCAGAGACTTCAGGGGCACTGACAAATTTCTAGGAACTGTGTATATTGGGTTGCCAAAAAGTTCATTCGGGTTTTTCCATAACATATTATAGAAAAACCCAAACAAACCTTCTGGCTAACCCAATAATTTCTGAAGTACTTATATTAATAACATTTACTCATACAAATATAATCTAGGGAAGGTTAAGCATCACTTCTTTTTTTTTGCGGTACGCGAGCCTCTCACTGTTGTGGCCTCTCCCGCTGCAGAGCACAGCCTCCGGACGCGCAGGCTCAGCGGCCATGGCTCACGGGCCCAGCCGCTCTGCGGCATGTGGGATCTTCCCCGACCGGGGCACGAACCCGTGTCCCCTGCATTGGCAGGTGGACTCCCAACCACTGCGACACCAGGGAAGCCCTAAGCATCACTTCTTATTTGACAGTGTTTCCCATGCAGTTTAACGTGTCAAATAAACTTAATTATCTCAAACATCTCTCTTTTTAAAAGATGAAAGAACAGATCCTTTGAGATTTTCAAGATCAAGATTTTACTTAGTATTTCATTTGGGGAAGGCAGAATATCAAAAGTTGTCAAAATGTCAAAAGGTTTGAACACTTGATTAAATAGATCACAGGTCACTTTTTAAAAAAGGAAGACTCAGTTCTCTTAAATAAAGACATGGTAAAGCACCATAAATTATTCCAGTGGACACAGAATTTTTGTTTTCTTAGGTGGGTTACTTAAAAGGTAAAGAAAAATCTGTTACAGCTTCTTAAGAGCAGACCAATAGTCCAATAATCTTTGTTCCTTTAAGAGAGAAAAGAACCTAGTTCTAGTTGCATGTGTACACTATTGATATTAAAGCTCATTTTAGGACTTCCTTGGTGGCACAGTGGTTAAGAATTCGCCTGCCAGTGCAGGGGTCATAGGTTCAATCCCTGGTCCAGGAAGATCCCACATGCTGCGGAGCAACTAAGCCCATGTGCCACAACTACTGAGCCTGCACTCTAGAGCCTGTGAGCCACAACTACTGAGCCCGTGAGCTGCAACTACTGAAGCCCATGCACCTAGAGCCTGCATGCTGCAACAAGAGAAGCCACCGCAATGAGAAGCCTGCACACTGCAATGAAGACCCAATGTAGCCAAAAATAAATTAATTAATTTAAATAAATAAAGCTCATTTTAAAACATAATAAATCCATTCAATCTTAATTACCTTCACCACATGAGATAAATTTCTCTCACTCTTTGTTTTCCCCACAGACCCTTTACAACTTTTCTATATCAATTCACCTTTTTGTCCTTTCACTTTCCTCTTTCTCTGGAACAATCTTTAAACGACCTCCAAACAACTACTCTAGGACAAAATTACTCATTCTTTTTCCCCCTCAATAAAAACATATCCTACATTCCTTGAATACTTTTCATACAGAGATGTTTCCCTTAACGCTTATTTGCTTCTAGTAGTTTTGGTTACATATAAAATTATGATAATTAAAAAAATTTTTACTTATTTATTTATTTGGCTGCGTTGGGTCTTAGTTGCAGCACGCAGGATCTTCTTTGTGGCGTGCAGGGTCTTTCGTTGTGGCATGTGGGCTTCTCTCTAGATGTGGCGTGTGGGCTCTAGACCACGCAGGCTCAGTAGTTGCAGCATGTGTGCTCTCTAGTTGTGGTGCACAGGCTCTGCATTGTGGCGCGCAGGCTTCTTTCTAGTTGTGGCGCGCAGGCTGCAGTGTGCACGGGCTCATAGTTGCAGCACGTGGGCTCTCTAGTTGTGTCATGCAGGCTCTAGAGCATGCAGTCTTAGTTGATCTGTGGCATGTGGGATCTTAGTTCCCCAACAAGGGATTGAACCCATGTCCCCTGTGTTGGAAGGCAGATCCTTGACCCTGAACCACCAGGGAAGTCCGAAAATGAGGATAGTTTTTTTTTTTGAATTTTATTTAATTTATTTTTTTACACAGCACATTCTTAATAGTTACCCTTTTTTTTTTTTTCTTTGCGGTACATGGGCCTCTCACTGCTGTGGCCTCTCCTGTTGCAGAGCACAGGCTCCGGACGCGCAGGCTCAGTGGCCATGGCTCACGGGCCCAGCCGCTCCGCGGCATGTGGGATCTTCCCGGACCGGGTCACGAACCTGCGCCCCCTGCATTGGCAGGCGGACTCTAAACCACTGCGCCACCAGGGAAGCCCCATTAGTTATCCATTTTATGCACATTAGTGTATATATATCGATCCCAATCTCCCATATCTGTAGATTGCTTTGGGTAGTATAGTCATTTTCACAATATTGATTCTTCCAATCCAAGAACATGGTATATCTCTCCATGTGTTTGTATCATCTTTAATTTCTTTCATCAGTGTCTTATAGTTTTCTGCATACAGGTCTTTTGTCTCCCTTGGTAGGTTTATTCCTAGGTATTTTATTCTTTTTGTTGCAGTGGTAAATGGGAGTGTGTTCTTAATTTCTCTTTCAGATTTTTCTTCATTAGTGTGTAGGAATGTAAGAGATTTCTGTGCATTAATTTTGTATCCTGCAACTTTACCAAATTTGTTGATTAGCTCTAGTAGTTTTCTGGTGGCATTGTTAGGGTTCTCTATGTATAGTATCATGTCATCTGCAAACAGTGACAGTTTTACTTCTTTTCCAATTTGTA
This sequence comes from Neophocaena asiaeorientalis asiaeorientalis, assembly GCF_003031525.2. Classification (NCBI taxonomy): domain Eukaryota; kingdom Metazoa; phylum Chordata; class Mammalia; order Artiodactyla; family Phocoenidae; genus Neophocaena; species Neophocaena asiaeorientalis. Next base: position 2,788,409 of record NW_020173955.1, on the reverse strand, counting down.
TTCCTTTTATTTCTCTTTCTTCTCTGATTGCCGTGGCTAGGACTTCTAAAGCTATGTTGAATAGGAGTGGTGAGAGTGGACATTCTTGTCTTGTTCCTGATCTTAGAGGAAATGTGTTCAGTTTTTCACCATTGAGAATGATGTTTGCTGTGGGTTTGTCATATATGGCCTTTATTATGTTGAGGTAGGTTTCCTCTATGCCCACTTTCTGGAGAGTTTTTATCATAAATGGGTGTTGAATTTGTCAAAAGCATTTTCTGCATCTATTGAGATGATCATATGGTTTTTATTCTCCAAAATGATGATAATTTTTAACCATTAGTAACCTTTATAGAGAAAACTAGTTAGTAGACAACAGAATTGCCTGTCATATTCTAGCATTTTGTAGCAGATTAGCACATTTGATGAATATATTATCTCATAACTTCTAGACATATATGCTTCTTCATCGTGTACCTTCTCAGTGTGACAAGAGCATGTTTATTAACAGACATAAATATTTTTAGTCTCTTTGTAAGAATAAGAAAACAAAACTATATGCACTTAAACTTACATTCAGTAATAATGTTTCAATGTTTTATCTTATTTAGGAATGACCCACATATTCAATAAATATCTATTATTTAACATAGTATAACTTGAAGTTTCAAGTTACCAAAAAGATTTGGGAAAGTACTTCAAAGCAGTCACATTTTAAAATACAGTTATTGTTGAAATAAAGTTTGTCAGAATAATGATTCGATTTGATTAAAATCAAACCTGTAAGTTTTATAATCTTAAGCATCTAGTAAATATAATATTAGCTTATCTGACTAGTAAGTCCAAGTAGAATAAAATGTACGTCTGCATTAAACTTAATGCTGACAAGTTTGAGGACCTTCCTGTTTTATTAAACCAACAATACTAAAGTTTTGTTATTTACCAAATCACATTATTTTCAAATCACGTGAACTTGAAAAATATTTTGGTTCCTATATTTCTGAGAGTTTTAGGAATATTTACAGTAAGTCCCCTACATACGAATAAGTTCCGTTCCGAGAGCGCGTTCATCATAAGTCCAATTTGTTCGTAAGTCCAACAAAGTTAGCCTAGGTACCTCACTGACACAATTGGCTATATAGTACTGTAATGTAAAAGGTGTATAATACTTTTTGCACACATAATACATAAAGAACAAACAAAAAATAAACATTTTAATCTTACAGTTCAGTACCTTGAAAAGTACAGTAGTACAGTACAACAGCTGGCATACAGGGGCTGGCATTGAGTGAACAGGGACGAAGAGTTACTGACTGGAGGAGGGAGAGGAGTTGGGAGATGGTAGAGCTGAAGGATCGTCAGCAATAGGAGACGGAGGGCAAGCTGCAGTTTCACTCATGCCTGACATTGATGACACAGGTTCTGGTTCCTTGCTGGATTCAATTCTATCTACCCTCTTGAAAAAATGATCCAGTGATCATAGATGACATGGTAGCAACGGATTGCATTCTGAATTGCTCCTGCAACCTTCGTGTATCATTCTTCGTTCGGGTCCTGTGCCTCAAAAACTAATGGTGCCTCCTCAAATAAAGAAAATCCCCTTGCCATATCCTGCGTCGTGAATCTCTTCAGTTCTTTAGTTACTTCTTCTTCCTATTGTCGTTCCACTCTCAATTATTTTCACTTTTGTTTCCCTCATTATTGCTTGGTGCTTCTTAGAAGTACCAGCTACATCACTGCTGCTTTTACACTTGCTTCCGGACATCCTGGGCTTGAAATAAAGGTACTACTATCTTTACTGTACTACTGTACTCTATACAGTACTGTACAGTAAAGTACACAAAAGCACAACCACTTGTAGAGGATGCACGCACGTGACAGTGTACTCCAGACATGCGAACTAACTTATGTGATTGGACCTTTTTATCTAAGTGGTTGCTTTTGTGTGTTCCTTGAGTCCTTAGAGGGAGTCGGCAGGGGTCTGGAATTCCAATGACTGTAGGAAGTTGAGGGGCTGGAGTGCAATGGGGAAGCCTTAGAGGAGCCAGCTTGGGAAATCTTAAGTTTTTCCAAAGGAGCCTTGAAAGTTCTAAATTATTCTTAGTAAAATCATGTCAGCAAGGGAGAAAGTAGAGTTAGTGCCATAGTGGCAGAGCGTATAGTCAGCAAGGGTTTGAGAAGGAGGATTTCAGTTGACTAAGTTCCCATGACAGGAGCAGGATCAAGTAGGGAGAACAGAGAGGCCTTGAAACAAAAATCCAAGAACTTGCAGCCTGAGAAAACAGAGGCTTCGAAGCAAAGAACAGAGAGGCCTTGAAACCAAAGCCAGGAATAACTTCCAGTCCAAGGTGTACCTTAAAAAAAGAAGCCTGGGACCCTAACCCAGCTTCAGAGAATATGCTAATTCAAAATGTGACTCAAACCAGATGCCTTTTTATGGCTTAGGCGTGGATCCAAGAGATATCTGTCCCAAAAGCTACAGAAGTGACATGTCTATTTAAATCTTTTGCCCATTTTAAAATTCAGTCATTTTGTGTTATTAGTGAGTTATAAGAACTTTTAAAAAATATATTCTGGATACAAGTTTGTTATCAGAAATATGATTGGCAAGTATTTTCTCCCAGTCTGTGGCTTGTCATTTAGTTGTCTTTTGAACTACAAAAGTATTTGATTTGGGTAAAGACCAGCTTATGAATTTGTTTCTTTATGGGTTATACTTTAGCTGTTGTATTAAAGAGCTGTTTGCATAATCAAAAGTTCTCAAAGATGTTCTCTTCTGTTTTTTTCCAAGAAGTTTTACAATTTTAAGTTTTACATTTTTGTATATGATCCGTTTTGAGTTAATTTTTGTGTATTTGTGAGTTAATGTTCTCATACATTCTCAGTGGAGGAGAGAATTGGTTCTTTAAGAATGAACCAATTTTTTATGTATAAAGCAGAGATCTATAGTACATAAACAGGATATTTGTGGCATTAAAATTTTTTGAGGGTAGGGCACAATTAAGTTTAAAATGTCTAGAGGCACTTCTTAGGAATGTGATAATGAAAACTTAAGGAACATAGTCTAAATTAAACTTTATGCATGCGGGTGCACAGTTATCCCAGCGCCATTTGTTGAAAAGACTATCCTTTTTGCATTGAATTGCCTTTTCACCTTTGTTGAAAATCAATTGACCATGAATATAACGGTTTATTTTTGAACTCTCAATTTTGTTCCACAGATCTGTGTCAGATAACTTGGCTTTAAGATCACATATAATAGGTAGAATAATTTTTCAGGTGCTTTAAAAATTACCACCTCAAGATTATTTCCTTATAATTTTTATATGAAAGAAATGCATAATTTTTCATTGAAGGAAAATGCATGTTTATATTTTTCCCCAAGTAAAAATTTGCATCTGAAATTTTTATTTCATTGTGAAATGGATGGGAAAAGATGGCTTTCAAAAATTTTAGTTCAAATATATTTTGCAAGGTCAGGGAACTATTTGATTTTTCTTTAAGAATGAAATTATTTAGATTTATTCCAAACACCTGTTTGTTTAACTCAAAACATTAAAGAACAAGCAATGTTTCAAACAAAAAGTCATAAAATATAATCATTCTCATCAGTTCACTAAATTCCATGTTACTAATTCTTATTCTGCATGAGTCCTGTATTTCCATTAGAGTTCTGGAAATTCTTATCCATTTCAGTGGTGTGATTTTAAAGTTATCAAAACCTGTATTCTGGAGTACTTGTCAGTCCTTTCCATGAATCTTTCTGAAGATGAAGTACTTTTGCAAATGCATCGGAGTTAAATAGTAAGTGTCTAAAAATGCCAAAAGACTTTAAAAAATGGCCATGGTTAAAGATCTGATGGACTTTTAATAAGAAAACTTAGTTATTTCTGTGACACAACAATTTAAGATAGGGACTTCCCTGGTGGTCCAGTGGTAAAGAATCTGCCTTCCAATGCAGGGGATGTGGGTTCGATCCCTGATCAGGGAACTAAGATCCCGCATGCTGCGGGGCAGTTAAGCCCGTGTGCCACAACTACTGAGCTCTCGTGTCTCAACGAGATAGCCTGCATGCCGCAAACTCCAGGGCCCCTGCGCTCTGGACCTTGCCCACCACAATTACAGAGCCCACGTGCCCTGGTGCCCATATGCCACAACTAGAGAGAGAAAACCCACATGCCACAACTAGAGGGAAGCCCGCGTGCCACAACAAAGAGCTCATCCTGCAGCAAAAGATCCTGCATGCCTCAACAAAGACTCCGCATGTCACAACTAAGACCCGATGCAGCCAAAAAAAAAAAAAAATTATTTTTTAAGATAATGGACAACAAGGATATTGACAAATTCTATGATCTTCAAACAGTTTTTGGAATACCTGTATTAGTAACATATGTCCGCACACATATAATCTAAAAGGCTTATCATCCATCTGACAGAGGTGAAAGACCTGTGTATTGAAAAACTACAAGACATTAATGAAAGCGATAGAAGAAGACAATTAAATGGAAAGATAACCTGTACTATTGATTGGAAGAATTAATATTGTTAAAATGTCCATACTACCTACATCTACAGATTCAATGCAATCCCTATCAAAATTCCAATGGTATTTTTCACAGAAATAGAGTTAACAATCCTAAAATTTGTATGGAACCACAAAAGACCCTGAGTAGCCAAAGCAGTCTTGAGAAAGAACAACAAAGCTGGAGGCATCACACTCCCTGATTAATTTAAACTATATTACAAAGCTATAGTAATTAAAACAGTATGGTTTTGGTATAAAAACAGACACATAGATCAATGGAACAGAATAGAGAGTCCAGAAATAAACCCAAACATATATGATCAATTAATTTACCACAAAGGAGGCTAGAATATACAATGAGGAAAGTACAGTTTCTTCCATAAATGGTATTGGGAAAATTGGGCAGCCAGATGCAAAAGAAGGAAACTGGATCACTATCTTACACCATACACAAAAATTAACTCAAAATGGATTAAAGACTTGAACATAAGACCTGAAACCATAAAAGTCCTAGAAGAAAACATAAGCGGTAAGCTCCTTGACATAGGTCTTGGCCATAATATTTTGAATCTGACACCAAAAGCAAAAGCAACAAAAGCAAAAATAAGTAAGTGGGACTACATTAAAGTAAAATGCTTCTTCATGGCAAAGGAAACCATCAACAAAATGAAAATGCCACCTACTGAATGGGAGGAAATAATTGCAAATCATATTTCTGAGAAGGGGCTAATATCCAAAATATGCAAAGCATTTATACAACTCAGTAGCAAAACAAACAAAGTCATGCCTATGTAATGAAACCCCAATAAAAACTGGAATTTTTACCCTGGGTGTGTTTTTCTGGCAAACAATGCTCTGTGTATTGTTATACATTGATGTGTCAGGAGGGTGATGCATCCTGACCCTCTGGGGAGAGGACATGGAAACTTTGCATTCAGGACCCTCTCAGACTTTGCCCTATGCATATCTTATTTTGGCTGATCCTGATTTATGTACTTTTTTGCTATAATAATACTGTAATTGTAAGTGTAGTGTTTTTCTGAGTTTTGCGGTTTGTTCTGCTAAATTATTGAGCTTAATGGGGTAGTTGGAACCCCAAATTTATAGCCACTTGGTCATAAGTATGGGTGGCTTGGAATCCCTCAGCTCCATGGCTGGTTTCTGAGGTGGTATCCTCTTTGTGAAGGATTTTGCCCTAACTTATGAAGACTGGCTCAACTCTGGGTCATTCATGTTCCAATTGCACTGCAGGGTCGATGGTGGAAGGGAACTAGGTAGCCCATCATTCAGTAAGTAGACCTACACTTTATCTCCCAGTTTTCAGAATGAATCCCTTACCTTGAGCTGTGCCTCGAGTCCTTGAGTCCAGAGCCCCCTGGTTTAACTCTGTAGAATGGAAACCCATAGTCTTTCACCAGGGGAAGTGATGGGGTAGTAGTTGGGTTAAGTAAGCAGATTTTCAACCAGTTCTTTGGTTTCCAACTTCTCTTTCACTCAGAAGTACCTAGTGCTTTCCATTTCTTTGTCTTTCTGGAGTTCTACGGTGGGAATTGCTTCTTAGCTGTACCAGAGAAATCTATATACCCAGAAGTCCTAACACTCGTTTCTTACTATTTTCTATTATTTCTGCCATCTTCTTTGTTATATTTTTCAGTTTTGTGTTTGTGATAAACAATTGAGAGATTGAGTAGTTTTTCTATACCTATTATTACCTGAATTTTATTTTTTTAGCTAGTTGACTTTAGAGTGTTTGATATATAAATAACTGTTTTGTGAATATTTAGAATGGCAGGTGTATTTATTTTGCTATAGATGAATATAATTAAAAATTCTAAAATTACTGTGGTCAGGTTTTTATTAATATGGAAGCATAAACATGGAAATAAAATTTCATGTAAAATGTGCTGAACTATTTTTAATTTCTGTAATTTCAAGCTGACAATTTCTGATAAATTACATATCTTATTTAAATGGAGAAGACTATCTAGATTAGCAGTGTAATTTATCTTCTAGGCCTAGCTACCAAGTGGACTATTTCAAAAACCAGAGCCGAAACTACTTCAATAGAGAAAATTATAGATGTGATCAGTAGTCTCCCTACTAAACTGTAAACATAATGTGAGCAGGTATTTCAACATGGTGTCGAGTTTTGTGAACACTTAATAAATATTTGGTGATCAACTAACCAATGTTGACTAAAGTATGTGAAATCTTATAAATGACTAAGAAAGATCTTGAAAAAACAAGTGTAATCTCAGTTAGGGATAGATGTTTAAAAATCCACCAGAGTAGTTACTAAATGTGAAAAAAATGGCTGCTGCAAGGGGTTGAGTTATCTTTAAGGGCACGATAAATCTCAAGGACAGGAGTAGGAGCTTCAAAGTTCAGCTACCCTTCTCACATGAGACTCCTTTGCCTTTTTTTCCCCTCAGTATTTTATTTTTTTTGCTTAAAAAAAACTTTTCTAAGAATTTTCAAACATACAAAAGGGTAAATAAGTATTTACCTTTATTGAAATATCAAGCTTTGATATCCTTAAGGAAACAAGTTCCATGAAGCTGCCCTGAAAATTCTGAGAAGTTGGGTAGGTATGCTTACTAGCTAAGCATACCTCCTAGAACACATGATTAAAATTTGTTAGAGCACATGCCAAGTAAACTATGAAAAACCTAACAAACTTTATCTTAGGTATTGGCATATCCCAATGATCTGTACTGTTCTAGGGTGTGATGGCTTAGGAGTGAATATCATTTTTAGAGAGTATCAAATTCAGAACCAGGCAGATCCATCTCCTGACCCTAAACATGGTCCTAAAGTAAATCACTTGAGGAAATTGGATCCCAAAGATTACAGGTGGGGAATTTTGAAGTGTTTCCATATTTCACTGGAGATCAAAGAAGCCTAGCTAAAAGAATTGTGGGCTGACTTATATGATAACTTCTTTTTGAAAGGGCTATTTTATCTTGAAGATTATGAGTTTGGAGGAACTAAGGTGATTGGCAGTGGAAAGAATCAGAACATGTGAAATTCCTTAAAAATTTATTGACTTAAATAACTTTGTCTGTGTTAACACATAATTTAAAAAAAAAAACCCTTTACACTTAAAAAAAATTTGTTAGAGCACAATGACTAATTGCTGTATACCGAAGACTTCCCAATTGTTTGAGGCTGTTTATATTTATTTATTTATTTATTGTTTAGAGGCTGTTTTTAAATTGTTGATGTTCAAGCTTCAGTTTTCACTGGTGTGCTGCTACCTGATATTAATATATTTAACCAGATTCATCACTCTGTTAGAGTGTATACTTCTGTTTTTTCTCACTCTCACCTAGCTTTCTATCACCAGATTTTGGGCTTGGTTAACTTTTCACCTGTCTGCCCTTAATTGGATGTTAAAGCAGCCAGGAAACTGGAAAGTTCCTGGCATAGTGACTGTTACATAGTAGTTGTGTAAGTCACTGAACTTTGGAATGTGTCCAGAGGTACTCTAGGTGAGTCTGTCATTGGCCAAATTTTTGTCTTATGAAACCAAATTAATTTCTTTTTTAATGTGTAAATTTGTTAAATTAGAATGCAGAATATGGCAGTAGTACTCAACAGACACGCTAGTCATTGCATATTAAATCTAGTAATGGGAAATATGAATTTGCCTTTGAAATATGATTTGCTTGCACTTCTGTGTTTACCTGTGCCAAATGAAACATGGTTGTATTTTGTTTACAAAGGCTCCAGCAACTTCCCAGGCATGGAGACATCAGATAAACAGAGACTTTATTATTTTACCACAGGTGGCAAGAAACAGGACTAATTACACAGATGAGAGAGGAATAAATTCTCCTTTCCACTCCATAGCTCTTCTTTTTTTTTTTTTTTTTTTTTTTGCGGTACGTGGGCCTCTCACTGTTGTGGCCTCTCCCGTTGCGGAGCACAGGCTCTGGATGCACAGGCTCAGCAGCCATGGCTCGCGGGCCCAGCCGCTCCGTGGCATGTGGGATCTGCCCGGACTGGGGCACGAACCCGCGTCCCCTGCATCAGCAGGCGGACTCTCAACCACTGCGCCACCAGGGAAACCCCATAGCTCTTCTTTTTGCTGAAGTTTCCTTCTATTGGTAATTTTCAATTCTGAATTGTGTAAGTTGAGAAATTCAAATGATTATAGCTTTTTTTTTCCTGTAAGAAGGACCAGGCATAGACAACAGTGATTTATAAAATTTGCTGTCAACTTGAAATATTTTCCTTTCTCCCCAGTGAAAAGTAATAGCATTTTTCTCTTTTCTTAATTTTAGCTTTGACTTAATCTTTCCAAGTTGTCCATAGCCAGCACGTTATTTTCTTCTTGGTAACCTTTATTTCCCCTGTTTAAATGTAGCCAGGATTTTTATTATAGTGGAAATGGGACCAATTAGCTATTAGTTGTTGAAGTCTGATATGAGATGAGTGTTTTTACTTTAAAATGCAGCTGACCTAAATTGCAAAAACAATAGAATCCTCAACACCAGTGCTTCTTAAATGGTGTCTGTTGAAGACCAGATTTGTAGTGTGTGTGTGTGTGTGTGTGTGTTATGTTTTTAGAATTTTCAGTCTCTCACCAAAAATACATAAAAATATAAGGTTCAATTATTTTGTTAGGATAATCAACATAAAAATACCGTGACATTGCCACAAAAGTTTCTGAATGTTTACTCTCAGTCTCTACAGCCACCTCATAGTGGACTTGTAATGAAGTTTGTGGACTGGCATTGATCTGCAGACTGTACTTTGGGTAGTACTGCTCTAGATTTCCTGGCAAATGAGGAAAGCCAAGGATGCTGCATTGTGCTTTTGGTTACACACCAGATTGTATGCTCTTCAAAGTCATGTTCACGTTATTCATCTTTTTTGAGAGTTTAGGACAGGGCCTGATAGGAAGGTGGTTGAAACTCAGTGATGAAGCAGATTATATGGTGATAACAAGTGGAGTCAAAACTGAGTGGGCTAGAACAAATTCTGCAAATACTCAAAACTGAATTGTGAAGTAGTAACATAGGAGGGTTTCCATATCAGATTATCTACTTTTTCTTCAGGGATAAAATAGGCCTTACAAAAATTTTCTAATAAAGTACATTCAATCCTGAATGGAATTGAGAGCCAGCTTTCATCATTTTGGTCTACTTTAAGAATACAAAAGCTTAAAAAAACAAAACAAAACAAAAGCTCACACTACCTATTATATAAAATAGATAAGCAACAAGGATTTACTCTATAGCACAGGGAGCTATATTCAATATCTATATATATATATATAAAACCAAATTACTTTGCTGTAACCTGAAACTAACACAATATTGTAAATCAACTATACTTCAAAAAAAAAAAAAGAATACAAAAGCTGAGTTATGCCAAAGATAGTTTATAGGAGGGAATAAAGCTTTGGAAATTTAGCAAGGTTGAACCACTTCAAATTACCATTTTTGTAAGTCAAAAACAGTTGCACACTGGCAATTTTGTGTAGCTCAGTGTATAGATACAGCAACATGGAATGTTAATACTGGGGGTGGAGTACATAGACATCATTTAGCAAATCCCCTTCATTTAATTTTAGGGAAACTAAAGCCCAGAGAAATGTTTCAAACAGAAAAACCATTTTCTAACTGTAAGTACAGTAAACCAGATTTTACGAATTTACTGAAGGTAAATAAAAGGCAAAACTGAGTTGCGGGACTTCCCAGGTGGTCCAGTGGTTAAAACTCTGTGCTTCCAATGCAGGGGGACTGGGTTCGATCCCTGGTTAGGGAACTGGATCCCACATGCATGCCGCAACGAAGATCCTGCACACAAGCCGCAACGAAGATCCCATGTGTGGCAACTAAGACCCAGCACAGCCAAATAAATTAAAACAACAACAACAAAAAAAACCCACACAAAAACTGAGTTGCTTTTCTTTTGGACTATTTCTGCTTATGTTTTGGACTATGTTCTACTTAAAATAATATCATAAGCAATTTCAAGGGAAATATTTAGTTTTTTTAAAACAAGAAAACTGAGGACTTCCTTGGTGGGGCAGTGGATAAGACTCCACGCTCCCAGTGCAGGGGGCCTGGGTTTTATCCCTGGCCAGGGAACTAGATCCCACATGCATGCTGCTACTGAGGGTTTGCATGCCACAACTAAGGAGCCCACCTGCCACAACTAAGAGCTGGTGCAACCAAATAAATAAAATAAATAAATAAATACAAAGTAAAAAAAAAAAAAACAAGAAAACTTTTAAGAGCATTAGAAAACACTAGTTTACCTAAACCATTTTTTGGCAGTTTCACTTGCTTTAGCTCATCATATGATTTTTTTTATTCCAAGAGGCTATAGGAATGCAACTAAGATCTTTTGACCTGGTATTTGATCTTTAATTGTGTAAATATATATTTTTGTCAGAAAATATTCTGGTGAAATAAATCAGAAGAAAAAATATTCTCTTTATTACCCTTTACTAACAAGCTAATATTAATAGTCACTAGAGGCAAATTGCTTTTGCTTTCTCAAGGTCTTAATTTCTTTGTATTGACAGCTGGTAGCATTCTGTAGTTTATAGGCTTAACTAAGGGAATGTGTGCACATTATGGCATAGCATATTCTTGGAACCTTCACAGAACTGTTGACAAGTAAAGATTTGTTTTTGGTTACCATGAGTAGTTTCTATGGGGGTTGAACTATTGTTAGTTCTTGGTTTGCCTCTATGCTTGTCAGTCTGTTTTCTTCAGAAATGATGAATTTAAATCTGCATGATGTGTTCCAGTACACTTACTTAATGGAAATTAGGGGAGTGAATAACTTTCTGAAATTCTTTTTTTTTTTTTTTTTTTTTTGCGGTACGCGGGCCTCTCACTGTTGTGGCCTCTCCCGTTGCGGAGCACAGGCTCCGGACGCGCAGGCTCAGCGGCCATGGCTCACGGGCCCAGCCGCTCTGCGGCATGTGGGATCTTCCCGGACCAGGGCACGAACTTGTGTCCCCTGCATCGTCAGGCGGACTCTCAACCACTGCGCCACCAGGGAAGCCCTGAAATTCTTAATTACTGTTCCCATTAAGGGGTTGGAGAAGCAAATATTTATATCTCATGCATTATCTTGCTTAATTCCTAATCATTCTTTCTCCTTGGATATAACTTACTCACTAAAGAAATAGCTATCTATTCAAACAACTGCCTTGGCATATTCCAGCAATATTTTTTTTCTTACAATATTAAAAACCCCACATATAATATAAATAGAAGAAGACAGTTATTTCCAAGCAGGATGAGATTGATTATTTGTGGATGAGAATTTTCTGCTTGTTTTTTTTTAAATTATATATATATGAGTTACTAGCAATACTGACCATGATAAAGAATATTTCTTACAATTAAACTTTGTTTCTTTCTTGGAAAAATAGAATTACCTAAATTCAAGGTCATCTTATATTTGAGTCAATAAGATACGTATCCTAGAAGTTTATTATTTATCTTTGACAGTATTTTATTGAGTTGATTAAAAAGAGCTACAAGTTATTAGATTGCATTGATTTATCACTTATATTTGATACACTCTTAAGAAATAGTACTTTTGGGTTGTTGAAATTATGTCCCCAGTATTTATTCTTGGTCATAAGAACCAAGATTTTTCACATTAATTTATATTTATTATATTAAATTAGCAAGTTTGCTTTCCTCTTTTGATATGGAGTAAAATTAGAGAGATTAATGATTCTTGTATGGTAGTTCTTTTTTTAATTTTTTGAGGAATCTCCATACTGTTTTCCATAGCGGCTGCACCCATTTATATTTCCACTAACAGTGCATGAGGGTTCCCTTTTCTCCGTGTCCTTGCCAACGTTTATTATTCGTTGACTTTTGATAATAGCCATTCTGACAGCTGTGAGGTGATAGCTTATTGTGGCTTTGATTTGCATTTCCCTGATGATTAGTGATGTTGAGCATCTTTTCATGTGTCTGTTGGCCATCTGTATGTCTTTGGCAAAATGTCTGTTTAGGTCTTTTGCCCATTAAAAAAAATTTTTTTTTGATATTGAGTTGTGTGAATTCTTTGTATATTTTGGATATTAACTGCTTACCAGATATATGTTTGAAAACACCTTCTCCCAGGTGTTTAGGTGGCCTTTAGAACAAATTTTAGAATTATTTGTTCTAGTTCTGTGAAAAATACTGTTGTTTTTTTTTTTTTTTTTGGCTGTGTTGGGTCTTTGTTGCTGCTCACAGGCTTTCTCTAGTTGCGGTGAGCGGGGGCTACTCTTCATTGTGGTGCACAGGCTTATTGCAGTGGCTTCTCTTGTTGTGGAGCACGGGCTCTAGAGTGTGCGGACTTCAGTAGTTGTGGTGTGTGGGCTCAGTAGTTGTGGCACACGGGCTCTAGAGCGCAGGCTCAGTAGTTGTGGCGCATGGGCTTAGTTGCGCCACGGCATGTGGGATCTTCCCAGACCAGGACTTGAACCCATGTCCCTTGCATTGGCAGGCGGATTCTTAACCACTGCGCCACCAGGGAAGTCCCTGCTGTTGGTATTTTGGTAGGTATTGCATTGCATCTTAAATTGCCTTGGGTAATATGGTCATTTTAGCAATGTTAATTCTTCCAACTTGTGAGCACAGTATATCTTTCCACTTGTCTGTGTTGTCTTTGGTTTCTTTCATTAGTGTCATAGTTTTTCGAGTACAGGTCATTTACTTCCTTAGTTAGATTTGTTCCTAGGTGTATTATTCTTCTGTAAATGATATTATTTTTAAAATTTCTCTTCTGATAGTTCTCTGTTAGTGTATAGAAATGCAACAGATTTCTCTATGCTAATTTTGTATCCTGCAACTTACTGAATTAAGTTATTAGTTCTAATAGTTTTTTGGTGGTATCTTTAGGATTTTCTATATATAGTGTATCATCTGCAGATAGTGACAGTTTTACTTCTTCCCTTCTAATTCGGATTCCTTTTATTTTTTTTTCTCGTTTGATTTCTGTGGCTGGGACTTCCAGTACAATGTTGAATAACAGTGACGAGAGTGGGCATCCTTGTCTTGTTCCTGATCTTAGAGGAAATGCTTTCAGCTTTTCACCGTTGAGTATAATGTTGGCTGCAGGTTTGTCACATGTGACTTTTATTATGTTGAGGTATGTTCCCTCTGTACCCACTTTGTTGAGAGTTTTTATCATAAATGGATGTTGAATTTTGTCAAAAGCTTTTTATGCATCTATTGAGATGATCATAGGATTTTTATTCTCCAATTTGTTAATGTGGTATATCACATTAATTGATTTTCAGATTTGAACCATACTTGCATCCCTGGGATAAATCCCACTTGATCATGATGTATGATCCTTTAAACGTATTGTTGAATTTGGTTTGCTAATATTTGTTGAGAATTTTTGCATCTATGTTTATCAGTGATACTGACCTGTAATTTTCTCTTTTTTTGCAGTGTCTTTGTCTGGTTTTGTATCAGGATGATGCTGGCCTCAGAGAATGAGTTCAGAATCATTCCTTCCTCTTCAATCTATTTTGGAATAGTTTGAAGATAGGCATTAACTCTTTAAACGTTTAGTAGATTTCAGCTATGAAGGCTTCTGGTCCTAGACTTTTGTTTATTGGAAGTTTTTTTGCTGTTTTGTTTTTTAATTACTGATTCAATTTCATTACTGGTAATTGGTCTATACATATTTTATGTTTTTTCCTAATTCAGTCTTGGGAGATTATACATTTCTAGGACTTTATCCATTTTTTCTAAGTTGTTCATTTTATTGGTATATACTTGTTTGTTGTAATCTCTTATGATCCTTTGTAACTTCTCCTTGTTCATTTCTGATTTTATTTATTTAGGCCCTCTCTCTTTTTTTTCCTGATGAGTCTGGCTAAAGGTTTATCAATTTTGTATATCTTTTCAAAGAACCAGCTCCTAGTTTCACTGATCTTTTTGTTTTTGTTTTGTTTTGTTTTAGTCTCTATTTCATTTATTTCTGCTCTGATCTTTATTATTTCTTTCTTTTTTGGGTATTTTAAAGCATTATTGACCTACACAGAAGAATTCCAAATAATTTATATAGATACTTTGCCTCCAAGGAGGTGGAGCATAACTTCCTATTCTTTAAGTGTGGGCTGCTCATGGTGACTTCCCAACAAAGAGTAGATTATAGAAAAGGGGGAGAAAAGAGTTATTTTACAGTGGAGAAACCTGAAAAACACTACCTCAGCTAGTTTCCATTAGCAGTGGTAAGCCATGTTGATAGCATGTACCCTTGATGTGGTATGATGAGAATGGCAGTTCACCTCTGGTCTTTCTCCCAAAACCTATAACCCCAGTCTAACCATGAGAAAAACATGAGGCATATCCAAACTGAGGGACATTCTACAAAGTACCTGACCAGTACTTCTCAAAACTGTCAAGGTTATCAAAAACAAGAAAAGTTTGAGAAACTGTCTCATAGCCGAGGGAAACTTAAGGAGACATGATGACTAAATGTAGTGTAACTTGGATGGGATCCTGGAACATAAAAAGCACATTAGGTAAAAACTAAGGAAATATGAATAACATATAGACTATGGTTAATAATAATGTTATCCATATTGATTCACTAATTGTCACAAGTGTGACTTTACTAATGTAAGATGTTAATAGCCTAGGAAATTGAGTGTGTGGTATGTTGAATCTGTACTATCTCCATAAGTTTTCTGTACATCTGTTCTAAAGTTAGTTTTATTAAAAACATTAAAAAAATTGTAGATACTACTAGAGCCCTCTATATGCCTCTCAGATTTCATTCTCCTTGTCCTTTGAAGTAACCTCTGGCCTGCATTAGATGTTTATCAATCTCATGCATAATTTTACATTTTTACTACATACGTATTTTAAATTTATAGTATTTTTTATCTTATAATATTTCATATAAATAGTATCATACTTCATATATTTGTGTGCAGTTGTCTTTTTTGTTATTGTTGTTCGGCATTATGTGTTTGTGCTTTTCCATGTTGATAGATATAATTCTAATTCATTTACTGTGTGTTAGTCCATGGTTTGAATGTCACTAACCATTTTTGTTGTTGTTGTTCCAGACATTGGAGTTGATTCTAATTTGTTACTATTACCAACATTGTTGCAATAACCATTCCTGCATAGGACTCCAAGTGCATAGGTATAAGAGTTCCTCTAAGTTTTTTCCATTGCAGAAGAGTTGCTGAGTTCTAGAATACGTACATCTTAAATTTTGACAGATAATGCAAAATTGCTCTTCAAAAATGTTCTGTTCCCACAACAGTATATGAGAATTGTTGGTGAGGAAGTAAAGAAACAGTTTTTAATATTGTGGGGCATTTTACTTTTTGCCAGTTTAATGGAAGGGAAATGGTATTAGTTTACATTTTCTTTATTATTAGTTATGTTGAGCATATTTTTATTGATTGATTTATTATTAAATTTCCCTTTCTATGAATAGTCTGCTCATATTTTTGGTCAAATTTTTAGCTGTTAGGTCTTTTTGATTTCAAGGAGTTCTTTATATACTCTGCATACTACTCTTCTGTCAGTTATATACTTTACAAAATCTCAGTATTTCATTTGAATTTGTAACTTTAAAAAATGGTATCTTTTTTGTAAGAAGTTATTTTTTGCTTTTAAAAAAAATTGAGTATAATTTATATGATAGTACTTAAGTATTCAGTTTGAGTTTTTGAGAAATGTATACCTGTGTAATCCACACTTCTATCATCATCTTATCATCCTATCATCACCACAGAAAGTTCCCTCATTCCTCTTCCCAGTCAGCCCCACCTCTGCCTTAGGTAACCACTTTTCTGGTTTCTGTTATCATAGATTAGTTTTGCTTGTTGTAGAATGTAACATAAATTGAATCATTCGGTATATACTCGATGTATCTAACTTCTAAAATTCAGCATAATATCTAAAATTTATGCATGTTTTTGTATCACTAGTTTTTGGGTTTTTTTTTAAATATACTTTAAGAATGGTTTTCGGTTTACAGAAGAATTGAATGGAAAGTGCAGAGAGTTATCATATACTCCCTTGCTCTCTGCTCCCAAGCAATTTCCCCTATTATGAGCATCTTGCATTAGTGTGGTACATTTGTTTACAGTTGAGGAGCCTGTGTTGATTACATTATTAACTAAAATCCACGGTTTACATTAGAATTCACTCTTTGTCTTGTACATTCTGTTTGTATATTCTTTCTACACAAATGTTTAGTTATGTGTGTCCACCATTTAGTATCAGATTTTGTACACTATACAGAATTGTTTCACTGCCTGAAAAATCCCTTGTGTTCCACCTATTCATCTCTCCCTTCCTCCCTCTGAACTCCTGGCAACCACTGATCTTTTTACTGTCTCCATAGTTTTGACTTTTCCAGAATGTCATATAGTTGGAATTGCCATGATCAAACACTCACACAGCCCATATTCTAGGGAATAGGACATAGACCCTTAACTCTTTGTGGGAGAAGGGTCAAAGAATTTTGGAGCCAAGTTTTAAAATAACCATATTCTATATTATATCTACATATTATAAATGGGGAAATTGAGGTACAACAAGACTAAATGACTTTCCCAAGATCAAGTGAGTACGGTACTAGTTTTTTGGGGGGCGATTCCAGATTTCATGCTCATCCAACTATTCACTCATTCATTATATATTTGCTGATCACCTACTATATGCCAGTCACTGTGCGAGGCTCCAGGGGTTAAATATTAAACAAGAGAGGCAAGGTCTCTGCTCTCTTAAAGAACTTACATTTAGAGCAAGAAATAGGCCTGATGTAGGTTTCTTTTTTTAATTAAGATTTTTATTTAGAGATAATTGTAGATTCACATGCAGCTATAAGAAATAATACAAAGAGATACCATTGTATTTTTTATTGATTCTCCCTAACGATAACGTACTGCAAAACTGTAGTATAATATCACAACCACTATATTAACATTGGTACAGTCAAGACACAGAGCTTTCCATCACCACTAAGATCCCTCATGTTGCAGTTTTATAGCCACATCTACTTTCCTCCCACCCACCCTTTCTCCTTCCTTTTTTTTTCCTCTTTAAACAACTGATAATCAATTTATTAAAATAGTTGATTTAAGCACCTGCAGTAGTGATTCAGCCTCGACTCCCGGCTAAATACTGTTGGAAGTAATCTGCTTAACAATCTCAGAAAGACTGTTCAAGTCAATGAGTTTCTTGTATATCCTCATCTGAAAAAGAGACCAAATCTTTCAGCAGGAGTTTTTCTTGTAGTGATTCTCAGAGTCCTGGTAGACCTCCAAACTGGTCTTTTCATTTTAAGATTCTTTTCATTTGCACCTCTCATCAAGTCTACACAAACCTTCTCCAGAGGTTTTACATTGTGACTGGATAGGGTGATTCTAATTTGGTGAAATTGCCACCTCTGGTTCCACGGGTATCTTTCTGGTATCTTTCAAAGCCATGCTTGTGATGTACCTCCCTGACTGACTTGTTCCTGGGTGAGAAAAAACAGTGGCAAGTCAAGAGCAGGAGCGGGTGGACCCGAGCTCAGCTGCAGCTCCAACCACATATTCCTCAAAGAGCCCCCACCCCTTCCTTAATTGCTAGCAACTACTAATCTGTCTTCCATTTCTGTAATTTTGCCATTTCAAGTATATGATATAAATGGAATAGTACAATGTGTAACTTTTCCTGATTGGGTTTTTTCACTCAGCATAATTCTCTGAGAATTTATGCAAGTTGTAGTATCAATGGCCCGTTTCCTTTTTATTGTAGAGAAATAGTCCATGGTATATGGATATACCACAGTTTATTTAACCATTCACCAGTTGAAGGATGTCTGGTTTGTTTCTGATTTTTGGTTATTACAAATAAAGCTGCCATAAACATTTGTGTATAGCTTTTTTTTTTTTTTTTAATTTTATTTATTTATTTATTTTTGGCTGTGTTGGGTCTTCGTTTCTATGCGAGGGCTTTCGCTAGTTGCGGTGAGCAGGGCCCACTCTTCATCGCGGTGCGCGGGCCTCTCACTGTCGTGGCCTCTCGTTGTGGAGCGCAGGCTCCAGACGCGCAGGCTCAGTAGTTGTGGCTCACGGGCCCAGTTGCCCCGCGGCATGTGGGATCCTCCCGGACCACGGCTCGAACCCGTGTCCCCTGCATTGGCAGGCGGATTCTTAACCACTGCGCCACCAGGGAAGCCCTGTGTATAGCTTTTTGTATGGGCGTAAGTTCTCCTTTCTCTGGGATAAATGCCCAGAAATGCTATTGCTGGGTCATATGGAAGTTTATGTTTAGTTTTCTAATAAATTGCCAAAATGTTTTGCAGTGTGGGTGTGCCATTTTACATTCCCACCAACAATGTATGAGTGATCCAGAGTCTCTGTATCCTGTCTTGTCACTATTTTTACATTTTAGCCATTCTGATAAGTGTATAGTGACATCTCATTGTGGTTTTAATTTGCATTTCTCTGATGGCTAATGATGTTTAGCATTTTTCATTGTACTTATTTACCATCTGTATATCTGCTCTGGTGAAATATCTCTCATATGTTTTATCCAGTTTCTAATGGGATTGTTTATTTTTTAATATCGCATTTTGAAAGTTCTTTTCTCTTTTGTCTTTTGGCCGCACCGTGTGGCATGCGGGATCTTAAAAGAGTTCCCCGACCAGGGATGGAACCCACGCCTGCTGCAGTGGAAGCATGCAGTCTTAACCGCTGGCCCTCCAGGGAAGTCCCTGAAAGTTCTTTATGTATTCTAGATACTAGTCCTTGGTTAGATATGTGGCTTGAAATATTTTCTACCAATTTGAAGTATGTCTTTATCCCCTTCACAGGGTTTTTTGCACATGGTGAAGGTTAATTTTGATGAGGTCGAATTTAACAGTTTTTGCTTTTATGGATCATGCTTTTGGTGTCAAGTCTAAGAATGCTTTGATTAGTCCTAGATCCCGAAGATTGTCTTTCTTTTTCTTTCTAAGATTTACAGTTTTTCATTATATCTAAGCCCGTGATCCACTTAAAATTTACTTCTATATGTTATGAGACTAAGGTTGAGGTTCTCTTTTTAAACCTATGGATATCTACTTGCTTGAGTACCTTTTGCTGAAAATGCTATCTTTCTTTCCTTCATTGAATTGCTTTTGCACCTTTGTCAAAGATGAGTTGCCCATTTTGTGGGGGTCTGTTTCTGTGTTTTTTATTGGTCTGTGTATTCCATTGGTCTATGTATCTGTCTCTCTGCAGATATCACAGAATCTTGATTACTGTAGCGGTGAATTAAATCTTGAAATGTGGAAGACCAATTCCTCCCACTTTATTGTTCTTATTCAAAATTGTTTTATCTACTCCACTTCCTTTGCCTTTCCATTTAAATTGTACAATAATTTTGCCTATACCTACAAAAAATCTTACTAGGATTTTGATTGGAACTGCGTACATATCAGTCTGTTTCTTTTCTCTGAAATAGAACAGCTTGGCATGTTTTTACATTTCTTCTGTTTTCCTGTCTCTTACTACCTCACTTTTTTTGTTCATTTGAAATTTCAGTTTCAAACTGATAATTATTAATTTTTAACATTTAAAAGTTGTAATTGGATCATCATATTTCTGTCAAATACATTTTTAGCATATTGCTGATCTGTGTTGACTAGGTGACCAGTGGTTTCTCCAAGCTGCCCACCAGCAGCCACATCATGTGGGGTTGTTCTATGATTATATTCTAGCAGCACAACATTATCGATAACATTAATATGATGGTTTGCATTTTTATCTTTCAATCAGATTCTTCCTTTCTCCTGATTTCCTAGCCTAAATATCCTTTAGCTCTGAGCCCCTTGCTAATTTGCAAGGCTAGATTAGGCAAACAGATATCAACACCATGGGATTATTTTCTACTTTATCTAGGAGTTTATAGTTTGTGATATACATGGTAAGATTTTGTAGAGCAAGGAGTTGGTAACTGTAGATACTTCTAGACTTAATCTGCAACATTTATTACTTTTGGTTTAAAAAGTTGTTGATACAGTTGTGCTTGTTAGAACATAAATTCAAAAAGTTGTGTTAGAGCCTATATTTGCAGAGATATATAAATTAGACTCTGTCAAAGATTAAAGTCTGTTGGGTGAAATAGACTTGTAAACAGAAAGCTTCATTACATTGAGGTAAGTGCTATGATAGAGATATTAGGGCATTTTTGGAATAGAGAGGTACCCTTACCTTACTAGGGGAGGAGGAATATTGGGGGAGTCATGCTTGAACTGAGTTTTGAATGGTGAATAGAAGTTAATCTGGTGAAGGTGGTGATGAAAGGACGTTTCAGGCAGTTAGAATAGTGTGAACAGAGGCACATAGAAAGAAGCAGTTAGCATATTGGGATTGGTAGCAGGGGCATTATGAACAAGTTGGTGCTGTTTGAGTGGCAAATCTGGGAGGCAGGGAGTAAAATAAGATAGGAGGATAATGTTACCAGAAAACTGGGTTTGCCCAAGAGTGGTGGGCATTGAGCCAATAGCCACAACCAAGCCAGAGATCGAGAGAAGGAAGGATTATTACTTGCAGCAAGTAAGGAGAACACTGGGGATCTTTCTCAAAGCAGTGTCTTCCTGAACAGCAAAATTGGGGAAGTTTTAAACTAAGGGTACATGTATATTCATGAGGGGGCTTGAGCAGAGGAGAATTCAACATAGAATTGGGACGAAGGTTGGCAGAGTCCAAGCTTTAGTTGATTAAAGTCTAGCCTATCAGCATCTTCATTCCATCCTCCACCTGGTGGGGGCCTTAGTTCCTGCAGAACTCAAAGTTATATTATGTATATCCCTTGAGGAACCAGGACCCTGCCCCAAGGCTGCACTGTTGTTTCTTGACTGCTCCTCCCTAGTTTCTGCATTCCCTCCCTTAAGATCATTAATTACTGAGATCTGTTCAAGGGCAAGCATGGCAGCCAGGCTTAGATTACAAAATGGCTTAGGCCTAAATAGGTTCTCTTATGTCAAGAGAGCCATTCTTGGTTCTCTTTCTCCAAAGACCCTCTAGCCTATCTGCTTATAAGTCAGCTCACATTTTGAAGGGCCTGTTGTGTTGGGTTTGGACTTGATCCTCAGTGGCTCGCAAACCTATCAGACCCAGGGTTTCCTTTTTATAGTAAATATTTTCCAGTGTCCCTGTTGGGCTGCACTCTGCAGGCCTACAAGGCCTGCACTTGCCCAGCTTCAAGACCGAAGAAAGAGCTCAGAGTCAGTGACAGAGACATCAGGGTTAATTTAATGGATGGGAGAGCTTACACATCTGAAGCAAGGTCCTGGAGCAACACCCCACCATGTGTGACAGACAGCAGGCAGGACATGGTGGCAGGCTTTGCTCCTGGGTGGAAGGGAGATTACCAGTTATAGGGGGAATTTCGTCAGGTTGGCTCATTAGTTACTGGGGAAACCAGCAGAGGGGCACACCCCTCACTGCCCTTTTGATAAGCACAATCACTAGCTGGGGTCTGGGGCAAGTTTGTAGGAAGGTCAGTCATAGTGTAGGGTATGGGTGAAGCAGGCACTGGCCAGGCAGGGGATGTACAGAGAGCAAGAAAACACCCATCTTGAGTGGTCTGACCATACAGTTCCTTCATTAACCTTAAATGAAATGCATGTATAATTATAATTCACATATAATAAAATTAACATGTATAATTTCTAATAATATGATGACATATATGTAATATAAAGGAAAGTTATAAGGAAAATAAAATAATACAGTAATTTAAAATATATATTTAACAATGTAAATGTTGAAGCATTACTGCATTAGAACATGTAATGAATTAATCAAATACTTGCACCTATATGTAGAATCACTGTGAATGTGCAGCAGTAAATGCAGACATATGTAGATGTGTTGTTTTGGTAGTTCAGAAATCAAAATGTGAATGGTATTGCCACTGGTAATGAGATTTTCCAAAATGCTCAACAACCTATTTGTAAAGTTCTGACCAAACCAAAATATTGATACAAGCTATATTAGTTGCATTCCTGGAAAATTTAGAGCTTATTAAAACTGTGCCAAAAAATAATTTTTTATGTAAAAAGAAAAAGATTAATTTCTAGGCCCAGGTAATTATAAACAGGTTCCACATAATGTTAGATGGGACATTGCCAAGTCATGTAGGACATGTGTCAGTTTGTTTTGTAGGATGTTCTTAAGCAGGGGTTGGCAAACTACATCCTGCAGGACACACTATTTTTGTATAGCCCATTAGCTAAGAATGGTTTTTACATTTTTAAAGAGTTGGGCAAGTAAAAAGAAGAATATGTTACAGAGACGGTAACACCTTTTTTGGATGAATTGACCCCAGTTCAAGATATTATTGACTGGAACCCAACCAAAATGACTTCTGTCACAAGTGAAGTTAAATCAGAATAGATTTCTTTTTTTTTTTTTTTTGCGGTACGTGGGCCCCTCACTGTTATGGCCTCTCCCGTTGCGGAGCACAGGCTCCGGACGCGCAGGCTCAGCGGCCATGGCTTACGGGCCTAGCTGCTCCGCGGCATGTGGGTTCTTCCCGGGCCAGGGCATGAACCCGTGTCCCTTGCAGCGGCAGGCGGACTCTCAACCACTGCGCCACCGGGGAAGCCCCAGAATAGATTTCTTAATATGCTTTGAGGAAAAGAATGATACACATCACCTGTGTTGTGATGCGATAGTGTGAAGCAAAGTGCCGGTAGAAATAATTTTATTTAATTATAATATATTATACAAATTAATGTTTCTATTGAGTGGCATAGCCAGAGATTTTGGGTCCTCCTACCCAAAACCTGGTAAATAGGCAGATATTCAGTAAACATTTGTTGAATTGTAATGTGAAATATCTTTGATCTATGTTGTAATATTTATCGTACTTTTTCATATTAATGGAGGAATGAAAGACAGCATGTTTGTCTTTCAGCCTCCGTTCCACCTATTCTACCTATACTCCACCTGTACACTGTCTACCTTTACATTCCTGTGTTCTCACTGCTACTGCTCAAGTGTAGGCCGGACTCTTGGTTCCAAATGATAGGAATACAGCTTAAACTATCTTGAATAGTAAATGGGAGTTTTTGGTGCCTACAGGTGGAAAAGATGCCGAGATAACATACAGAGTTGAAGAAAGGTCTGCAGGAACCAAGGCCTTGGGGATTACAGAACAGGGTATCACTCCATTAGAACCCACTCTCATCTCTACTTGGCTTCATTCTATTTTATTGCAATCAGGCTTTTGCCAAAAGATCAAAGATGTCTGTCTGCAACCCTCCAGTCTCATGTTCTTCTGGTACCATGACCTCAGGAGACAAGACCACTTCTCCTCCTAAATTGGGAGATTAATTTGGATCAATCATTGTGCCCAGAGAAAGGAGGTACTATGATAGTTTGGTTTGGAGCTCATATCAGTCCTCATGTCCAGGCAGGGGAAAGCTTGTTTGGAGACCAAATCATTAACCATCACTGACCTATTCAGGGCTCTATTGCCCCAGCCCTTTGATGATTTCCCGCTTCAGTTTAGCTGCTTACTGTTCTCAGAACAGCAATGGCAATTAAGGTTTGAAAATTTATGGAAAAGAATAAAGTAGTATACAGTTTCAGAGTAGTATTATTGGATATTGTAGTATTATTGGCTGTTTGGTTGAAGATGGGCTATAAAACTAAACTAATTCATTCACTTAACAAAATTTACTTAATACTTCGTATGGACAAGGCATTACCCAGTTATAGTATATCAAACCAAGCCTGGCTGTAAGGCACTGTGAAATTATGTAAGATTTCATCAGAGCACTAATTCATTTTATTCTCTTGTTTTATTATTTTTACATTTTAACTATATATATTTTATTATTTCCTCATCATGGAACTGGATATTTATAGATTCTAGTTATTGATAGAGAATTTGAGTGACACGGATTTTTTTTTTTTTTGGCCACGTCACGGGGCTTGTGGGATCTTAGTTCCCCTACTGTGGATTGAACCTGGGCCCTAGGCAGTGAGAGCGTGGAGTCCTGTCCACTGGATCGCCAGGGAATTCCCAACATGGAATTTTTCACAATAGCTTTTCTGATATTCAGTATTTTCAAAGGGAATATTTTTGTATTTATGAAGCACTTATTCTCATTACTGTCTTTTGATGACCCTTTTTGAAAGCTTATTCAGTGATTAAGAATCACTCAAAATGTGATCTGTAGTTAAGATGCATCTTTTTCTAGTTATCTACCAAATTCATATCTGTTATTTTTTCTGTCATTATAGTCTATTGCATCTGCAGACATGGATTTCAACCAGCTGGAGGCATTCTTGACTGCTCAAACCAAAAAGCAAGGCGGGATCACATCTGACCAAGCTGCTGTCATTTCCAAATTCTGGAAGAGCCATAAGACAAAAATCCGAGAGAGCCTCATGAACCAGAGCCGCTGGGACAGTGGGCTTCGGGGCTTGAGCTGGAGAGTTGATGGCAAATCGCAGTCAAGACACTCAGCTCAAATGCACACTCCTGTTGCCATAATGGAGCTGGAAATAGGGAAAAGTGGACAGGTGAGTCCAATTTCAATTTCCCTTTGTAAACTGTATTTTTCCATTATGTATTAGCCATACATTCAGAATGATTTTATGTAACAGTCTTTGTTTGCAGAGATAATGATAACAGGAAAAGATTCTGGTTTTCAGAATCCCTTTTCAAAGATAGAATCATCTGAAAGTTTGGGTATTCCCAACTGTGGATAGAGTCTGAAAACCAGCCTCCGGCAGCTATCTCAAAAGAACAAAGTGGGTCAATAAGGTGATTGCACAGAAGTTGGCCACTGTTCCCTTTTGGTTAGATCTGAGTTCATGGCGTTTGGTCAGAATCTCCAAGGCAATGATAAAGACGCTAAGTAAAGATGAGGAATTGAGATTAAACAACATAGAACAAACCTATCTCACAAAACTCATCTTTATAGGCATTCAGGTATAGGAGGCAATGTATTTTTTTAATATAAATTTATTTATTTATTTTTGGCTGCATTGGCTCTTCATTGCTGCGTGTGGGCTTTTTCTAATTGTGGTGAGCGGGGGCTACTCTTCGTTGCGGTGTGTGGGCTTCTCATTGCGGTGGCTTCTCTTGTTGCGGAGCACGGGTTCTAGGCATGCGGGCTTCAGTAATTGTGGCTCGCAGGCTCAGTGGCTCTGCGGCATGTGGGATCTTCCTGGACCAGGGCTCGAACCTGTGTCCCATGCACTGGCAGGTGGACTCTTAACCACTGCACCACCAGGGAAGTCCCAGCAATGTATTTTAATTACAACATTGTGTTGTTCCTAAAGACCCTAAAGTATACTATTTCTGTCCTTGAGCCTACAAATTGTTTTTAATTGATCTTGATTATTTACAAAACAGTACTGCTTTCCTTGCAGTTTCCAATGTCGTTATAGCGGACATCTACATGGTTTTTCTTTGAAGTCTTCAGTTTGTACTCCAGATGACTGCCAGATCAGACTTTTAATGACCTGGTATATGTCTTTTGGGGAAAAAAAAGCAGCAACTTGTAATTGGGAAGAGAAAACCCAGATCACTGAATTAGCTAACCAGATTTATTTTCAGATAAATAATCAAATAAGTGGTTCTATTACATCCTATAATAGAAATTTATATCTTTTCTTCTAATAATGAGCGCATTTTTTTAGCTGGCAGGTTTCCTCACATAATCCCTTCTTGAGTTGCTTAGGGTTTTTCCAGTATTTGTAGTTCCCTAATGACTTTAATTTTAATTTAAAAGATAATTCCTTTTAAAAAATTGTTCTTTTTCAAAATATATTTTGAGGACCTTTTATTCAGTTATTTTACAGTAGTGCTAATAGCCTTTACTGACTTTGGTTTCTCTGATCCTAAAGTCCATTTTCTTAACCACTGTGTTATACAGCCTTCCTCCTATTATTCCTAGACCAAAAATCTGACAGAAAGGTGCAGAAAGTATTCTTGGATATCTAAGTTTCACCAGCCATTTTTATAGGCTGTTCATTTTTTATTCTGGCAGTAGTGATTTTGTCAAGTATTTATCATTTGGGCAGGAATATGAAAACACACATATCTACTTTGACTTTCCTAGAAAACTATTATAGTATTTCTTTAACTCAATATTTTCCTAATATTTCTTGAACTGGGGTTTATAATGTGCCTTTTGATTTTAGTAACATATATCATCTGAATATATTGGGTACTGACACAGGAATTTAAAAAATCTTATTATTATTATTATTTTTGGTGGTATGCGGGCCTCTCACTGCCGTGGCCTCTCCTGTTGCGGAGCACAGGCCCCGGACGCGCAGGCCCAGCGGCCACGGCCCATGGGCCCAGCTGCCCCGTGGCACGCGGGACCCTCCTGGACCGGGGCACGAACCCGCGTCCCCCGCATCGGCAGGCGGACCCCCAACCACTGTGCCACCAGAAAAGCCCTTAAAAATCTATTATTAAGTTCCTTTGGTTTTTCTTTCATTTTTTTAGCTAAAGTAACAAGAAAAAA
Organism: Neophocaena asiaeorientalis asiaeorientalis; assembly: GCF_003031525.2. Taxonomy (NCBI): domain Eukaryota; kingdom Metazoa; phylum Chordata; class Mammalia; order Artiodactyla; family Phocoenidae; genus Neophocaena; species Neophocaena asiaeorientalis. Next base: position 2,761,417 of record NW_020173955.1, on the reverse strand, counting down.
TATTCTTTTTTAGAACAGTAGAATGTGTTTTTGTCAATCAGTAAATCTGAACATCACTACACATGATTTTTTAGCTAGCTTCAGGAACATTTCATGATTACTTAGAACAAGTTGGTAAACTTTTTTTTGAGAGGACAGATATTTTATGCTTGACAGCTCTACAGTTTCTGTCACAAGTACTCATCATTCTTGGTGCAGCTCAAAAGCAGCCACAGACAGTATGTAAACAGATGGGCACTCCTATCTTTCTAGAAGGTTTACCTATTTCAATAGAATCAATAGGTCTTAGAAGTCAGAGAGGCCTTAAGTACTCATCTAAGGTGAATTACATAGGTGAGGTGGTATATCCTCATTTTCCAGAGAAGGTGTATGTGACAGAGAAGTGACTTGCTTCAGACATAGCTGATAAGTGGTAAAGTGAGAACTAACATGGGGATCGGGGCTTCCCTGGTGGCACAGTGGTTGGGAATCTGCCTGCCAATGCAGGGGACACGGGTTTGAGCCCTGGCCCGGGAAGATCCCACATGCTGCGGAGGAACTAAGCCCACGCGCCACAGCTACTGAGTCTGTGCTCTAGAGCCCGCGAGCCACAACTACTGAAGCCCGCATGCCTAGAGTCTGTGCTCTGCAACAAGAGAAGCCAGCACAGTGAGAGGCCCATCCACCGCAACGAAGGGTAGCCCCCGCTCTCTGCAACTAGAGAAAGCCCGAGTGCAGCAACAAAGACCCAATGCAACCATAAATAAATAAACAAACAAATAAATAAATAATAAAATAAAATAAAATTTAAAAAAATAAAATAAAATGGGGATCACCAGACTTAGTTTTTCCAAAAACCATTGATACCAACATCTAGGAGCTTTTGTTAGCTTCTCACAATAGTCTATGCCAAGAAAACATGTTGGTTATAAAACATGTTGGTTATACAGTTGTGGTAATCATGAGCGTTGATAGGAATATCACTCAGCAATAAGAAGGAAAGAACTTTTGATATACGCAACAAAATGGTTGAATCTCAAAATCATTTGCTGAGTGAAGTAAGCCAGATAAAAACTTTTTTTAACATAATGTATGATTCTACTCATAAAAAATCCTAGAAAATGCAACGTAATCTATAGTGACAGAAAGCAGATGCCTGGGCATAAGAGTAGAAGGAGGGATAGATTAGATTACAGAGGGGTGCATGAAAATTTTTAAGTGTGAAAAAAATGTTTATGTTCATTGTGGCAGCTGTTTTATGGATGTAAATATATGTATGTCAAAACTTATGAAATTGCATGCTTTAGATATGCAGTTTATTGTACATTACTTATACTTCAAAGTTGTGAAGAAAATGGTCACTGTGAAAATGATTGAAAATGCACTTTAACCCACAAAATCCTTTGAACGCAAATATATTCTTAAATCAAGAAAAGTTGTAAAGAAAGTAAACTGTAATAGAACCTAGGCTGGCAGTAAAATAAATATACAACCCAGATCCTACCGGAAATGTTTTTGTGAGGCCTGGATCCTTGGTTAGTACTTCTGTCAGCTTCTAGGTGAATGTTATTTATGAAATACTCTACTAAATCAACTTACCAGTTTTTAGAACATGTATAGGCAACAAAGACAAAGTTATTTTTACACTGCTGTCATTGGATGAGCTTGTGAGAGAATTAATGATTCTAGGATATTAAGAGGTTGCTTCTAAGTAAAATGACCAAGGTTTTTGAACTCTGGGGTGTGTGGCCATGTACCCCAACAACTAAATTACTGTCTTCAATTTATGTTATTTTAAATCAGTGGTTCTCAATCATGGCTACACATAAGAATCACTTTTGGAGCTTTAAAAATTTTCATGCTCTGGACATACTTCAGACCAATTAAGTAAGAATCTGTGGGGATGGGACCTGGGCATCAGTATTCTTTAAAACTGGTGATTTAAAAAAAAAACAAGGGTGGGGGGACTTATCTGGTGTTCCAGTGGTTAAGACTCCATGCTTCTACTGCAGGGGGCACGGGTTCGATCCCTGGTCGGGGAACTAAGATCCTACATGCCACGCAGCGTGGCCAAAAAAAAAAGAACACAACAACAACTAAAAACTGGTGATTTCAGTATTCATCCAAGGTTGAGAACCACTATGTTAAAAGTGCCAACTACTCTGATTTGAAATGTTAATATAGCTTGGTATTAAATTTTTACAGTGAGGATTCAGTATATGTTGGCATATTACTTCTACTTGCCATAATTTGTGAAGTGCTTGGGGACTATTTATTCAGACACTAGATGTGGTACGTTTTTTCTGTCTTTCCCTCTCTATTTAAATTTCTCTCTCCTGCTCAGTTTGTCTGCATTACTTCTTTCTTTGGTCCAAAAAGTACATTTGACAATTGGCAGCCAAGTGCATGCATTAACTTTTTTTTCTTATTAACCACAATATATAATGCCTTTGGGATATGAGGAAGCCAAAGTAATAGAGAAGTAACTAAGGCAGTATATATTTATGGAAATATGTAAAGCTAGAGAAAATGACTATGCACTAGTGACCTAAATACCTTTCTTGTAGTGAATGTTTTTCTTCAACAGAAATAAAATTTTTGCAAGAATAAAACATGAATTCAGTTATAAAAGTACACAGAAAACTCTGCGGTGAACATTTCATGTCCAAAGGGAAGAACATCAGTGTTTTACTCGTATAATTGAGATCCTTTCATATTTGATCATAAATCACTGAGGGACCTAATCCTTGAGGACTGTTGGAATCTGGCATGTGTCTTTAGGAAAGTTTTATTGTTCTGCTTACTTCATTAATACCACTGTTTTCCTTTCCTGGAACTTAAATAGAAATTCTTATAGAGTGTTTTCTTTTTTTAAACAGTAACTTTTGGGGAGATAATTTATATGCTTAGTAGAGTCTCATATATGGTTATTTCTCTTTTTTTGAGACTGAATTTTGGCATTTTATAAAGACATGTTGGTTTTTCTTTTGTGACTTCCTGTTTTTCAAAACCAATAAGATGTTTTGTGAGGAAACATTTAGCCACAGCTTCTGTGCTAAACCATTTAGTAGTAAATTATTTCTTCTTTCTTCTGCTGAATTGTTCTTTCATAAGCATTTAGAGATTCCCTGCCTGTAGAGATCCTGAAATATAAATCTCTGTTTCTTTATTTTCTTTTTTATTTTTATTTAGTATTTATTTATTTTGGCTGCACTGGTCTTAGTTGTGGCATGCAGGATCTTTAATTGTGGCATGCAAACTCTTAGTTGCAGCATGCATATGGGATCTAGTTCCCCAACCAGGGATCGAACCCAGGCCCCCTGCATTGGGAGTGTAGAGTCTTACCCACTGGACCACCAGGGAAGTCCATATTGTCTTTTTAAGACAATGAATAATGTTATTGCCTTTTCTAGTCTTAAGTTTTAGTGTACCAAAACTCTTCTAGTTTTGGGTTGTGTTTTCAGCAGACACAGGGAAGAAGATAGAATCTACCTTTACTGATATAATTTTTTTCTGACCAGTTCATCATATGCTCAATTCTGTCATTTTCAAGCAGTTAGATAAGAGAATATCACATATCAAGAGACTATATGCAATGGTTAAAAAAAAAAAGAGTATATACAATGGTAGACACACTCTGATTTCTAGGATCAAGACAGGTTAGGCTCTGGATTAAAAGGCCAGCATTTTGTCCAAAACATAGGTAAACATCTAATCTCAAAAGAAAGTAATCACTTATTTTTAATTTCCACAATTCCTTCTACAACAAGGTACACTGATCTCCTTGTATAATTCTGGTGGTAAGGAATAAGAACCTGCTAAAACCTATGATTAATAATCAGTTTATGCTGAGCTCTCTTACGTGTAGCATTGTAGCTTTATAAGCCGGAGCAGAGCCACCACAACTCCCTGCTTTGTGTCATAGGAGAAGGAAAATTTAAAGCACATTCTCTTTCTCATGTCCTTTCTCTCTTACATACATACATACATACATTTATATGTGTACCAATATATGGGAAAATTTGTAAAGATGGGATATAGAGAGTAAATAAAATGCCATTTTATTTTATTAACACTTACTCACCATTTTGAGATTATGTTGCTTTATTCTCAGTAGCTATGGAGGAAAGTTTAGATAATCTTATTTGGTTATACATGCTGTAATGCTTGGTCTATTTCAGATAATTCTTGTTTTTAAGGTTGGATTTTCACTTTTAACAATGTAATAAAGGAAAGCCTCCAGAGAAATTAGTTAAGCTAATCTAATAAACAAACCACCCTTTGTCAGTACGGATTGATGAAATTTAACAGCTTGAGGATGCTTAAATCAGTTTAGAATACTTTTTTTTTTAAATTAATTAATTTTTTTGGTTGCACTGGTTCTTAGTTGCTGCAGGCAGACTCCTAAGCTGTGGCATGCAAACTCTTAGTTGCGGCATGAATGCGGGATCTAGTTCCCTGACCAGGGATCGAACCCAGGCCCCCTGCACTGGGAGTGCGGAGTCCTAGCCACTGCGCCACCAGGGAAGTCCCACTTATTTTTTAAATAAAGGAATTTTCCATTTTATATTTTATATCAGGTTTTGAACATTGAGTTTATTTAAACTTTAATTCTGAATGGGTCAAGCCATTTTTGTAGCTCAAAGATGTGTTTCATAATAGTTTGTTTTCTAAAGTTGTGGTCCTAAACTTACAGTTCCAAGATACAATTTGTAGAAGGACAGTGCCTAAAGTCTATAACAACACAGAAAATAAATAGAATAAAAAATTTGGTCCTCCTCGAAAGCCATTGTGATTTTCATTGTGTTCATTTTTGCTAAAAAAGAAACATGGAGATCCACAACTTAATATTTAAATTCTGACTAACTCTGAATTAGCTATTTACAAAAAATACCTTGTACAGACGGAAATGTTTTACAAAAGAGAAAAAGATGCTAAAAAACTTTTAACGTTACTGATTAGAATGAATATTTTATAACAGAGAATAGGTAATAGCTAGTGGGGAAAAAATGTAAGTGGTCATCTAGTTTTGAAACAATTAAAATCAGAACTTTTCAGTAGTTGATAATTTACCCATTAAAAAGTAGACATTTGGGGGTATGTTTTATGTAAGAATTGTGTATTAATAAGTGGTACTTAATATTTTTGATGTATTAAGATTAGAATGCTCTACTATTAATGTGCTTGGTTTTCTTAACCAAGCCTCTGTTCAAAAATTTATATGATGATTTTGCATTTATTTTGGTCTTAACTGACAGCCTTTTGAGACTTGATCCATGAGTCAACATTTGACATACTTGACTTCTCTTTTCTTTGAAACACTTGTCTTCCATGACACATTTGCCTAATTTTCCCCCTAATTTTCTAGTCCGTTCCTTTTTCTTCCCTTTTCATATCTCTTTTTTTTGCTGGTTCTTTCTCATTCACCCCACTTCTCAATGTTGGAGTGTCCCTGGGCTTAAGTCTTTGGTCCTGTTTTCTTCCCTATCTCCAGCACACTTCCTAGGTGATCTCATTTAGTTTTTTGTTTGTTTTAATTTATTTATTTTTGGCTACATTAGGGCTTCATTGCTGCCTGCGGGCTTTCTCTAGTTACAGCAAGTGGGGGCTACTCTTTGTTGTGGTGCGTGGGCTTCTCATTGCGGTGGCTTCTCTTGTAGTGGAGCACAGGCTCTAGGTGCGTGGGCTTCAGTAGCTGTGGCTCTCGGGTTCTAGAGCGCAAGCTCAGTAGTTGTGGCACACGGGCTTAATTGCTCTGCGGCATGTCCAGGGCTTGAACCTGTGCCCCCTGCATCGGGAGGCGGATTCTTAACCACTGCGCCACCAGGCAAGTCCCAGTTCTATGGATTTAAATACTTCTATAGCCTAACAACTCCCAAATTTGTATCTCCAAACTGGATTTCTCCCTTAAATTCCAGGTATATACTTATGACATACTTGAGAACTCTATTTAAATGTGAAAAATGTATCAAAAAATTGAATATGCTCCAGACTAAGTTCCTTCTTTGCCTCCCATATTTGTTCCTCCTATATTTTTTATCATCTCAGTCAGTGGTACCTCCATTCTTCGGGTTCATATCCTCTTTTTCTCATGCCCACATCTAGTCCATCATCAAATCTTGTTGGGTTTAATTTGATTACTTTTCACTACTCCCCTCTACTCTGTTCAGATTACCATTACTTCTCTCCTAGATTATAATAACATCCTCCTAACTGACCTCTCTGCATCTGCTCTTTAGTCTAATCTCAACACACAGCAGTGTGTCAACAGAGTGACTGTGTTAAAGCCTAAGTCAGTTAATGTATTCATGGCTCTCATCTCACTCTAGGGGCTTCCTTTCACAGTCAGATTAATAGCTTTCTCCCTTGCTCAGTCTGCTATAGCTAGACCCATGCTGATTGCTGATTCATGGATCATGCTAAGCGTGCTCCCTCTTTAGGGTCTGTGCATTTACTGTTCCCTCTCTCTGGATTGGTCTTCACTCAGATGTTTGTAGAGTTAGCCTTTTCACTTTCCTGAGGTCTTTTTAAAAAAATTCATCTTCTCAGGGGCTTCCCTGGTGGCGCAGTGGTGGAGAGTCCGCCTGCCGATGCAGGGGACATGGGTTTGTGCCCCGGTCCGGGAAGATCCCACATGCCGTGGAGCGGCTGGGCCCGTGAGCCATGGCCGCTGGGCCTGCGCGTCCGGAGCCTGTGTTCTGCAACGGGAGAGGCCACAACAGTGAGAGGCCCGCGTACCGGGGGAAAAAAAAAAAAAAAAAATTCATCTTCTCAATAATGCTTTCACTGACCACCTCTCTAAAAGTTCAGTCCTCCACTTTCTGCTTTAATTTTTGAAAACTTTATTGAGCTATAATTTCCATACAATAAACTGTATCCATTTGAAGTGTCCAATTTGATTAATTTTGGCTGGTATATACACTTGTGAAACCACCATGGCAGTCAAGTGACACAATGTGTTCATCATCCCTTACAAGTCTCCTTCTTCCCCTGTACAATCCATCTCTCTCCAGCACAGTTCCTAGACAACCACTGATCTACCTTTTATCATCATAGATTAGTTTTTTCTGCTTTGTTTTTTCTTCTTGGCACTTATTACTATCTACCATGCTGTATATTTTATTGTAATTATTAATCTTGTCTGTGCTCCACATTAGCATGTAATGGGGTGAGGATTATTGCTTTTTGTTCACAGCTGTATTCTCAAAGTCTAGATGCTGCTTGGCACATGATATTCAGGAAATAGTTGTTGAATGAATAAATGAATCATATAATTCACTATTTTACTAAGCATCTACCATGTATCATGCACTGTGTAGGTGTTGAGGATGTATCAGTGAACGATATGGCCAAGTCTCTTATCCTAAGGAACCGACAGTAAACAAAAAACAGTAGTAATTAGTGTAAGAAAGTGTATCAGAGACTGAAGAGCCTTATCAAAGCTCAGAAGACGAAATGGCTCTCTTTACCCAGTAAGCTGAGGAATGCAGCTCTAAGGAGGTACATTTGCATTTGGTTTCTCTGATTTCAACTCTGATTCAGAGTTAAATGTCATGAACTAAGAAAAACAAAAAAGTTGGTACAGGTAGTATGACTTCTCTAGAGTTTATGAACATAACCCTTGTGTTTAGCACATAGGTGTGACCTTTGGCACTGGATTAGTACAGGTTGTCCTTCCCTTTCTCCCTTCCTCCCTTCCCTTTTTCCCTTCCTTCCTTCCTTTCCTTCCTTCCTTTCCTTCCTTCCTTCCTTTCCTTTCCTTCCTTCCTTCCTTCCTTCCTTCCTTCCTTCCTTCCTTCCTTCCTTCCTTCCTTCTTTCCTTCCTTCCTTTTCTTCCCTTCTTTCCTCCCTTCCTCCTCCCTCTCTCCCTCTTTCTTTCTCTCCTTCTCTTTCTTCCTCCCTCCCTCCCTCCTTCCCTCCCTCTCCCCCTCTCTCCTTCCCTCCCTCTCCCTCCCTCCCTTCCTCTTTTCCTCTCTCTTTCTTTCTCCTCCCTCCCTTCCTCCCTTCCTTCTTTCCTTCCTCCACTTCCTACATGTTGGTTTTCCAGTTTCTTAAACCACAGGTGGTAAACAGGTACCAAGAAGTAAATTGGCAGAAAAATCATTGTAAGCAAAAGCAAGACTCATTTACTACAGTGGTTCTCAGCATCACTGGGCATCAGACTCACTGGAGGAGATTTAAAAAATGATTTAAAAGCCTTTAAAAAAGGGCTTTTGCTTTCGTTTGAGAGAGGGAAGTCTTCTCTAAGGAGGCAAGCTGATCTGAGAGCACAAAATACATGCAGAGGGAACAGCAAAGGCAAGAAGTTGGCCTTGGTAGGAAATCTGAATTTTTATTCTAAGTATAATAGGAAACCATTGGAGGGCTTCATACAAGGGACTGATGCAATGTGATTTATGTCCTCATAGGATTCCTGATTCATGTGTGAAGGATGAATAATATAATCAAGAGTGAAGCCATGACACTGAGAACTCATTAAAAAAAATCACTATGGTTGGAACTGTTTTTTTGCATGTTAAAAGCTATTCTCTTTTGCTTACAAATCTCTGTGTGGTAGTAGTTAGGTAAAATGGGATCTCAAGGTAAAAACAGAAAAACCCCCAAACTTAATCCTTCATTCTGTTAGCAAGGTTAGGTATACAGAATGAACAGAGCCAAAATTAATACTCCACTTCAAAATGGGGTTACGTGGACTTCTGACAATCTTCATTCCACATTTTTACCTCTTTTCCACAATTAATGACAATCTCCTTCCTTTTTAAATTTTATTGTAACATGTTTCAAAATTTGGCAAGCCCAGGGCCTTCCCTGGTGACGCAGTGGTTAAGAATCTGCCTGCCAATGCAGGGGACACATGTTCAATCCCTGGTCTGGGAAGATCCTACATGCCACGGAGCAACTAAGCCCGTGCGCCACAACTACTGAGCCTGCACTCTGGAGCTCGTGTGCCACAACTACTGAAGCCCACACGCCTGGAGCCCGTGCTCCGCAGCAAGAGAAACCACTGCAATGAGAGAAACCCATGCACCGCAAGGAAGAGTAGCCCCCGCTCGCCACAACTAGAGAAAGCCCACACACAGCAATGCAGCCAAAAATAAATAAATACAATAAATTAAAAAAAAATGGCACGCCCAGAGATAATACAAACCATTATTGTGCCAAAAGGGAAAAAAGTGAAGCCAAGAGAACACTTAGAGGGCACTATGGTACTGGTCCAGGTAATATAATATTAGCCAGGAAGATGGAGGTAATTTTAACAGTCAATGTGGAGAGAAGTGAGCAGATAGAAGAAACATTTTAATGTATTGTAGATGAGTTGCTTTGGGATGGGTTGGAAGGGATGTAGAAAGTGAAAGAAAGTGAGGAAGTGGGGATAACTTTTTTGCATGAATATGTTAGTGTAAATTGGTAACTCTAGTCTTTGTTTAACAGTCTTATTGGTAAATTGGCCATCTAATACACAACTTAAGTTTTTCCCCAGCCCTTCCCACTGGGGAAAAAAGTAAATCAAAAGAAATTAACATTTGGCAGTTAAGAAAATGCTTTTGTGCTGAAGTAATTTTATTAAAAAACCCCCAGTTTATGAAGAGATGCGTTTGAGATTATTGAGCTTAAATTTTACCTAACAGGCTTTAAAAAAAGTCATTGTTTCTTATGATGTACCCTTTTCTGTATGTATATTATGCTTCAATATAAAGATTTAAAGAGGTAGAGATATGAGTGTTTGTCTTTGCAAACTCGTTGCACCTGTGAGAACAGGGCTTTAGCACAGCTGAAGTCCTTGGCTTCTGACTAATATCCTGCCAATAGGCAGCCCCTGGTGTTGGATTTCTTTCAGATTGTTACCATTCAGACTCTTTGGTTCTATTCTTGTGGACAGTTGGCGTGCTTGAGGGGAAGCCAGGAAACCAAGCCTTAAGAGGATTTGGAAACAGTTTTTGTGCTAAACTCACGGTGACAGTATATCCTGCCCAGAAATGTTGAAACTGCTTGTGTTTGTCTAGTATTTGTGTACTGGCTGGTGGGCTGTGGGCTTCATTCCATGTATGCTGCTGCTCTACTGCCAAGATGAAGGCCTCTGACCCAAGCCCATTCTTAGCACTTTTTTTTATTATGTAAACTATACATACATAAAATTTACCATTTAACCATTTTTAAGTGTATAGTTCAGTGGTATTAAGTATATTCACAGTGTTGTGTAACCATTACCACTCTCTATGTCTAGAACTTTTTTATTATCCCAAACAGGAACTCTGCACCCATTAAACAATAACTCCCCATTGTCACCTCTCTCTGGCCCCTGGTAATCTCTGTCTACCTTCTGTGTCTTTGAATTTGCCTGTTCTACTAGGTACCTCATGTAAGTGGAATCACACAATAATTGCCCTTTTGTGTCTGGCTTATTTTGCTTTACATAATGTCTTAAGATTCATCCATTTTGTAGCATTGTCTCAGAATTTCAATGCTTTTTTTTTTTTTGCGGTACGCGGGCCTGTCACTCTGTGGCTTCTCCCGTTGCGGAGCACAGGCTCCAGACACGCAGGCTCAGCGGCCATGGCTCACGGGCCCAGCCGCTCTGCGGCACGTGGGATCCTCCCGGACTGGGGCACGAACCCGCGCCCCCCCGCACTGGCAGGCGGACCCCCAACCACTGCGACACCAGGGAAGTCCTCAATGCTTTTTAAGGCTGAATAATATTTCACTGTATGTATATTTCACACTTTATCCATTAATCTGTTGATGGACATTTGAGTTGTTTCCATCTTTTGTTTTTTGTGAATAATGTTACTGTGGACATGGTGTACAAATATCAGTTTGAGTCCCTGCATAGGGTGTATACCCAGGAGTAGAATTGTGAGAGCATATGGTAATTTTATGTTTAAGTTTTTGAGGAACTGCAAAACTGTTTTCCACAGTGGCTGCAACCACTTTATATCCTTTACAGCAATGTGTGAGGGTTCTAATTTCTGCACATCCTCATCAACATGTTATTTCCTTCCTTCCTTTTTTTTTTTAAATTGCCATCCTAATGGATATGAACATTCCCTAATGATTAGTGATGTTGAGCATCTTTTCATGTGATTATTAGTAATTTGTGTATCTTCTTTGGAAAAATGTCTACTCAAGTTGTTTGCCCGCTTTTTAATCTGGTTGTTGTTGTTGAGTTATAGGAGTTCTTTATATATTCTGGATATCAATCACTTATCAGATATATGATTTACAAATATTCTCTTGCATTCTGTGGGTTGTCTTTTCACTCTCTAGATTATATCTTTGGATGCACAAAAAATTTTAATTTTGATGTAGTCCAGTATATCTATTTATTCTTTAGTTTCCTGTGCTTTTAGTGTCATGACCAAGAAATAATTACCAAATCCAGTGTCATTGAAACTTTTCCCCTGTTTTCTTCTAAGAGTTTTATAGTTTTAGCTCTTATGTTTAGGTCTTTGATCCATTTTGATTTAATTTTTATATATGGTGTAAGGCCTTTCTTAACACTTCTGAATGGATTTTTAAAAAATGATTTCTCAATTGAGGGAACAGAAGATGAGACATTTGAATTTAGAAGCTAAGTTTCAGTTTTATCATGTTTCTGAACTTTCTAGATAGCTCTGTCGGTAATTAAAGAGAGCTCAGTATTATCACCCAAGTTACAGGTGGCACTTAATAGTGAGTGGTAGTCACTAGGAATGAGCTCAGATTAACTGCCAAATAAGTTCAACATCCTTTTCATTGTCAGGGTTATTAACTTAAGTAGATTAGAGGAAGTCAATAATAGTGGAAGTATATCTGAATTTTAATAAGTCATTTAATAGTCTGTGGTTATAGTAGAGAGACAAGAACTGAATTATGATGATAAAGCTCATGAGTGCATAGCTAATTGAGTGGTGACATCCAAACAACATTGATCACAAAGTGAGTTTGGGACTTCCCTGGTGGTGCAGTGGTTAAGAATCCACCTGCCAATGCAGGGGACATGGGTTTGAGCCCTGGTCCAGGAAGATCCCACAGGCTGTGGAGCAACTAAGCCCATGCACCAGAACTACTGAGCCTGCACTCTAGAGCCCGCGAGCCACAAGTACTGAGCCCGCATGCCACAACTACTGAAGCCTGCATGCCTAGAGCCCATGTTCCATGACAAGAGAAGCCACTGCAATGAGCAGCCCACGCACTGCAACGAAGAGTAGCCCCTGCTCCCTGCAACTAGAGAAAGCCCGTGCGCAGCAACAAGGACGCAACACAGCCAAAAATAAATAAAAATAGAAAAATTAAACAAAAAAACAGAGTTTGACCAGTTATCCTATGATAGATAACTCCCCCTCACACATTCCCTTAGTCTAGAAAAAACAGCTTAGCCCTCTAGGAATAGAATTTAAGGTTTCCATGCTCTATCACCTATTTATATTGTACAGTCCTACCAAGAGGGACTGTATTTTCCATACATGCATATCCTTTTCTGTTGCTACTTGGAATGTTCTTTATCCATCCCCATTTTCACTTGGTTAAATTCTCTCTCTTCTTTAGAGTTCATATTACCGATTATCTCTGCCATGAATTCCTCCCTAGTTATCTCAGCTGGATCAGATAATCTGAATTCTCAGGATATTTGAGCCTTTCTTTGGCATTTCATACAACTTAGATTTAAAATGAAAAACAAAGCACCTACATTAGTGTCTAACTTAAGCAAAAAAAAAAAAGGAGATTAGCAGGTTATGTACTTAGGAAGCCCAAAAGTGGTTCTTGGCTTCAGATACCTCTTGGCTCTCTCTGACTCTGTTCATGTCATTCTGTAAACAAACTTACTCCCTGTGGAGGTAAAATGATGGCTGTCAAGCCCAGACTTACCTTTTCAGCTTTGCAATACCAGTGGAAAGAGGTACTTCTCTCTTCCCAACGTATATATATTGACTAAAGGCTGAAATTCTTATTTACCCTGCTTAGGTCACATAGCTACCCATGGAGAAGTCACTGTTTACAGGAACTAGGGTAATTGAAACTTGCAGTATTTGCCCAGCTCTTTAACCAGGGGTAACCTAAGGTACAGATTGACAGCTGATACTACAGGGAATAGGTGAGGAGTAGTTTCCCAAAGGAATTAGGTATATTGGACAAACAAAACCAGTGTATGTCCACTACAGTGCCTTGTTAGTTTATGCCTTCAAGAAGCCGATATATTTATATATGTGTGTGTGTGTATATATATATATGTGTGTGTGTGTGTATATATATATATATATATTTTGTTTTAAATTTTATATATATATATGTATATTTATTTTTTGGGCTGCACTGTGCAGCATGTTAGTTCCCCGACCAGGGATCAAACGCATGCCCCCTGCAGTGGAAGCGTGGGAGTCCTAACCACTGGACCACCAGGGGATTCCCAAGAAGCCTACAATTTATCATTAATATATGTATCCTTTATAGCCTCAAAATATTAAAGTAGATGTTTGATAAATTTTTGGATGAATTGATAAGGGAGAGAATCCATGTGTTAGTTATCTGCTACTGCATAACAAATTACCCCAGATATTAGGGGCTTAAAAAACAACAAACATTTATTATCTCACATAGGAATTGCGATAGGAATTTGGGAGCAGCTTAGGTAAGTGATTCTAGCTTAGGGTCCCCCATGAGTTGCACTAGGTGTCGGCCAAGGTGTAGCCATCCCACGGCTTGACTGGGACTGGGGGATCTGCCTCCAGGCTCACTCATGGCTGTTGGAAGAGCCCTGAATTCCTTTCTTGTTGTTGGCCACTAAGTAACATAGCAACTGGTTTTTTCCACAGTGGATGATCCAAGAGAGAAAAAGTAAGCAGGAAGCCACAGTGCCTTGTATGACCTAGTCTCTGACTTAAACACCATTACTTATGCTTTAAAAAAAAAAAAAAAAGTAAATATATGTCACAGTTTATTTTCGCTGGGAAATAATGAGGGATAGAGCAGTATATCAAGTATGAAATTAATGAAGTTAGCTCTTGTTGTCTTGTTATTGTATGTTTTAGTTTTCATCTGTTTAGCAAATACCTGCTGAGTGTTAAATATCAGAATAACTATAGCTATTATTTATTATATCCTCACCGTGTTACAGGTACTGTTCTAAACATATTTTATGCATTGACTCAGTTCTCTTACCAACTCTCTGAAATAGGTATGATTTTTTTTTTCTGGCTTTAGGTTAACTTTATTTTTGAATAATTTTAGATTTACACAGATGTTGCAAAGATACTACGAGTTCCCTTATACTCATCCAGTTTTCCCTGTTAACATTTTACATTATCATGGTATATGTGTAAAAATAAGAAACTAACACTGATATATTGTTACTAAGTAAACTACAGATTTTATTTGTATTTCACTAGTTTTTCCATTTATTTTTCCTCTCTATTCTAGGATCCAATCCAGAGTACCACTGAATTGCTAAATAAACTAAATTGCATTTCTCCCCAGTTTCCTCTGATCTGTGACAGTCTCTCATCTTTCCTTCTTTTTCATGACCATAACAGTCTTGAAGAGTACTGACTAGATATCCTGTATAATTTCCCTCAATCTGGGCTTGTTTTTGTTTTTCTCATGGTTAGACTGGGGTTGTGGGTTTTGGAAAAGAATTCAACAGAGGTGAAGTGCCTTTCTTGTCACACCATATTAGGGCATAAATGCAGTACGCATGGCATCACTGTTGATGTTAATCTTTATCACATGTTAAGGTAGTAGCATTTACCAGGTTTTTCCATTGTAAAGTTAATATTTTTCCCTTTCCCTACTC
>NW_020173955.1:2620211-2746506 GCF_003031525.2 Neophocaena asiaeorientalis asiaeorientalis | reverse complement strand
TCCCTTTCCCCTCTCTTTTCTTTGCAAGTTTCTTTTTTTTTTTTTTTTTATTGTTAGAAGTGAGTCACACTCCAGGGGAGGGGAATTAGGCTCTACCTTTTGAGGGAGGTGTCAAAGAATTTGTGAACGTATTTCAAACCACCACAGTTCACTCTCTAGCCAAAATTATTGACACTCCTCTCACCTGTTAAATACACTCACCCTCTCCCAATATCCTGCAAAAGTCTCTCCTTTATAGCATTAGCTTATAGTCCAGGATGTTGTCATCTAAATCAAGTCTAGGTTTGGATGAGGCTTCTTAGACGTAGTTCCTTAACTTTAGCCCTTTGGGTCCATTGCCTCTCTGTCTGAAGACCTGTGAAACTAAGAAGGCAAATTATCTTCTCTGCAAACACCCAAAATGCAATGGTTGAGTAAGAAGAAGGTAACCACTATAGGTACTCTTGTTCAAGGAGAGGGAAGATGTTGGCACAAAGGTGTCATTACTTCATACCACTTCTAAAATTCATAGGGCATAGGCTGGTAATTCCTTGATTAGAATTTAAAGTCTGGGAGTAACTCTCCATGGCTCTTAGCGCCATCTCTTGGGCTTTTACTTCTACACTCTGCATTCTCTTTCCTTTTCTATGAAAGGTAGCCTGCATTTGCAGCTGTGTAGTTTCTTCTACCTATTTCCTGCTTGTAGATGTTTGGACATCTAAAGGACTCTTCATTTTGTACTCTTTCTGCTCCTTTCAGTCCAAATGGGTGATTTTTCTGCCTGTATAATTCTCTTAACAACTTTATGGCACTCCTGTAAATCTTATTTGAGCTCATTCCATTAGGTAAAAGCCACACCTAAAACTCTCTATATGAGATAAGCCATTTTCTGTTTTAGGATTCTGCTAAGGGACAATGGCTTTTAGCATTTTAGAAACTCTAGTGTTTGATTAAAAGACTCGGTGAGTCATACTTTTTAAATCTTTAGAAGATCTTTTGTCTAACTGAATAGTACTCAGAGTCACCATCTTAGAGCTTTCTGAGGCTGTAACAAAGAATTTTATAGCTATACTGTCAGCCTTGTCTTTTGGACCATGTATTCTTGGCAATGCCTTGGATTTGAACTTTTCTTGGAAGCCATTTCTTACTTTAATATTGTTTGCATCTGGAAAGACTGAGAATCTTCAAAACCAACAAGTTCTGGCTCCTTTTGTTAAACCATTCTTGAGATGTTTATTAGGAATTTGGAAATTTGGGTCTGGGTTTCAGTGGTGTAGGCTTGGCAAAAAGAAAGGTCTAAGAGACATGAGCATTTATTCAGTGGCCATTGAATTTAAGAAGTTATTGAGGAGCAGAATGAAGGCCAAGAGCAGAACTTTGAGAACTGTGGACCTTTAGTGGGCAAGTGAATAAAGAGTGTGAGGGAGACAGGCTGGGAGGGAGTCAGCGATAGATTGGAGAAATGAAGAGTACAAGATTGGAGAAGTATTGACGATAGCACTGCCTCACTTACTTTACATGCTGAATTCAGTGGAAAGTTTCCATTTTCCTCTTCATATAAACTCTTTGAGTCAAGGAGATCAGTACCTTTATATCATAAAGTTTATGACATTAGCCTTTCTATTAAGCTGAAGGATGAAAATACCACCATGGAAGCAAAGTTGAAGAACATATCTATATAGCTTGCCCTCTGTGGCCATAAAGTGTGAGTGTAGAAATAACTTCTGTAGAAAAGAATGCTAGGGACTTCCCTGGTGGTCCAGTTGTTAAGAATCTGCCTTCCAACGCAGGGGATGCAGGTTTAATACCTGGTCGGGGAACTAAGATTCCACATGCTGTGGGGCCACTAAGCCCTCATGCTGCAACTACAGAGCCTGTGTGCTCTGGAGCACGCATGCCACAACTAGAGAAGCCCATGCTCTGCAACTAGAGAGAAGCCTGCAATAAAGAGCTCGCGTGCCACACCAAAGACCCAGCGCAGCAAAAAAAGAAAAAAAGAAAAGAAAAGACTGCTATATGCTTAAAGTCATTCATACTTTAAAAAACTATAGGTTGGGGCTTCCCTGGTGGCGCAGTGATTGAGAGTCTGCCTGCCGATGCAGGGGACACAGGTTCGTGCCCCGGACTGGGAGGATACCACATGCCGCGGAGCGGCTAGGCCGGTGAGCCGTGGCCGCTGAGTGTGCGTGTCCGGAGCCTGTGCTCCGCAACGGGAGAGGCCACAACAGTGAGAGGCCCGCATACAGCAAAAAAACAAAAAAAAACAAAAAAAACCCACAAAAAAACCCTATAGGTTCTTTTTTGTTGTTGAGTTTTAAGAGTTCTTTATATATTCTTTTTTAAAAAAATTTGTTTAATTAATTTATTTTTGGCTGCGTTGGGTCTTCGTTACTGCGCACGGGCTTTCTCTAGTTGCGGTGAGCAGGGGCTACTCTTTGTTGCGGTGCGCAGGCTTCTTATTGCGGTGGCTTCTCTTGTCACGGAGCCTGGGCTCTAGGTGCATGGGCTTCAGTAGTTGCAGCACGCTTTCCCTGGTGGCGCAGTGATTGAGAGTCTGCCTGCCGATGCAGGGGACACAGGTTCGTGCCCCGGACTGGGAGGATACCACATGCCGCGGAGCGGCTAGGCCGGTGAGCCGTGGCCGCTGAGTGTGCGTGTCCGGAGCCTGTGCTCCGCAACGGGAGAGGCCACAACAGTGAGAGGCCCGCATACAGCAAAAAAACAAAAAAAAACAAAAAAAACCCACAAAAAAACCCTATAGGTTCTTTTTTGTTGTTGAGTTTTAAGAGTTCTTTATATATTCTTTTTTAAAAAAATTTGTTTAATTAATTTATTTTTGGCTGCGTTGGGTCTTCGTTACTGCGCACGGGCTTTCTCTAGTTGCGGTGAGCAGGGGCTACTCTTTGTTGCGGTGCGCAGGCTTCTTATTGCGGTGGCTTCTCTTGTCACGGAGCCTGGGCTCTAGGTGCATGGGCTTCAGTAGTTGCAGCACGCAGCCTTAGTAGTTGTGGCTTGCAGGCTCTAGAGCACAGGCTCAGTAGTTGTGGCACACGGGCTTAGTTTCTCTGTGGCATGTGGGATCTTCCCAGACCAGGGCTGAAACCTGTGTCCCCTGCATTGGCAGGCGGATTCTTAACCACTGTGCCACCAGGGAAGTCCCTATAAATTCTTGATATTAAACTCTTATCAAATATATGATTCAAATATTTTCTCCTATTCTATATGATGTCTTTTCATGTACTTGGTAATGCCCTTTGATGCACAGAAATTTTAAATTTTTATGAAGTCCAGTTTATCTGTTTTTTCTTTTGTTGTTCATGCTTTTAATGTGAAGTCTAAGAATCCATTGCCAAATCTGAGTCATAAAGATTTATCCCTATTTAGGTTAAGAGAAATAGGTCAGTGTAAGTATTTAGGTCATTGATCCATCTTGAGTTAATTTTTATATATGGAGTGAGGTAGGGGTTGAATGAATTTTTGTTTTTGACGTTATATTTTCTTTAGACGTTATATTTTAGAGTGAAAGAACCCCATCCTATAATGTAGTTTTTAATTCTTCTATGAGACTCTAAGCAAGTTGCTAACTCATAATTTTTGAAAATTTTTTTTGCTTTTTTTTTTTAACCTTTTGAATATTGATAATGGAGGATAGCTGTAGAAACTGTAAGTTAGATATTCTAAGATCAGTCTTCTAATGTTATTTATACCAAGTGCTTCCTTTTCCTTTACATGAAGTGGGGACCAGTGTAAGTTGAGTTACTTGGTGAACAAATTATAAGGGTAAAGTATTTTTAGCAGTCTGTTTAAATATTTTTTTAGAATGTGTTTTAATTCTAGTTTCACATTTTTATTTGCTTTTAACAATTGAGTATGTGGGTACTTCTGAA
Organism: Neophocaena asiaeorientalis asiaeorientalis; assembly: GCF_003031525.2. Lineage (NCBI taxonomy): Eukaryota > Metazoa > Chordata > Mammalia > Artiodactyla > Phocoenidae > Neophocaena > Neophocaena asiaeorientalis. The sequence continues at coordinate 2,742,640 of NW_020173955.1, read as the reverse complement.
TAACATGATTCTTGTAAATTCATACTTTGCACTCTTGCTGCTCTAGTGGAAATGATAATAGTAATAAAAAAATAGAAACTCAAAAGGCTTAGCCACATTAATAAATGATAAACTTGTCTGTGAACCTGAAATGGAATCAAAGAGCAAAGTGATGAATGAGTTTAAAACTGTGGGTCTTCAGTCTCCACAGTAAGTGTTGGTAGCTGAGTTTGATTCCTGTGCAGTCAAAGGAAGGAAATGCATTTCACATATACCATTTATAAAAAGTTTTTAAAAATATCCAGATCACTTAATAGATATGCATGGGGTGGTAAATAGTAGGTACCTCTGATGAGTGAAGAGAGGAAAATGAGATAAGGGTAAAAAACAGTGGCACAGCGTAAACTTTTATTACTTAAAAGATATCCAAAAACAAAAAGAAAATTTGAGTGTGTGTGTGTTGTGGGGAAGAAGGGGTACTCATAGGAATTTAGCCTAAGGAAACAACCTGAGATTCTACAAATATTTATTTATGTAAATATTTATTATGGTATTTATGTGATGGAAAATTAGAAACAACTGAATGTCTAATGATAGGTGAATGAATGGGGACCAGTGAGGGAGAATAAGTGAATAACCATACAAATGTTTAGATCCACTCTATGAAATACTCTACAATCACTATTTTTAAAAAAATCAATGTTTTTACAGATTATTTAATGATATTAGAAAATGAGATAATGTTCAGTGTGGGGAGAAAAAAGCAAAATACAGAACTGTATTAGTATATAGTATATGTAGTAAAATCCAAATTAAAAAAATTTTTTTATTCTTGTAAAATATATATAACATAAAATCCACATTTTAAAAAATTTATTTATTTTATTAAAAAAATTTTTTTTTGGCTATGTTGGGTCTTCATTGCTCCGAGTGGGCTTTCTCTAGTTGTGGCGAGTGGGGGCTACTCTTCATTGCGGTGTGCGAGCTTCTCATTGCGGTGGCTTCTCTTGTTGCGGAGCACGGGCTTTAGGTGTGACGGCTTCAGTAGTTGCAGCATGTGGGCTCAGTAGTTGTGGCACACAGGCTTAGTTGCTCCGTGGCATGTGGGATCTTCCCAGACCAGGGCTTAAACCCATGTCCCCTGCATTGGCAGGTGGATTCTTAACCACGGCACCACCAGGGAAGTCCATAAAATCCACTTTTAATGACATCTAGTACATTCACAGTGTGCAACCATCATAATCCAAATTTTAGAAATATATATTTACTTGCATAGGAAAAAATACCCCCCCACCAAAATATACAAGAAGTGTTCTCAGAGATTATTTTTATGTGTTGGAGATATCTGTATTTCTTATTCTTCATCAATTTTAGTATTTTCCACATTTTCACGTGCTTTGTTTGTTTGTTTTCCTATTCCTAAAGAGTCATTCTAAGCTTGAAAGTAGTAATGTTTATTTCTTTTATTTTTACTCATTTAAATGAAATGTTTATTTTCTCCTTGTTTACTTTGAAATGTCATACAAAAGGCTGAAGGGCTTGAATGATTCATTTTTGGCATATGTCCAAGAAAATGCTATACTGCATCAGGTTAATAATAAGGAAAAAGGTTAATTAAGAAATTGAATGAGGTTTAAAATTAAACTCTTTGATAATGTTTTAGGTTCTTTCTCATTATTGGACACCATTCTAGAATGTTAAGATCATTATTTCATTTAGGATTTAAAATTTATTAATAAATATTTGTGTTAATATTTTCTGGTCAAAAATGCTCTCCATATATATTTTAAACCATAATTAGCAGTATTTGGGTAATGAAGTTGTAGAAGAAATCTTTGCACTGTGTTTGGATTTAAATCTGCTAAAGACAATATTTTATTTTACTTGCAATCTGCACAAGAAAAAGCTAGACCTAGGTAGGATCTTTTTCAACTAAAGGAAATATGTACAAAATTTTTAGTGTTAATTATAAGCCTAGTGAATTTCTTTATAGTGTATGTGATTGTGCTCTATAGATAAGTAAATTATACCTGTATCTTTTCTGTTGATGGTTGCATTCCAGGGAGGTTAAATAGGAATTTTGTATTGAACCTGTCAGGAAGAACTTTAAAGTTATCTATGAATATCTCAGAGAATCTTGCTTTTTCAGGACCTGTATAAATTCAAATTTAAACAAGACCTTTCCCTACCTGTCTAGTCTCTTAAGAGTGTTCTTTGTTTATAGGCTCCTGTAAGTATGTAATGTGATGTTACCTTATCTAACTAATGTGAGTTACCTTATCAGCATGGTATTTTGAAAATTCAGAATATTTACCATAATATTATTTTCTACCCAAACTTATCTAATACCATTCTGACCTGTAATTTCTTTTCCTCTCAACCAAGTGTAGACTGAAAAAAAACACACAGCATGAGAGCTGTGAGTTCAGTTTTATTTGGGAACTTACTGAGGACTGTAGCCTGGGAGACAGCCTCTCAGATAGCTCTGAGGAACTGCTCTGAAGAGGTTGCAGGGGAGGTCAGTAGATATATGATTTTGATGAAGGGAGTGCAAGCAATCAAGCACACATCTCGTTAGAAGTTTGCTGCTAGTTACAAGGAACAGGTATCTCTGTTAATGATTTTAGTGCTCTTCTAGGTATATGATGCAAAAAATTGGATTCATAAAATTTTCTCCTGAAAATATCTATCTGAAGACCTGTTCTGCCAGTTTTTCCCACAGCACAGAGTGCCTCATTCCTCATCTCCACCTTGAGCTCCTTTCAGGGTGTGTAAAATGTTGGCGTCCGCAGTGGCTAGTGACTTAATTCTTGAAAAACCAGATGGCAAGTGACATTTTTTAGTTGATGGTAGAAGAGGGTGCTAGGCCAATAATAATAAAAAAAGATATCATTTGCTTTCTGACAGGTAAGCAAAAGCCCAGTGGCGATGTACTGTTCTTATCCCTACTTTGCACATAGGAAAACTTGGGCATGGAGAGGTGATGTAACTTGCCCAGGATCACAGAACTAACTAGTAGAAGATAGAACTAGAATTCAGACACAGGCCTGTTTGAGTTCAATCAGACCTTGTAACTCAGCAACCCATCTAGTTACCTGTTGCTGTGTGATTGGTGCTCTCCCTCACTGTTAGCCACTTAGGGCTAGTGTCTCTTGGGGGTATACCTCACCCTTTGATGCCAAGGCCCCTCTTTTTCCTAAGGAGGTGATGTTGTCATGAAAGGTATAGGGGAAAGATGGTAGATTCTGGGTCCTACCATTCCTGGACTTAAATTCCACCTCTGATACTTACTGGCCAAGTCACTTAACCATTATGGTCCTCAGCTTTCTCATTCATAAAATGGGCACAGTAACATATTCTTTTAAATGTTATTTTGAAGGTTAAATATAATGTATATTATGTGTATGAATATATAAGGTATATAATATGTATATATTTCGTGATGCCTGTCACACTTAAAAAATAACTAAATGGGGCTTCCCTGATGGCACAGTGGTTAAGAATCTGCCTGCCAATGCAGGAGACACAGGTTCGAGCCCTGGTCCGGGAAGATCCCACATACCGTGGAGCTTAGGCCCGTGCGCCACAACTACTGAGCCTGTGTTCTAGAACCCGTGAGCCACAAATACTGAGCCTGTGTGCCGCAACTACTGAAGCCCGTGCACCTAGAACCTGTTCTCCGCAACAAGAGAAGCCACCGCAATGAGAAGCCCACATACCGCAACGAAGAGTAGCCCTCACTCGCCACAGCTAGAGAAAGCCCACGCACAGCAATGAAGATCCAACACAGCCAAAAATAAATAAATTAAATAAATTAAAAAAAAAAAACTAAATGGTTAAAGAAAAAGATTCATTCTTTCTACAACTTATCTACTATCATTGTCACCTATAATTCCTTTAATTTTAGTCAAAATTCTTTTTTGAGGATTCTAATGATCTCTTTTGCTACTTATTTTGGTACCACCTGGTTTTGTGTATACTCCAATCCTTTTTTATTTCTTTAATGATAAACCCACTATCTTAGTACTATTATGATATCATGTGCCATTAATTTGTAGTTTTCTCAAAAGTCACTAGCCTAAAACCTTAAATCCCCATCATTGATAGAGTGTAGTCTGGTGGTTTCATTCTTTTTTTTTTTTTTTGCAGTACGTGGGCCTCTCACTGCTGTGGCCTCTTCCGTTGCGGAGCACAGGCTCCGGACGCGCAGGCCCAGCGGCCATGGCTCATGGGCCCAGCCGCTCCGTGGCATGTGGGATCTTCCCGGACCGGGAAGATCCCCTGCATCGGCAGGCGGACTCTCAACCACTGCGCCACCAGGGAAGCCCTGGTAGTTTCATTCTTAATATGTCTAATTATATCATGGATAAATTCTGAATTATGTGGGCTATAGGAGCAGCATCCTACTTTTCCAGCTCATGTTTCTCTTCTGGCTGGTACAAAATGAAGAGCTATAAGGTTTTATAAAGCCATGGTTCTAATATTTGCCATCTCTGTAGTAATTTGATCTAGTGAATTGACTATGTTATTGCTAATTCTTTAGAAGAGCATAGGTAAGGATTCTAAGAATGGTTGTTTTATTCTTAGTAACATACCCTGTATAGGATTGTTTTTTCTTTTTTTTTTTTTTTTTTGTCATGTGTGTCATGTCAGGTAAAAGTTACTGGCAACATGGAAACACCTCCTATAGAATCATGTTGGAATATGGGCATTACTGTGCATATTTTGGAGACGTAAATTTTTAGCATAATTTTATGACAGAAAAGAACAGTAATGTCTTCAAGTCCTGTGTCTTAATTTAAAAATGAGTAGTAGTAGCAACTAATTTGGGTCCCTAATTTTGATAGTTCATGTTAGCCTGTTTTGGACATGAAAGCAAACAGCAGTTTGGAAAATCTTCACTTTAGAATACTTTAGAGACCTAGTGACAATGCCAGCGTATTCAGAAAGAATGGAGTAGGAACTAAGAGTCACCAGGGAGAGTTCTGCTGCCCAGATGACTCCAGTTATGGTTTTATATAAGAATCTTTGCAGAGACAATCTTTCCAGTATGATCACTCCTACATCGGTCTGCTCTAAGGTCTTATTTTTCCAGTGGAAAGCGAAGGGAAGTCGTTTTCAGAAAGAAGAGGGACGATAGCTTTCTCTGAAATTTACAGGGGCTTAATCTCCAATTTTGACACACTTTAATGTTTGGTAATAATTTAGCAGATATTTACTTAAAAAATTATCTTTCAAAGCTTTATGTAAACTGTAAATGTGTTATCTTTTATAATTCAAGAATCCAGTAGTTTTATTAGCCCCATTATTTTGATTGATTTTTTTTTCAGTTGACTGATAAAGCTATTTAGTTTTCATCAAAATCTTCAATTGGATTATTGTTGAAGCAAATTCCAAAAATCATCTGTAAAAACCATATGTCTCTTTACATGTATAACCACAATACTATTATCACATCTGAAAAAAATTAACAATTGTATCTTAACATCATCAACGGTCTAATGTTAAAACTTCCCCAACTGTATAACTTTTTAAAAGTTTTTTGTTCTAGTCCACACACTGTCTATGATTCATACGATTCTTAAGTCTCATTTACTCTGTATATCCCCATCATGGTTTTTTCCCTTGCAGTTTTACTAGTTTATGAAATTAGGTCATTCGTCCTGTAGAGTTTCCCAAGTTCTGGATTTTGCTGATTGTATTACCATGAAGTTCTTAATTTAGCCTGTTTCTCTGACCCCTATATTTCCTATTAGACCTAGAGAACGGTTTCTCAGTCTCCCACTACTGCTGTTTTGTGCTGGATAATTTTTTGTTGTGGGAAGTTGTCCTGTGCATTGCATGTTGTTTAGCCACCTTGTTGGTCTCTAGCCACTAGATCCCAATTATACCTCCCTTGCTTCCCCAGTGTGACAACCAAAATGGCTCTGCACATTAACAAATGCCCCAGGGGCAAAAATCGCCCCTTGTGGAGAACCACTATCTATGATATTGTTGGCAAAAATCCTTCATATGTGATGGTGGTGTTTTCTCCCTTTTCTGAGCACCACTTTTAATCTCCTTTGTCACATACATATTCTCTTAACATACTGTATACTTAAAATATTTCCTGATACTATAGTAGCCTTAGTTTTGACCTTTAACATTTATTTGAGCATATTATATGCTGACATCCAAAATACATTATTTTGCCATTTATTTTGAGCTTTAGAAAGAACCAATATATTCTACAATTTGATAGAAATACACAGTTACAATATACAAGGTGACTATGTATCCTCTTAAATTATTTTCTTTTATGGTCCCCAGGTTTTGAATATAGGTTTACAGTTATGTATGCAGATGATTCTCCTTATTTTAATCTCCTTATCTTAAAGTACCAGTTATTTAAAAAGGGATAATACTTACTATCATTAGGTAGATTTCCAAATGATTAATAAAAGCATGTACACAGGCTAAGTATACCTTTGAGGTTTTGTGAAACATTTTCTCAATTCTTCAGCTCCTGGCCACATTGGTCAGTGCCTCACTACTCTTTTCACTTTTTTGGCAATTGACCTTGGTCTCTTGACCTCTTAATTGACTTCTTTTCATCTTTTATAGTATGAGAACTTGCTTGCTCCAGTATAAAAGCATCACATCCCCTTACTAATTTATCTGCCTTCTTTTTGCCTTTATTTTCCTCTCAGGAGCTCCACTTAGTCTGACATTATACCTGCCAGACCCAGCTCAGATTAGGTTGCCTTCACTTTTAGGCTTCTTTCTTTACCCCCCCTCTGTAAATCATCACAGTAGTTAGACATAATATCCCTGATTCTAGTGAACCAGGCCTCTATATGATATAAAACAAAATATAATTAAGTCCTAAATAAATGCTACTGTGTTTAATGAATACTTTTTCTTTTTCAATCAGGTTTACCTGGAAACTCAAATGCATTCAGTAGATACTGTTTCATATTTGATCCTTTACAATTTTTTTTTTTTGCGGACTCTCAACCACTGCGCCACCAGGGAAGCCCCATATTTGATCCTTTAAGCACTCAACTCTATTACTGAAGGTCATAGATATTTTTTCCATCCCAATATTGGCTTGACTTATAGCATGTTAAGAAGCATAATCCTTGGGACTTCCCTGGTGGTGCAGTGGTTTAGAATCCACCTGCCAGTGCAGGGGACACAGGTTCGAGCCCTGGTCTGGGAAGATCCCACATGCCGCGGAGCACCTATGCCCGTGCGCCACAGCTACTGAGCCTGCGCTCTAGAGCCTGTGAGCCACAACTACTGAGCCCACGTGCCACAACTACTGAAGCCCGCACGCCTAGAGCCCGTGCTCCGCAACAAGAGAAGCCACCACAATGAGAAGCCCTTGCACTGCCGCAACTAGAGAAAGCCGGCGCATAGCAACAAAGACCGAACACAGCCAAAAATAAAACTAATTAATTGAAAAAAAAATCTTGGTAATAAAGAAGCATAATTCTCATTGGTAGGTTACAAACCAAAGCACACTACTTGTCCCTAAATGTGCTTCACCAGTGAAAGTTGTTGGTAATTGAAATTTATTAACATATCTGTTTTTCCATTTTACTTCAAACTGAAGAGCCAGGGTATCATCTTTCACTGGGTTCATCTTTTCTCTGGGAACCTATTGCCATTTATGTTAAACTAAATTTTGTTTGGTTACTTACTTTAGTGATGCCACACTTGCATTGAATTTTATTTTCAAAGACCTTCACTCTGTGATTTTTGGTGACTTAAAAATGGTTTTGCATTCTGAGAAAGAGTTAGAATTTGATCTCTAATTGAATTATGAAGAAAAGGCTTGTATGGTGGGATTCTGGTGACCTTTACTTAGATTTTCTGTGTTTGAAATAGATAGAAACTGAGTTGTTTTAGCTTCCTTTACATTTGCATTTGAGGGACTTCCCTGGTGGTCCAGTGGTTAAGACTCCATGCTCCCAATGCACGGGGCGCGGGTTTGATCCCTGGTCAGGGAAGTAGATCCCGCATGCCGCAACTAAGACCCAGTGCAGCCAAATAAATAAATAAATATATATATATATTTTTTAATTTGCTTTTGAGAACATCTGCTATCACGTTGACAGCAACACTTAGTTGATTATTGTTTCTGTGAAATGGCCTTTTCTACTACATGGTCAACCTTTCCTTTATAGTCTTCTGGCACTTTAGTTTGTGTAACACAGTCTAACAATTATCAATACATGTCCCTTTATACTTTGCAAGTTCTTCTACCATATGGCTTCTTATTTTTATAGTTGAATTTAATTTCTTTTTGAGTACAGGAACTGTCTGATATATATTTTACACTGAACGTATAGAAAATACTCAGAATATGCCTGTGATTGATTGTCAAATGATTATAAACTGCCCGATTTTGTGAATTGTTCTTAGGAAGAATTACTTCAAATTTGATTGTGCTAGAAACCACTGACTCATAGGAGTTAAAAGCCATATATCTGTTTTTCGAAGGCCAAACTATGTTCTTTGAAATTGAGAATTGTTTACTTTAGTGGAACCTAATCCACTCATATAGACTTCCCCTTGCTGCTCTTTTTCTACTGGTTTAACCTCTTTAAAACAGGGCAGAAATAAAAGTATATTACCTTAAATTTCATTTTTGGATTCCTGGGCCATTTATGACTACTCTGTATTTAGTTACTATTTTTTACTAACTTTAAGTTAGTAAATTACATGAATATTACAGGATCTGATTTACTTCCCTGATTCTTTGAAAGCAAGAATATCTGGTATAAGGAGTAATTTACCAGAGATGAGTGAAGAAACTATAGTTCTTAGATGATTTCTGCTGATAGAATTTGCTTTAATTACACTTCTACTCACCTTTCTCCTCTTGCTTTAGCTCACATGGGTAATCTGTAGCACAGGCAAGAAGAAAACAAAGTCATCTTCCAGTATGCTGTCCTTTTCAGAAGACCACATAGTCTTTAAATTATCATGCGTTACAATTTCAGGATATATGTTTAGGTACAACAGCTAGTTTATTTGATATAATGTGTTTGGTGGTGAGAAAGTAGTGGAGCTGATACTGGCTTCTCTGGAGCTGATACAAGGGTTATTGGTTTGTTGTGTTTTTTTTTTCTGACCTTGTATGATTTAAACTTTGAGATCAGCTCTGACTTTCCTGATGCTTTTTGTAGTTGCAGTCTCTCATTGTTTGGTGGTTTTATATTTGCTCTATCAATCATATTCATCCTGGTTCTCTTCCGAATTTAAGGTTTATTTTGAAAGGTAAGTTAAGTTTGAGGTTTGCTCTCTATTTGGCACTTGGGATTAATAAACTTGGCCTGCTAGTTGATAACTGCTCTAACCCTGGAAAGTTTGTGCTGGTATTTTAAGAAATAATACTTCTTTGATTTATGAGCCTTGTGTGTGCCTCTGACAATAGTTCTTTTGCAGAGCATACTGAGTTATTATATAATGGTTACTCACGTGCGTGTGGACTAGAAGTTTATGCTGTACTTTGCACTCAAGTCCATTTATTTATGCCTAAAAATCAAGCGCTGTTGCCTCTGCTTCTACTTCAGGTGTCAGTCCATCAACAGTGTATGCTGTTCACCATTTATATTTCAGAAACTGCTGGTAAATCTTGAAATAATCCTTTACTCTGGCCAGCTGTTCTTCCATTTTAGTGTTCCTAGAGTCTGCAGCAGTTTTGGAGAGGCTTGGCTGACTTTTTGGCACTGCCCCACCCCGTTCCACCCCATTTAACTAGAATAGCTTATAATTTCCATTTAAGATTTTAGTTAAATTTTATTTGAAGAAAGGTGGCTATATTTAACGTTGGAAACAAATGACTTAACTAGTGTCTTTATGTCAGCATTGTAAATGAGGTGACAGCATTGCCAAAGAATGAAATGCTCCTCCTTTCTTCCTGTTATATCACACAATATCATGGGAGTAGTTCAGCAATTAGTAAACTCTATGTATTCATTATCTTTGGAACAGTACATATCAGATGTAACTTTTACTTTTACTCCCATCAATATATGTTTGTGGTAACTGTGAAAAGTGTTATTTTATTAGTCTTGTTCATATTTAGATTAGATTAACTTTATGGATTTCCCATAGGGAATGAGTCAGAAATATGAACTTTGATGGTGGTGTTTTATGCTGTGTTTTGTTGTTGGTTTTTTTTTGAGTCATGATGATCCCCAGAAGTGCCTCAAAGTCCATCATGGGGGAGGAAAGGTGGAGCATAGGTGTACCGGGCTCTGGCCCCAGTATCCACTTCAGTCAGAGCAGGTGCAATTTTACCTATTGAATTAGTGGGGTTCCAGATTAGTAGAAAGACCTAGGAGTTAGGAAACCTAGGTACCAGTTCTGGCTATCCATTAACTAGTTTTGTAGTGTTAGGAAAGTCACTTAACATATCTTTCTCAGTTTTTCATATGTAAAATAGAACTAATTCTGTCTAACTGATAGAGTTGTTTTCAGATAGTGGTTTTTAAAATTGATGAATCAAAAAGTATAATAAAGATATTGTTATTAATAGGTGTAATTCCCAATAACTGAGAAATCCAAAATGGTTTTGAATTTTGCTGTGGAATTTATCATAATAATAGCTATGGTTTTTTCCCCTAATTTTCTGTGATCTAGGGCATTGTTATTTCTTCTTCTTTTTTTAAAAATAAGTTTTGTTGGTAGCCTTCCTTAAAACTTGATTTCTAATGGAAGCCAATGACTTTATAAACAAAAAGGTATGTATATTTATTTTAAAATTTTTATAGTAATTTTATTCTACTGTTTCTAATAACATAAGTAGATAAATGAAGCTTAGCTTGGAGAAAATTTTAAGTGTCTCTGCATTCCCAAGAGAAATCAAGTCTGGGATGCTTGCATTAATTTCCAGCCTTTGAAGGGCCAGAAAACTGCGCCTGAAATTGGGTTAGCACATTTCTGAAACTGCTGTTACAGTTACTCTGCTTAGTTGGGTTGGGTGCCATTTCCTTTCTTCTTTCCTTGAAGCAGCGAATACAAGCTTCATGTTTTCTTTAGGAAACCATCCCAAGCCTGTAAATTTATTTAAATGCCACAGCTTGTGAAATCACGGGGACATGCATAAAGAATAGATCTTATTCAGAAAAGGCTCAGTAGTTGTGTTCCAGCCTTAAAGAGAACAAGTCTATGCTCTTCTCTTTTACCTGATGGAGTATTAGAATGGCCTCTTGTTAAAGGAGTTGATTAGCTAATTTGATTCAGAAAGAAGTGAGAATAACATTGTATGGTTAGGTGGTGCTGGCTGATTCTCTAGCTCTTGCACAGCATATGCATTTTAAATATCGGAGGGATTAACCTGTTCCTTGCATCATACCACCAGAATGGGAATAGCCCAGCTTACAATTTTGAGCAAAGCTGGCCAGTTTCTGCTGGTTGTTATGGATATATGGGAAAGCACAGTCCTATCTGACAAAGGAATGTATCTGCCTATGGGGTATTAAATGTGAGATATGCCAGAATGGTAGTATGTCCTATCTTCTGGAAGTTAACAAAATAAAATATCTGAAAAGATATGTTCTTTTTCCTTGTTTAAAACTCTTTCTGCTGAACAAAAAAGAAGTCCTTAGAACCAGCAATTCCAAAGGAATTAAGGAATTTTTAACTGGTCGGGTATTTTCTGGCATAGTAACATGCAGTTTTATTGATCAAAAGTCTTCCTGGGAAAAATATAGCAATTCCATAATAATTCTAATAATAGTCACTTGTTGAGTGCCTCTTATGTGCCAGTCCTTAAAATATTATTTTAAGGTACATAAATGAGGAAAAAGGTTTAGCGGTGTTGAACAATGTACTCAAGGTCATACAACTCAAGTAGGAGGGTTAGAGGGTTGAGCACAATTTTCCCTGGCTGAAAACTCATTCTCTTTCCCTAACCATGCTGTTTCTCAGTGAAGAAACATTCATGAAATCTCTGTTAGTTTTCAGAGTATACTTTTCCTTTATGACAATTTATGTCAAGTGAATCCTACTTTAGTTTTATTTTTCATGGTGAAATTAGATACAATATACCTAAAAATTAAAATCCAAAAGACTAAATGAAAGTTAAGTTTGGACTCCTTGGGATTATATATTACCAACATTGATTAGTACACCTCTATCAGCTTGCTTTTTGTTTGTGTTATGTTCTTTAGTACAGAATTTTTCCTTGACCATTGATCACCATTTTCCTCTTCACACTGCTGTACTCCCTACTCCTAAGAGATTGTGGGGATCTTTTAGGTCCACACTACCAGAAACTTTGTTCTTCCTTCAGGTATTCATGACTAATATAGGGATGCAATATTACATTTAGTCAGTAGGTGCCATCATCTAACATCATGTGCTTCAGCCTGAAACTTCTTTCATTCATGGCTTTAGTTTATTTTAAATGAATCCATTTCTGCTTTCTGGATCAACAATTTTGGATCTTTGTTTTGTTTATAATGAAAAATACTTCTAGTTTTCTTTGCTTGATAAATTACATTTGTAAAGTTGATGTATTTTCTGCTGTCTGTTTTATTAATAAAAGAAATTGAGTAATAACTGCACTGTTTTTACGTATTTTATATGGTGACACTGAGGTAATGGTGCTACTGGTAAAAACAACCCTTTGATGAAGATATCAGGCTAGTTCATGCTTTTACCTTCCAAAGGTGTTTACGAGAAATTGAAATACCTCGTTTTATTTTTAAGGCCAAACAATACTTCAAACCTATTTTTCTGTGCAGATTTAGACACTTGAGAAGATTGTCAAGTATCTTCTAACTTTGGAGTAAGGAACACTGAGTGTACAGTCTTTCACCCACTAAACACACATTGTTTTATTCAAAGAGGCTAAGCCCTATCATCATCTTGAGATTTGTCAGTGAGTCAGAGCCTTTGGAAATAACCAGCTAAGACGGTGATTCTGGGTATGGCTTTAGGCAAAGGGAATAGCTTATACCTTGGCCCTTGGCTGGTTGGAGATTAAATAAGAATAGCAGTCATGTTCACTAAGGATGTCTCTACTTAATAATGGCTAGGTGGGGGCTTCCCTGGTGGCGCAGTGGTTGAGAATCTGCCTGCTAATGCTGGGGACATGGGTTCGAGCCCTGGTCTGGGAGGATCCCACATGCCACGGAGCAACTGGGCCCGTGAGCCACAACTACTGAGCCTGCGCGTCTGGAGCCTGTGCTCCTCAACAAGAGAGGCCGCGATAGTCAGAGGCCCGCGCACCGCGATGAAGACTGGCCCCCGCTTGCCACAACTAGAGAAAGCCCTCGCACAGAAACGAAGACCCAACACAGCCAAAAATAAATAAATAAATAAATTTATTTAAAAAAAAAAAATGGCTAGGTGGTCTAAGGTGTCTCTTTAAATTCTCAGACTTGAGTTCACTGCCTTATTTCATATTTCTTTATTAGATGCCTTCTCTTCAGTTCCCTCTCTCTCTCTCTCTCTCTCTCTCTCTCTACATATATATATCTATACATATATATGTATATATCTATACATAGAAAAATATATATATATATATTTTAAGAACCAAATCTCTTTAGAATCGGTTTTCAATCCCACAAGGAAAGGTTTAAAATTTTTGTTGTTGTTGTCATTTAGTGGTATCTCATATGCAGAAAGTATGTCCCTATTTGCTCTGTCCTTACGTGTAAATTTGAGTTAACTTGAACTTTACTTCTGGAAGTTAGGTCCAACTAAGTCTGCCCGCCAAATGATTGGGAACAGTGGCAGAATAGACTTTTCTGTAGTGTTCTACTTCCTGCTTGTATACAGAGCTATTCAGGATGAACCTGAAACAAAGACGGCAAACTGGTATAAGAGAGAAGGTGAAGGAGTACTATTCTTCTTCATATGAATAGCAAGGAGGAAGCTTATGTGCTTACCCTGGGAAACTTAACCAATTCCTTTTCATCCTTCATGTCTCAAATGTTCCTTGATTGTGGAGATTTTTCCTTGACTTCCCTGTCTTACTCCCCCCTATTACATACCTTCCATAGCTTTTCCTTTTCCCTTGTTACAATACCTTATCCCAGTTGTAGTTGCTTGTTTAACTATCCATCTCATGAGATTGTAAGGGCCATGAAAGTAGGAATTAGCTATTCTTATTGCTTGTTGAGTCACAGGTGCTTATGATAATACCAGGCATAGTGATGCCAAATATAAACTTGTTGCATTAATGAGCAAATGAATGGTCAAATGTTATGAGAGACTAATAATTCTGGGTGAGGACTTGCCTAACTCATTCTCCCCAGAGTTTTAGTTCTCTAAAGTAAGAACTCCCCTCTAAAATCTTTGAACTACCTTGTCTAAGTAGAGGTAGAGAGAAGAACATTAAGGATGAATATGGAGTAAGTTAGTTGTTTTAAGGGAGGTCCTATATAATTTTACCAGGTGGGCAGTAACTTATTTTTTAATAACCACAGGTGCATTTGTTTCTAAATTTATTGTTCTGGCCTTTTGGGATATGTGTATTTTATTTTTCTACTTCTTCCTGGTTAGGCTCTATATAAATTTTCTCTTGGATATTCATGTCAGCTTATGATTTTTGTCTGAGCATTCATTGGTTTGATTTATAAAAGGGATTATAGATACATAGGTTTTTACCATAGTAACTACTGGAGGGTACATTTGTGTGGGGGTAGAGCCTGAAAGATGGGGAATAAAATAATTATTTGAATGACCCTTTAAACCGTGCCTTAAATAATAAGCATTATTGTTCATAATAGCTCTGTATCACTCACTGTATCATTTAGGAATATTTGTTGTATCATTTGTAGAATGTTTTTGTGTCTCTAGGGGGAAGGGGTCATCAAAATGTTTTCCACAGAAAAACCATGATCCTTAAGGAGTAAAGTTTTGTTCTTTGCTGTTTTTTGGCCTTCCTGCTGCTAACTTGCAGGTGTTCTTTTTGCTCTTTGGCTTCCCCCTTGTTTGTATTAAATATACCAATAATTAAATTCCAAAATTATTGCAAATTTTGGCAGCAAATTTGTAATCCATTTGTTTATTCTTTTCCTACATTGTGATTAATCAAGACTAGATTTTAATTTGTAGATTTACTTGAACTTGTGGGATTTACTTGAATTTGTGGCTTACGTAACAAACTTTCACTCTCTCCAGTTAATCTTTGTAAGATGTCTTTTTGAAGGGAGAGGTATTTATCTTATATCTGATAGCCTTCTAATCTACCTCTTGGTACATCTCTTACTTTTGTTATTTGTTGATTTCATCCTACTTTGATCCTTTTAACTGATTTCTATGTTGGCCTCTTTTTAAAACTACCAATTTAAATTGGAAATTAGGCACAGGATTTAGAAATGTGAAAGTCGCTCTTTAATATAGTTTGTTTGCATAGTGCCTTCCCTGGTTCTATAAGTGTCTTATTTGTCTTCTTGGCATCTTTTTCTCAAAGGGTGAACCAAGTACTGTGGACTAGCAGCCAGTGTCAAGGAAAAGCGAAAAGAAGTAACAGAACAGGACTTTAGGGACCAGGGTTCTATTCCTTCTCCTATCAGCTATCAAAGAAATAGTCTGGTGAGAATTGGCTTCTGCTCATTTATATGTAGGATCTCCAAGGAACAGGTTTCTAACCATGAGAAGAATGGCCTATTTTCTCCCTGTATAAACTATTAGGGGCCTTCTGTCATCACATTCACGTTAATTTGATCGGTGATACAGACATTTGGGGAACTGGGATTATTAGTATTGTTTTTATAGAAGAAGAAAATGAGTCCTGGATAAGTCATATAACTTCATTCTATTTCAGCTATCCTTTAGCAGGTGCTAAATGTATAGCTAAATCTGTGCTGCACAAATATGTTACACAGAATTTGATCTGGATAAGGAGATAAGACAGGCACTTATGTATGCAATTCTGACCAATAAAGTTTATGATAATGTGATCTGAAGGACTGTGGACAAAAATGCTAGGCAACTCAAAGTCAAGGGAAAAGAGTTCATGAAAAGGTGATATGAGTTGGATTCCAAAAAAAGGTAGGATTTATCCAGAGTCCCTTGGCTTTTAACAGAGCTGGGGTTTGTTGTCCATTATGGTATTCATTACATGCCATAACTTTTTGCCTGAAAATTAAAATTAGTGTAGAACTCACCATGAAACATTCCTTGAAGAAGTTAAGCAAAGAGAAGAGCTTAGACGTACTACCTCTTGGCTTGATCCTCAAAACAGTTCATTTTCTTTGCAATGAATCTTGACAACATGATTCAAAGAATTTAGCAGATGACAGTTTTAAGGAAAGAAACGTGATTGATTTCTTTTTTCTTTCTCTCCAATTCATGATTTACAAAGCCTTCATTTTTTCAAATGTTTACCTCTCTACCATAACTATAGCACTAGAGTAGGTGAGTAGGTGAACTAATACATGATTTACAAAGATAGGACTAGGCAAGTGACATTCTTGTGAAGCAAATAAAGTGTTTGGTCTCTCTGTATTATCTTTGGATGCAGGTTAGAGGTAGTTACTGCCACCACCACCCTCAACTCTGGAAATAAGCCAGAGTTTCTTGCTTGAGATAGACATTAAGAAACATTCATTCAGTTTTACTGGACACCAAACAGTATTCAAGAGGGTTAAAATATACAGTCAGTCCCTACTCTCAGGTTCTTTATAATCTGGTTGGAGAGACAGAAATGAAGAACATAACCTAAGGCTATGTATTGTTAGTACTTTACAGTTCATAAGCACTTTTCTCACATATTCTGTTTTAAGAGATTCTCAGAATCACCCTACAAGCTGCCCAGTTGACAGACTAGAAGCTATATGATTTAAGTTACTTGGATGAGAAATTAAATTTCACCACTTACTTGAATTGCTAAGATGTATGGTATGGACAATGAATACTAAAGGTCATGGAGGAATGAGAGAAACCATTGTCCATCAGTAGATTTTAGGCAGTTCACAAACTCCCTCACATTTTATGGTAAAGTTTGTATGCAAGTGCATTTTTCTAGGAAGAGGGTTCATAGTTTTCATCAGATTTTTCCCCCTTTTATTTCAATTGATGTATAATTGCCATTTATTTCATCAGGTTTTGAAAGCGAGTCTGTGGCTCCAAAAAAAAGTTTAAGAACTACTTGTCTAGAGTATTTGGCAAACACTTAGAGAGTGAGGCCTTAGATGAGTTTTGAACAATAAGCCAAGCGAAGAGAGAGCAATCTGAACAGAAAAGTGACAGCACCTAAAATTTCTTCTATTTTCTCCAAATAGTGCCCTGAGCTGCTAGATCTTCAGCACAGATTCCTGATGAGGTTTACTTTCTTGTGCTAATTTTCCTACTTCCCTTTGCTATCCCCCATGTTCCAAGAGTGTACAGGTAATTGGTTTGGATATAGTGGTTACATCATAGGTCTTAATAATTAATTTTAGATATGATTTAACTAGTAGAAGTTTTTTTTTTTGGTAAAATGGGTGAGAGAAATACATCTAAGCAATGACAGTACACGTAGTAGAAATCATGATAGTTTATTCTGAAAATTGAATAATAATTGACTGCCCAATACGAAGGGTAGAATATCTATATATTTTAGCTCATTTAACAAACATTGTTACACACGACATGGGCCAGAAACAGCTGTGAATACAATAGCCAGAAAAAAACAGACCTAGCCCTTGTTCTTATAGAGCTTTAAAACCAAATTTCACAAATGTGTCTATAACTTATGAACTCAATTATACTCTTAGATTTGTCTTTATGGAAAATCCCAAATAAGATCATTGATATTGAGAGGACCCCTTTCTGATGGTTGTTCTCTTCCTAGATCAGTGGTTCTCATCAGGGCTTGCAGGGAAAGGGTTGCCCCCAGAGTACGTTTGGCAATGTCAGGAAACATTTTTGGTTGTTCCAGCTGGGGAGATACTACTGATATTTAGTACATAGAAGCCAGGGTTGCCGTTAAATCTCCTACAATGCACAGGACAGTCTCCACAACAAAGAATTATTCAGCCCAAACTGTCAACAGTGCCAAGATTGAGAAACCCTGCCCTAGATGGATGTTTCAAAGTAACTGAATGAAATTGCCTTCATAAGGCAGAGTCAGGACTTACTCAGGCATTTCAATACTGTAATGTCATGCCACCCTAAGGTTCTAGTGTTTCCTCATTAATGAGTTTCAGGCTTTATTTAAAGACTCCTTGATGTACTCATATTCTGCTTTTGGTTCATTTCAGTGGGTATGGTTAAAGTAGTAGGGGATGGTGGCTTGGGTTTGAAGTTTGGAACTATGCTTTCTTTTAAAAAATTACCCAAACTGTAGTGGTATGATTAATATATTCCAATTATTATCTCTTATTGTCAGTATTTACTGAATTACATGACTATATCTAATAGGTAAATCCCAGAACATGATCATTATAGATTAACAGATAGGAAGGACTTAGAAAGGAATCGACATAGGTGTTTATTTCTAGGTGAATACTCTAGAACAGTGCTTCACTAGCTTAATGTGCCCCTAGAAATCTTACTAAGATGTAGCCTCAGTACATCTGAGGTGAGGCCTGAGATACTGCATTTCTGTCAAGCTTCTGGGTGGGAAGGCTAGGTGAAGCATTAGATCATAGCACAAAATAAGTATGCTTGAAGTATCACTATTCTCCAACCAAAGAGAAGAGTAAAAGGCTTTTTCTGCTTTTAACTTATTTTTAATTTTCACTTTCTGGTTTTAATAGTGATAAAATTAATGTCGGGGAACATTTGAAAAACAGAAAAAAAAAGGGAAATCTCTAGCACTAATCTCTACAACCCCAGTAAAGGTACTATATTTTGTGCATTTTCTTTCTGTTATTTTATCTTAAGGGCTTTAAAATATATATCCTTAAATACAATATATGCATTATACAATTCTGTATCTGCTTTTGTTGAAAAAAAGAAGAAAAAAATTCCCCTTATTTTTTTCTCATTTTCTTTGTCCTCTCTACTACTGCATTTTATTGTTCAGCTTTGAATAATTTAGTTTAGGAAAGAATTTATCACTTAGGAAGAGGCCTGCTGAGAGGGATAAAGGATCACATGCCTTGCTGTAAAGACTTCATTTTGTAAGCTGACTTATGTCATGTTGCAGTTAAAAATATACTTCTCATCATTGGGAAAAACAAAGCTGAGAAAATTCTGTTCCTTTATATTTGATTTTCTTTCTCCTTGGAGAATGCATAACTGATATTCTGGAACTTGACCTAGGCAAGGAACATGTCATTGCTATTTGAAATTGAACAGTTTTTTTCTTATGAAACTAACATTTATTCCTCATAATTGGACGCTCAGTGATAAATGTGAGATTAAAGTACAGGCATACGTTGATATATGCAGGTACTGAAAGTCTGTGAGTTGAATATTTGTGATTGTGAATCTTATTTTCTACTTACAGATCTTCCTCGACTTACAATGGGGTTATGTCCCAGTAACTTACAACCCATCCATCGTTAAGTTGAAAATATCATAAATCAAAAATCATTTAATGCACCTAACCTACCTAACATCATAGCTTAGCCTAGCCTACCTTAGAAGTGCTTCAGAACACTTACATTAGCCTACAGTTGGGCAAAATCATCTAATACAAAACCTGTTTTATAGTAAGTGTTGAATATCTCAGTAATTTATTGAATACTGTACTGAAAGTGAAAAACAGAATGGTTGTCTGGGTACAGAATGGTTGTGAATGTATTGATTGCTTACCCTTGTGATTGTGTGGCTGACTGGAAGCTGTGGCTCTCTGCCTGGTCCAAGAAAAGATCAAAATTCAAAATTCGAAGTACAGTTGCTCTTGAATGCGGATCTCTTTGCAGCATTTTAAGGCTGAAAAATCGTGAGTCGAACCATTGTTAAGTCTGGGACCGTCTTTACTTATATTAGTGCCCTCTAATGAGAAGATTATAAATAAATTTACAGGTTGTTAGAGAAAATTACCCTTTGCTCTATGCTTTTGATGCAGCTTATTTGTCTTATTACCTACTCACCTTAGTTAGGCATATACTCTGGACTTTTTGGTTATCTTAAAAGTCCGTTTAACTTTTAAGCCACCTGAGGTCTCTGAAGTTTTAGTGAACCATGTGCACTTCTCCAGCTCAACCCATAATTTGTAGAAAGCATCAGTTTAAAAAACAGTAGTCATTTTATAGTTGATTCAGAACTTTTATTGCTGTGCTGAAAAGTTTACCATTTTTTCATATTGCATCATAATTGTCAATCTAAGTGATTTATAACAAACTTTCTTCTGCTCTCTTTGATCTTTCAAGCCTCTTGATACTTTTTTGTTTTGTTTTGTTTTGTTGTGGCCATTTGGCATGTGGGATCTTAGTTCCCCAACCAGGACTTGAACCTGGGCTCCCAGCAGTGAAAGCAGTGAGTCCCAACCATTGGACTGCCTGGGAATTCCCAATGATTTAAGTTAACAGATTTCTGAGAGTGATTATATAATGTATCCCATTGGTTATTTGGCCCTGTTAATGCTGTTGAGAGTGACTCTTTTACAGATCTTCTCAGGTGTGACTCTTTTAGGAATGGATTTTTAAGTCTTCTATAGTTATATCATAATTGGTTCCACTTGGGCCTCCCAGAATTGGTTGAAAGCAACGCTGTAAATAGTCCAAAGGTTTTAAAGCCATACGTTCAGTAAAGCATGTTAATGGTTCAGTAAGCTCATGTACTCTGTCAAGTCATCAACATGATTAGGCTTCATAGCAACTATCAGCATTCTGTGAATATGCCAAAGACTTAGCTGATCCACTCAGCTGAGTTCACTCTTTAAAAGACTCTTATTTATGCCATACAAACAACCCTTCAGACCTGCCTCACTATATTGGAGGAATAGTAATTAAAAGTTCCTCATCTCCTTTCTCAAAGAATGCATCATCCTCTTCCAGTCTGCTTTAGAGGGATGACCCTCCGACTGAATCAAAAGGAATCTCTTCACCATCCTATTTTGCTTTACTTATTGAGTTTGTTAGGATTAAGTTCAGCTGTCAGTCACAAAGATCCAAATTAACAAAGACTTTAAAAAGATAGGAGTTTATACGTGAAAGCCCAGAGTTGTTTCTGTTCCACACAGCCTTCAGAGTTC
Source organism: Neophocaena asiaeorientalis asiaeorientalis (assembly GCF_003031525.2). Lineage (NCBI taxonomy): Eukaryota > Metazoa > Chordata > Mammalia > Artiodactyla > Phocoenidae > Neophocaena > Neophocaena asiaeorientalis. The sequence goes on along the minus strand of NW_020173955.1, from coordinate 2,721,579 downwards.
CAGACATTTCCATCAGATGGCTCTATTGTTCCTTGGGTGTAATCCTTGTCCTTGTTAGTCAGGGAGTCTGATTCTTCCAGCTCTGTTTTTTTCCCTTAAGACTGCTTTGGCTATTTGGGTCTTTTGTGTCTCCATACAAATTTTAAGATTTTTTGTTCTAGTTCTGTAAAAAATGCCACTGGTAATTTTATGGGGATGGCACTGAATCTGTAGATTGCTTTGGGTACTATAGGCATTTTCACAATATTGATTCTTGCAATCCAGGAACATGGTATATCTCTCCATCTGTTTGTATCATCTTTAATATCTTTCATCAGTGTCTTATAGTTTTCTGCATACAGGTCTTTTGTCTCCCTTGGTAGGTTTATTCCTAGGTATTTTATTCTTTTTGTTGCAATGGTAAATGGGAGTGTTTAATTTCTCTTTCTGATTTTTCATTGCTGGTGTATGGGAATGCCAGAGATTTTTGTGCATTAATTTTGTATCCTGCAACCTTACCAAATTCATTGATAACTTCTAGTAGTTCTCTGGTAGCATCTTTAGGATTTTCTTTGTATAGTATCATGTCATCTGCAAACAGTGACAGTTTTACTTCTTCTTTTCCAATTTGTTTTCTTTTTATTTCTTTTTCTTCTCTGATTGCCATGGCTAGGACTTCCAAAGCTATGTTGAATAAGAGTGGCGAGAGTGGACATCCTTGTCTTGTTCCTGATCTTAGAAGAAATGCTTTCAGTTTTTCACCATTGAGTATGATGCTTGCTATGGATTTGTCATATATGGCCTTTATTATGTTGAGGTAGGTTCCCTCTATGCCCATTTTCTGGAGAGTTTTTATCATAAGTGGGTGTTGAATTTGTCAAAAGCGTTTTCTGCATCTCTTGAGATGATCATATGGTTTTTATTCCTGAATTTGTTAATGTGGTGTATCACATTGATTGATATGCGTATATTGAAGAATCCTTGCATCCCTGGGATAAATCCCACTTGATCATGGTGTATGATCCTTTTAATATGTTGTTGGATTCTGTTTGCTAGTATTTTGTTCAGGATTTTTGCATCTATATTCATCAGTGATATTGGTCTATAATTTTCTTTTTTTGTGATATCTTTTTCTGGTTTTGGTATCAGGATGATGGTGGCTTCATAGAATGAATTTGGGAGTGTTTCTCCCTCTGCAATTTTTTGGAAGAGTTTGAGAAGGATGGCTGTTAGCTCTTCTCTAAATGTTTGATAGAATTCACCTGTGAAGCCATTTGTCCTAGACTTTTGTTTGTTGGAAGATTTTAAATTATGGTTTCCATTTCATTACTTGTGATAGGTCTGTTTATATTTTCTAATTCTTCCTGGCTGTCTTAGAAAATCGTACCTTTCCAAGAATTTGTCCATTTTATTGGCATATAGTTGTTTGTAGTAGTCTCTTATAATTCTTTATATTTCTGCAGTGTCAGTTGTGATTTCTCCTTTTTCATTTCTAATTTTACTGATTTGAGACCTCTCCCTTTTTTTCTTGATGATTCTGGCTAAGGGTTTATCAATTTCGTTTATCTTCTCAAAGAACCAGCTTTTAGTTTTATTGATCTTTGCTATTTTCTTCATTTCTATTTCATTTATTTCTGCTCTGATCTTTATGATTTCTTTCCTTCTACTGACTTCGGGTTTTCTTTGTTCTTCTTTCTCTAGTTGTTTTAAGTATAGGGTTAGATTGTTTGAGATTTTTCTTGTTTCTTGAGGTGAGATTGAATTGCTATAAACTCCCCTCTCAGAACTGCTTTTGCTGCGTCCCGTAGGTTTTGGGTCGTCATGTTTTCATTGTCATTTGTTTCTATGTATTTTTTTTTAAATAAATTTATTTATTTATTTTTGGCTGCATTGGGTCTTTGCTGCTGCACACGAGATTTTCTTTCATTGGGGGGAGCCAGGGGTACTCTTCTTTGCGGTGTGCGGGCTTCTCATTGCAGTGGCTTCTCTTGTTGTGGAGCACGGGCTCTAGGCGTGTGGGCTTTGGTAGTTGTGACATGCGGGCTCAGTAGTTGTGGCTTGCGGGCTCTAGAGCACAGGCTCAGTAGTTGTGCGTGGGCTTAGTTGCCCTGTGCCATGTGGGATCTTCCCGGACCAGGGCTTGAACCCATGTCCCCTGCATTGGCAGGTGGATTCTTAACCACTGTGCCACCAGGGAAGCCCTCTATGTATTTTTTAATTTCTTCTTTGATTTCTTCAGTGATATCTTGGTTATTTAGTAGCACACTGTTTAGCCTCCATGTATTTTTACAGTTTTTTTTTCCTGTAATTGATTTCCAATCTCATAGCGTTATGGTCAGAAAAGGTGCTTGATATGACTTCAGTTTTCTTAAATTTTCTGAGGCTTGATTTGTGACCCAAGATGTGATCTATCCTGGAGAATGTTCCATGTGCACTTGAGAAGAAAGTGTATTCTGCCCCTTTTGGGTGGAATGTTCTATAAGTATCAATTAAATCTATCTGGTCTATTATGTCATTTAAAGCTTGTGTTTCCTTATTTATTTTCTGTTTGGGTGATCTGTCCATTGGTGTAAGTGGGGTGTTAAAGTCCTCTACTAATATTGTGTTACTCTCGATTTCTCCTTTCATGGTTGTTACCATTTGCCTTATGTATTGAGGTGCTCCTGTGTTGGGTTCATAAATATTTATAATTGTTATATCTTCTTCTTGGTGTGATCCTTTGATCATTCTGTAGTGTCCCTCCCTATGTCTTGTAACAGTCTTTATTTTAAAGTCTATTTTATCTGATACGAGTATTGCTAGTCCAACTTTCTTTTCATTTCTATTTGCATGGAATATCTTTTTCCATCCCTTCACTTTCAGTCTGTATTTGTCACTAGGTCTGAAGTGGGTTGGGTCTCTTGTAGACAGCTTATATATGGGTCTTGTTTTTGTATCCATTGAGTCAGTCTGTGTCTTTTGGTTGGGACATTTAATCCATTTTACCTTCAAGGTTATTATTGATATGTATGTTCCTATTACCATTTTCTTAATTGTTTTGGGTTTGTTTTTGTGGGTCTTTTCCTTCTCTTGTGTTTCCTGCCTAGAGAAGTTTCTTTAGCATTCGTTGTAAAGCTGGTTTGGTGGTGCTAAATTCTCTTAGCTTTTGCTTGTGTGAAAAGTTTTTGATTTCTCAGTCAAATCTGAATGAGGTCCTTGCTGGGTAGAGTAATCTTGGTTGTAGGTTTTTCTCTTTCATCACTTTAAGTATATCTTGCCACTCCCTTCTGGCCTGCAGAGTTTCTGCTGAAAAATCAGCTGATAACCTTATGGGGATTTCTTTTTATGTTATTTTTTGTTTTTCCCTTGCTGCTTTTAATATTTTTCTTTGAATTTAATTTTTATTAGTTTGATTAATATGTGTCTTGGTGTGATTTTCCTCGGGTTTATCCTGTATGGGATTCTCTGTGCTTCCTGGACTTGGGTGACTATTTCCTTTCCTATGTTAGGGAAGTTTTTGACTCTAATCTCTTCAAATATTTTCTCAGACCCTTTCTTTTTCTCTTCTTCTTCTGGGACTCCTGTAATTCAAATGTTGGTGTGTTTAGTGTTGTCCCAGAGGTCTCTGAGATTGTCTTCAATTCCTTTCATTCTTTTTTCTTTACTCTGCTCCTCGGCAATTATTTCCACCATTTTGTCTTCCAGCTCATTTATTCGTTCTTCTGCCTCAGTTATTTTGTTATTGATTCCTTCTAGTGTATTTTTCATTTCAGTTATTGTGTTGTTCATCTCTGTTTGTTTGTTCTTTAGTTCTTCTAGATCTTTGTTAAACATTTCTTGTATCTTCTCAGTCCGTGCCTCCATTCTATTTCTGAGATTCTGTGTCATCTTTACTGTTGTTACTCAGAATTCTTTTTCAGGTAGCTTGCCTATTTCCTCTTCATTTAATTAGTCTTGTATGTTTTTACCTTGCTCCTTCATCTGTGACATATTTTTTTGCCATCTCATTTTTCTTTTTTTTTATGAGTGGGATTGTGTTCCTGTCTTACTGGTTGTTTGGCCTGAGGCTTCCAACACGAGTTTGTCGTCTGTTGGGTAGAGCTGGGTCTTGGTGCTGAGATGAGGACCTCCGTGAGACCTCACTCCGATGATTATTCCCTGAGGTCTGAGGTTCTCTGTTAGTCTAGTGTTAGTCTAGTCTAGCAGGAGCTTCAGCCCAACCCCTGGCTCAGGAACTAAGATCCCACAAGCCGTGTGGGGCAGCAAAAAAAAAAAGAAAAAAAAATTGAGAGAGAACAATAACAAAGTAAAAAATAAAATTAGACTAGGAAACTAACAGATATGTTAGAAAGAATATAAAAATAAAAATATAGATGAATCAACAACTGGGCGGGTGGGAGGTCTTGGCTGTGGAGGGTGGGACTTAAGGAAGGGTGAGGTTTGGGTGGTGGGCGGGGCCTATGCTTAGGACCCACAGGGCTGGAAAAGGCCCTGGGGGCTGTTGGGGGTATGTGGCTTAGGCTCAACAGAACAGAAGGGGTCCAGGCATGCCCCCCACCACTGGTCTCAGAGGGTGGGGGACCTCACCTGGGAACCCAGCAGGCTCCCTAGGCTCGAGTGGGCAGGGCAAATGCCCTCCGCTCCTCTCCTGCTCCTCCCAGAGGGCCCCTCCCCACCTGCCTCTCCTGTTCTCCCCTCAGCCTCCTTCCTATGCCCCCGGGACCAATGCGGCCAGGGAGGATGGGGGTCCTTGGAGGGCAGGGGACTGGCCTGGGAGCTCAGCAGGCTCCCCAGCCCAAGTGGGCAGGGCAAACGCCCTCCACTCCTCTCCCTCTCCCTCTGGAGGGCCCCTCCCACCTGCCTCTCCTGATCTCCCCAGCCTCAAGGGGTGCTGATCCTGTCTGGCCTCCACTTCTTCTCCCACCTCAGTTCCCCCACATCCTACCAGTTCACTTGGGGGTTCCTCCCATCTTCTTGGGTGTCAGGGTCCCCCACCAGCGGCCAGCAGGTGCCCTAGTTGTGGAGAGATGCTAACTCGGTTTTTTCCCACACCGCCATCTTGACTCTGCCCCCAACAAAAATTTTCATAATTTGTATTTTCATTATTATTCAGTTCAAAATGCTTTCTAATTAACCTGGTGGGGTTTTATGCGTTTTTTTGACCCATGGTTTATTTTAAAATATTATGGTTAATTTCCAAATAACTTGGGTTGTTCTAGGCATCATGTTAATAGTTACTGTTTAATTTGATTGTGTTGAGAGAAAATATTCTGTATAAGTTTTCAATAAATTCTTTTGAGATTTATTGAGATTTATCTTCTGACTTACCATTTGATCTATATTGTTTAATAGACCATGCACACTTGAAAAGAGTACATAGTATTGAATTGTTGGGTGCAGTACTTTACAACATCAATTAGATTATGTTGGTTAATAGGCCTGTTCACATTATCTATGTTCCTACTGATTTTTTTGTCTAGTTATTATTTCAGTTACCATGAGAAAGGTGTTAAATTTGCAGTCATAGTTGGAGATTTTTAAAAGATCTATTTCTCCCTTTAATTTTCTAAAATTTTCTTCTTGTAGGTTGCAGCTCTGTACCAGGTCTATACACATTTAAGATTATATCTTTGTGATGAATTATCCATTTTATCATTATGAAATACTCCTCTTTATCTTTGGTAATACTCTGTATTGAAGTCTATTTTATCTGATAATAATATAGCCACTCTAGCCTATTTAATATCTTTTTCTAAGCATTGCTTTCAACCTGAGTTCATATGTGAAATGCATCTATTGTAGGTAACGTTTAGTTTAGTTTAGTCTTGGTTTTGAAGTACTTTGCCCATTTATGTTTAGTGTAAATCTTAATATTGTTAGATTTAGTCTGCTGTTTTGCTTTCTTTCCCAGTTTGTTCCATCATAGGTTTGTGTTTTTTTGTTTGTTTGTTTGAATTCCTATTTATCCTTTCTGACCTTTTTGACTTGACACATTTTTTTGAGAATTCTATTTTAATTTCTCAATTGGCTTTTTTTTTTTTTTTTTTTTTGTGGTACGCGGGCCTCTCACTGCTGTGGTCTCTCCCGTTGCGGAGCACAGGCTCCGGACGCGCAGGCTCAACAGCCATGGCTCATGGGTGCAGCCGCTCCGCGGCATGTGGGATCCTCCTGGACCGGGGCGCGAACCCGTGTCCCCTGAATCAGCAGGCGGACTCTCAACCACTGCGCCACCAGGGAAGCCCTCTCAATTGGCTTTTTAGCTACATCTCTTTATAGAGTTTCACTAGAGATTGCATTGTACATCCTTAACTTTTCACAGTATACTTAAAATTAAAACTGTAGCATTTTGTGTAAAATATAAGATTCTTAAAACTATCAAATTCTGTTGATGTTACATCTTTTAAGTAATAGTTGTCATAGCTTTTTATTTTTATGTCTTAAACCCCATATTTCAATTATAATTTTTGCTTTAAGTAATCATATCCATTTTTAAGAAATTAAGAGAGAATAAAACATGGCCTTATATACTTAGCCATATTTTTACCACTTCCACTGCTTTTTGGTTCTTTTAAAATTTATTTTTATTATTTTTAAGTTCCACTGATTTATTTTCTTATGTCTGTGCAAATAATGCAGTGTTTAACATCTTTTTTGTGTGTGTGTGTGGTACGTGGGCCCCTCACCGCTGGGACCCCTCCCGTTGTGGAGCACAGGCTCCAGACGTGCAGGCCCAGCAGCCATGGCTTATGGGCCCAGCCGCTCTGCAACATGTGGGATCCTCCCGGACTGGGGCACGAACCCACGTCCCCCGCATTGGCAGGTGGACTCTCAACCACTGCGCCACCAGGAAAGCCCTAACATCTTATTTTTATTTTTTTAAATTTATTTATTTTATTGAACTATTCATTTCTTTTTGAATATCTGTTTCTCCATCTGGTTTTGTTTCTCATCAGTTTGAAGAATTTCCTATAGCATTTCTTACTGTGCAGGTATGTTGGGAATGAGTTTGCTTAGTTTTCATTTATCTGAAAATATCTTTATTTCATCTTTTGTCTTGATGGATATTTTTGCTGAATTTGAAATTCTGTGTTTTTCTTTCAGGACTTTACATATATTGTTCCACTGTTTTCAGGTTTCCATTGTTTCCAGTCTAACATTAGTTATCATGTGTATTATTCTGTATGTAATGTGCCATTTTTAATTGGCTGCTTTCAAGATTTTCTGTTTATTAAAGTTTGCCTTTCAGCAGTTTGAATATGACGTGCCTCGTTATGGGTTTCTTTGTATTTATCTTCCTTGGTATTTATTGTTCTTCTCAAATTTGTACATTTATGTCTTCTATCAAATTTGGGAAACTTTTGGCTATTATGTATTTCAAGTCCCTTTTTTGCCTTACTCCCTCTCACTCCCCACTTTTTCTTATGGAAGTCCAATTACGCATATCATGAATCTTTTATTTTTTAATTTAAAAAGTTTTTTTTAATTTTATTTTTTATTTTTGGCTGCGTTGGGCCTTCATTGCACACGGGCTTTCACTAGTTGTGGCAAGCAGGGGCTACTCTTCATTGTGGCACCTGGGCTTCTCATTGCAGTGGCTTCTCTTGTTGTGGAGCATGGACTCTAGGCACTCGGGCTTCAGCAGTTGCAGCATGCGGGCTCAGTAGTTGCAGCACATGGGCCCTAGAGCTCAGGCTCAGTAGTTATCGCACACAGGCTTAGTTGCTCCACGGCATGTGGGATCTTCCTGGACCAGGCATGAACCCGTGTCCTGTGCATTGGCAGGAGGATTCTTAACCACTGCGCCACCAAGGAAGTCCCACATATCTTGAATGTTTTAACATTGTCCCACCTGTTCCTCAGGCTCTGTTCTCCCCAACCCCTACTTCAGTCTTTTTTCTTTATTCTTCAAACTGCATAATTTCTGTCTGTCTTCAATTTCAGTGACTCTTCTGTTATCTCCAGTCTTGTTTTTCCTAGTTATTGAATTTTTTACTTCAGGTATTATATTTTTTAGTTTTAAAATTTTCATTTGGTTATTTTATAGTTTCTGTTTCTTTGCCAGTATTTCCTATCTGTGCATTTAGTTCAAACACCGTTGTCTTTACATCTTTAAATATGGGTATCATAGCTATATTTGCTAATTCCTACAACTGGGTCATTTCAGGTTTAGTCTCTATCCATTTAAGTATATGTCACGTTTTCCTGTTTTTTCATATGTTTAATAATTTCATGTTGTATAATAGACATTATGAATAATGCATTGTAGATACTGTAGGTTCTGCTATGATCCTCTGAGGAATGTTGTTTTTTTGTTTGTGTTCTCCAGCAATTAACTTGGCTGAATCCAACACTGAACTGCAGTGGGTAGCTGCTGAAACTTCTGTTCAGATCTTTTAGCTTTGTCTGGGCTGCTTAGAATCTGTCCCAACCATGCAGAGTTTACTTGTCCAAAGTCAGATATTTCAGTAAAGTTCATATACAGAATATGGAGTTTCTTCACTGTGTCTCTCTCTCTCTTTCTCTTTTTTTTTTTAAAGGATTTTTTGTTAATTTCTGGATGTTGTGATAGCCTCAAACTCTGTCTTCTTGGTTCCTCAAGCCAGAAATAGTGCAGATTTCAGAATTTTAGCTGTCAACCCAACACTCAGTAGGGCCTGTCCTCAGTAAAAAGTTGTTTAAATTTAAAACGAGGGCAGAGGGGCAGCAAACTCTCTCAGCCAGTGCCATTCCTAGATGTTGACTCTCCAGCAATTTCTGTCTGCTCTCGTTTTTCTTTGCCTTCAGATATTTTTTGTTTTTGTTATTTTGTTTTGTCCAGTATTTATAATTCTTGTCTGTGGGATGGTAGGTTAAATACAAGTTACTCCACCATTAGTGGAAGTAGAACATTTTTGTTTGGTTTAAAGAAGAAGAAGAAAAAGTCACCTCAAGCTGTTTTTAAAAAAGAGCATAGGGAAAGAGGCCTTCAAAGAGTGACTTAAGGTTTTTCTCTTTGGCCATTCTAGACATCAGGGCCATTCTAGACATCGGGGACATAGTTTTATTGATATTTTATATCCATTATCAAAAATTTGAAATAAGAAAGCAACATCATACAGGGGGAAACCCTTAGTGTGGGTGGGGTGTCAAGAGACCTAATCTGTAGTCTAGCTCTTGCATTGGTTTTCTCTTATTCCAAAATTAATTTTTTATTTACTTCAAAAAACTGAGAAACAAATGTCTCTATTCATCTATACAGTATTTCAAGTTTTATCAGTATCCTAATTTGGCCTTGCCTATATCTTCTAGTGTTGTGGGATGTGTTTTTTAAATGTTGTATGCAACTAATGTTAGTATTTGGAACATCTTTTTGAGTCCATAGAATTTGAGTTGTGAGAATAGAAAAGTAACATAGCTTAGTGAAAAATAAAAAATAGTACTTAATGGAAAATAGAGACTACTCCTTGAACAAGGAGAAAAGTAGAACAGCATGCTAGTTGCTTATAGTCTCACCTTTCTAAACACACATTTAGACACTCTATTAATATCAGTAAAAGTCATCTCTGTATAATTAATTCTTAAACTTAAATTACTTGAGTCTCATTAAAGGTCAACAGAAAAAATATTGCAGTTTATTTTTAGATTTTTCTGGTCCTATAGAGCCTATGAATTTATGAGACTTGTTAAGGTCTTCAAACGTTATCCTGGTGGAGTGCTATTAAAAACACATCTGCTACTTGTATTATTGTGTCATCATCACCTAGTAGTAAAAGACTACATTGCCTACCAGCTGTACTCAATTTACAAGACAGAGCAACAAGTAACAAAGGCACACTTGTTTAACCAGCTGTTGTTGAGTAAAGATGAAACTATTAAACACATCACCCCTGGACCATCCCTGAATAATAAACTATTCTAATTGAGATCTGCATTTCAAGTTGTTTTTCCAGTAGCAAGCATACACTTGTATAAATTTCCTCTATATCCTCTTGTGTCTGGTGGCACGTGTTTATGAGGAAAAATCTCTAGCTACTAAAATGTTTTAGAATCTGTCAGTTTTCACATTTATATGATTCTTTGCTTTTCATTGTGGAGTTTTTTCCTATTCTTACAACTCAAATTCTCTGGACTCAAAAGTTTGTTTCAAAAACTAACATGAGTTGCATCTAACATTCTACAAAGTTTTTCCTTCAAAAGAGTAAAGGAAATCTAGCGATGAGGAACTTAAATCTTAAATATTTTCTATTCATAATGAAATAATGAATATGGGGTCGGTCCTGCTGAAGAGCTCTGATAGGCCCATAATACTGAGTTGGAAGGCCACTGAAGACCATTTTGGAGCAGAAGAATACACATATTTGAATAAATTGTTTGCTGTGACAACAACATCGGGTTGTTACAGAGTTAGCGAACTCTAAACAATGTGTCTCCATTTACTCAGTGTGCTGTGCTGACTAAAGAATGAAGATGAATTGCTGTGTTTCTTGCCTCTCAAGAACTGTGAAGAGTCTGAGATTTTACCCTACTTGTAAGCTAACAGACTAATCTGCCACCATGTTATGAATGCTGGCAGATTCCTGGGTCAAAGACAAAGGACTTTATTACTCCTGGTGGTGGTAGTAGTGGTGGTAGTAGTGGTAGTAGTAGTAGTAGTAGTCAGAGCACCAGCATTTGCACTATTTGCCCAAGCCCCAGTTTTGCTAGAGTGACGCAGAGAGGGTCGGTGAACCCTGCCTGGGTGGAGACATTATCATACTAGACAATAAACAAACCTACCCTCTGATCCACAGGGTGACTGTCTATCTTCCAAAGCTGCTGGTTATACTAACGTTTTTGAAAAGATAGTCTGGAACAAATAACAGTCAGTGCTTCAGCTCACAAAACATCCAGAAATGTGAGAGACCTATGGAAAATTGTTGCCCAATGGTGTCCTCTAAGATTTTCTTTTAAAACATAATATTATGTGGGTGAACCAATAAAAAACCACATGAATAAGTTTTTTCCTTTTAAAGTATTATTTGATCAATACCTTCTATCAATACAGCACATTTAAAGCCTATTCACATCTATTATTGTCTTATTCTTACAATCTCTCTATGAAGTTAGTAGAGCAAAGGAAGTCAACATTTAAGAGATGAGAAATTGACACCAGTATATTAGCTGCAAAAGTATTCTGATTGCCAATTACACATTATTTACTAAGTAACCTACTAATGAAAGTCTCTACAATCTTCACATATTTCTTGGTCATTTAGTCTGATTTGAAGCTTGACATAAAAATCAAAAAAATTTTTTTTTTTTTTGGCGGTATGCGGGCCTCTCACTGTCGTGGCCTCTCCCGTTGCGGAGCACAGGCTCCGGACGCGCAGGCTCAGCGGTCATGGCTCACGGGCCCAGCCGCTCTGCGGCATGTGGGATCTTGCTGGACCAGGGCACGAACCCGTGTCCCCTGCATCGGCAGGCGGACTCTCAACCACTGCGCCACCAGGGAAGCCCGACATAAAAATCAAAAAAATTTTAACAACCATAAACCAAGTATCACCTCATTTTCTTACTGAGAGATGTTAAATCTTTCTTAATTTTATTTATATGTGCCTAGCACATAGGAGGTGCTCAAAAAAATATTTCTTAAATGATTGAATGAATGAACAAGACAGCTTTTCTTATAGTAAGACCAAAATATCAGGTTCCAGAGCACAGGACTATTCCTTAAAGCAATGTTACTACATTAACTACTCTAAATATTTTTGGGTACAGGATTTGGCCTACATGCTTGCTAGAATTTTCTGTACACACACATGTTAAGAATCTCTTTGGTATAAATTCTGACATCACTATAGGCATTTTTAGTATTTTCCTTTGAAATTAGAGGAATCACTTTAATTTAGTGATTATATTTTCATTCCTAGAAATTCTTTTTGTCTCTTTTTCAAGTCTGTCTGGTCATTTAAAATGATATGTTGTTCTTCATTCTGTATCTTATGATTCCATTTTGTGACATTCTTGAAGGTCTGAATTCTGCAGTTTTTCTGCTTACTGTCACTCATGGTGAATGTATTAGTCAGTGTTCTCCAGAGCAACAGAGCCAATAGGATAATATATAGATATATAGATAAGGGGAAATTCATTATAGGCATTGGTTTACACAATTATGGAGGCCTAGAAGCCCCATGATCTGCCATCTGCAAGCTGCAGAACCAGGAAAGCCTGTGGTGTAAAAATTTAGTCCAAGTCCAAAGACCCGAGAACCAGGGGAGCCAGTGGTATTATTCCCAGTCTGAGGCTAAAGGCTTAAGAACTAGGAGCTGCCATGTCCAAGGGCAGAAGAAGGATGTCCCAGCTCAAGAAGAAAGAGAATTATCCCTTCCTCCTCCTGTTTGTACTGTTGGGCCCTCGGTGGATTAGATGATACCCGCCACCATGTTGAGGGCAGATCTTTACTCGTTCTACCCATTCAAATGCTAATATATTCTGGAAACACCCTCACAAACACAACCAGAAATAATGTCTTCCAGCTATCTGGGCATCCCTTAGCCCAGTCAAGCTGACACATAAAATTAACCATTGCAGTGACTTTTCTCTTCTTGTGTTTTATAATCTAGGGTTGAGATCTCATGTAATCTCTTTCTTCCCTTCTCTTAACGGAAAGAAGATTTTTTGCCTTATTCACCCTTTGCTGAGGAGGAGGAGCTCTGAAGGTTGCAACTTTATCCAGGAGTCTCAGTTCCCTCTTTGCTTCATATGGACCTAAGGCTTTATCTTCTGTATTGGCTGATCATAAAAATCACTGATATTCAGCTCCCTCTTTGTATTTCGCCCTCTTGCTTTTTTGTGAGCTTAGCTATTTATTTAAAAGGATATGTATTATATTTACCTAACATTTTTACCTATCTTTTAAGGGAGATTTTATGTCTTTTAAGTGAGATTGTCCACTGTGTTCTCAGAAACTCAACTTGCTAGTTACTTTAACCCATATAATATTATTGAAGTTACTCTACACTGGATGGATGCAAATATATAATTCAGAGGGGCACAATCAGCCTTAGTATATCAATATTTGTCATTGTAAAAATATATGCTATTTTTACAAGGCAAGTGGGTGATGAAGCTTGAAATACTATCAGTAGGATGCAGAGATTCAAAATATATGAATCAATAAAATACCTAGGAATAAACCTGCCTAAGGAGGCAAAAGAACTGTACTCCTAAAACTATAAGACACTGATGAAAAAAGTTGAAGATGACACAAACAGATGGAAAGATGTACCGTGTTCTTGGGTTTGAAGAATCAGTATCATTAAAATGAGCTTACTACCCCAGGCAGTCTACATATTCAGTGCAGTCCCTATCAAAATACCAATGACATTTTTCACAGAACTAGAACAAATAATTTTAAAATTTATGTGGAACCATAAAAGACCCCAAATAGCCAAAGCAGTCTTGAGAAGGAAGAACAGAAATGAAGTAATCACCTCTCTGACTTCAGACTATACTACAAAGCTACAGTAATCAAAACAGTGTGGTACTGGACTTCCCTGGTGGTGCAGTGGTTAAGAATCTGCCTGCCAATGCAGGGATCGAACAGTGTGGGTTCTATCCCTGGTCTGGGAAGATCCCACATGCCGTGGAGCAACTGTGCCCACGAGCCACTAAATACTATCAGTAGGATGCAGAGATTCAAAATATATGAATCAATAAAATACCTAGGAATAAACCTGCCTAAGGAGGCAAAAGAACTGTACTCCTAAAACTATAAGACACTGATGAAAAAAGTTGAAGATGACACAAACAGATGGAAAGATGTACCGTGTTCTTGGGTTTGAAGAATCAGTATCATTAAAATGAGCTTACTACCCCAGGCAGTCTACATATTCAGTGCAGTCCCTATCAAAATACCAATGACATTTTTCACAGAACTAGAACAAATAATTTTAAAATTTATGTGGAACCATAAAAGACCCCAAATAGCCAAAGCAGTCTTGAGAAGGAAGAACAGAAATGAAGTAATCACCTCTCTGACTTCAGACTATACTACAAAGCTACAGTAATCAAAACAGTGTGGTACTGGACTTCCCTGGTGGTGCAGTGGTTAAGAATCTGCCTGCCAATGCAGGGATCGAACAGTGTGGGTTCTATCCCTGGTCTGGGAAGATCCCACATGCCGTGGAGCAACTGTGCCCACGAGCCACAACTACTGAGCCTGTGCGCCACAACTACTGAAGACTGTGCGCTCTAGGGCCCATGTGCCGCAACTACTGAGCCTGCATGCCGCAACTACTGAAGCCCATGCACCTAGAGCCTGTGCTCTTCAACAAGAGAAGCCACCGCAATGAGAAGCCTGCACATTGCAATGAAGAGTATCCCCTGCTTGCTGCAACTAGAGAAAAGCCCGTGTGCAGCAACAAAGACCCAGTGCAGCCAAAAAAAAACCAGTATGGTACTAGCACAAAAACAGACACATGGATCAATGGAACAGGATAGAGAGCCCAGAAATAAACCCACACACTTATGGTCACTTAATCTGTGACAAAGGAGGTAAGAATATACAATGGAGAAGAGACAATGTCTTCAATAAGTGGTACTGGGAAAACTGGACAGCTGCATGTAAAAGACTGAAATTAGAACTTTCTATAACACCATATACAAAAATAAACTCAAAGTGGATTAAATACCTAAATGTAAGACTGGATACTCTAAAACTGCTAGATGAAAACATAGGCAGAACACTCTTTGACATGAATTGTAGTAAGTTTTTTTTTTGGATCCATCTCCTAAAGTAAAGGAAGTAAAAGCAAAAATAAACAAATGGGACCTAATTAAACTTAAAATCTTTTGCACAGCAAAAACCCATCAACAAAACAAAAAGACAAGCTACCGAATGGGAGAAAATATTTGCAAATGATATGACTGATAAGGGATTAATATCCAACATATATAAATAGCTCATACAACTCAACATCAAAAAAAAAAACCTGATTTAAAAATGGTCAGAACTGATAGACATTTTTCCAAAGAGGAAATGCAGATGGCTAACAGGCACATGAAAATATGCTCAACGTTGCTAATCATCAGGGAAATGCAAATCAGAACCACGGTGAGATACTACCTCACATCAGTCCAAATGGCCATCATCAAAAAATCTACAAACAATAAATGATGGAGAGGGTGTGGAGAAAAGGGAACCCTCCTACATTGTTGGTGGGAATGTAAATTGGTATAGCCACTATGGAGAACAGTATGGAGGTTACTTAAGAAACAAAAAGTAAAGCTACCATATGATCCAGCAGTCCCACTCCTGGGCATATATCTGGAGAAAACCATAATTCAAAAGGATGCATGCACCAATAGTGTTCATTGCAGCACAATTTACAATAGCCAGGACATAGAAGCAACCTAAATGTCCATCAACAGAGGAAGGGATAAAGAAGATGTGGCACATATATATGGGGTGAATTGGGAGATTTGGATTTTACATATATACACTACTATATATAAAATAGATAACTAATGAGAACCTACTGTATAGCACAGGGAGCTCTGCTCAGTGCTCTGTGATAACCTAGATGGGAAGAAAATCTAAAAAAGAGAGGATATATGTCTATATATAACTGATTCACTTTGCTGTACAGCAGAAACTAACACAACATTGTAAAGCAACTATACACCAATATTAATTTAAAAAATAAAATGGGAAAAAAATTTTTTTAAGATACATGTATCCCAATGTTAATAGCAGCATTATTTACATTACTCAAGCTATGGAAGCAATCTAAGTCTATAAAAGAACAAAATTTTGCCATTTGCAGTAACATGGATGGACCTGGAGGGCATTATGCTAAGAGAAATAAGTCAGACAGAGAAAAACAAATACTGTATGATATCACATATGTGGAATCTAAAAAACACAATGAACTAGTGAATATAACAAAAGCAGACTCACAGATATAGAGAACAAACTAGTGGTTACCTGTGGAGAGATGGGAAAGGGGCAATATAGGGGTGAAGGAATAGGAGGTACAAACTCTTGGGTGTAAGATAGGCTCAAGGATGTATTTACAACACAGGGAATATAGCCAATATATTGTAATAACTGTAAATGGAAAGTAACCTTTAAAATTGTATAAAAATTTAAAAACATTTTTTTAAATATATGAATCAAGGGGGCTTCCCTGGTGGCACAGTGGTTGAGAATCCATCTGCCAATGCAGGGGACATAGGTTCAAGCCCTGGTCCATGCTGTGGAACAACTAAACCCGTGTGCCACAACTACTGAGCCTGTGCTCTAGAGCCCTCGAGCCACAACTACTGAAGCCCGTGGGCCTAGAGCCCATGCTCCGCAACAAGAGAAACCACCACGATTAGAAGTCCGCACACTGCAATGAAGAGTAACCCCTACTCACTGCAACTAGAGAAAGCCCCCGCGCAGCAGCAAAGACCCAGTGCAGCCAAAAATAAAATAAATAAATTTTTTAAAAATTAAAAAAAAAAAAAAAATATATGAGTCAAAACTGATTATGTCACTCCAGGCTACCATGACCCAGAAATTTACAATAGTGACATTTTGTATGCACTTACTTTAAGGGGAACCTGGAATTTAATTGTTATTTTTATTTCAAATACTCTTTCAAGAGTAGTATTTTTCAGGTAATGAAGATATGTTTATTGTAACTGTTAATTTGTTTTTAATAAAAGTCCCCTGAGTAAAACTTTTCATAGATTATAGCTCAAGGGAAAAATTAACCTGGATGTTTCTGTATAATTGAGGAGAAACTATTTAACTGGAAAATTCTTTGTGATGATTTAAATTCTGTAATGCAGTTTGATTATTAAATTAGAATTAGAAAAGCTGTGAAAGAAAATAAGAGAAATAAGAATGGGAAATAGCTAGTCACCATGGAGGGAGTATGTGACAAACCTTGTGGGTTGGTGTGGTGGTTGGGTCTTCCCAATTACCACTCTAGAAGTACAGCAGAATAAGCAGGGATATTTCCCACTCAATTTTATCTGGTTATAGGCAGTGAAACTGACATTATTCAGACTTAATTTGAATTTACTAAGGCTTGTCCCCATTGTTTTTTGAAAGATAAAGTTGGAGGGAGGACAACTGGATTCACTGAATTATCATTTCTAATCTCACAATTACTTCCTGAAACTAGGAGTAGAAAAAAACTCACCACCCTACCCTCTCTTTTTTCTTTACGGTTGTTGTGCTCTAACTCTTAAGGTGATCTTTGTTTAGCGTTTCAATACTTATACTGTAGTTTGAGGGAGGAGAAGAGGGCAAAATATCTGTATGAAAGTGATTATGAAAATGCCTAAATTCTCAGAGGACAGTGAGGGGAAATTTTGACTACAGCTGCTTCATTCCTATAGTGACTGATCAGGGATGCAAATCAAGACTAAATTTATACAGTTTTGATAGGCTGTTTGTTATTGCTAAAGTCCTAGGTTCAAGTTTTAATATTCAGTTGTGGAGAAAAGGATGGAAATTCATCAGTACTTAAAATTAGACTCCTAAATGAGAAATTAGAAAAAAATATTTTAGTTGTGTGGCCCACTTAAGGCATTTTTCTGTTTGTTTTCTCACTTGACCTTCACTAATCCCATGTAATAGGTATCATTATCCCCAAGCCACATGGAGTCTTCAGTTCATTGTTGATAGGACTTGTACTAGAATTAATTTCTATTGATTCTTAGTCCCATATTCTATTTATAGTTTGCTGCTTACTGTCTCAAATCCTAGTTAATGATGAAACACACTGATCATAATGTAGACATCAAATTGAAGTCATTTAGTTTGTGGTCCTAGATTAGAAAGACCAGAAGTAGACTCCCATATACATGGTCAATTGATTTCAGCAAAAATGCAAAGGTATTTAATGGGGAAAGGGTAGTCTTTTTAAGAAATAGGAGCAAAGAAACATTTGGAATTAAAAGTGACTCCCAGAAGTTAGTGCAAATATAGTGGTTAGCTCCAAGGAGAAGATTAGAGAATGCAATAGGGAAGGGGGGATACAGCGGTTTCAAATATGTTGACATTGTGTTAATTTTTCAGCTGCATTATTGGGTACCATGTGTATTTATTATTCTTAGAGCCCTACATACATGTTGTATAAATTCTTTAGTACATGACTAAATCATTAAGAAATGAAATTTAATTAACTTTGAAAGGATACTAAAGACATTTTTGGAAAATAGGACAACCACTGTCAAAATCAGTCAGTCCCACTTTATTAAAGTTTTTGTTTAGAGCTGTAATACTTGGGATTTAGGAAAAAAATGGCTTTGCATAACACAGGACAGATATTTTATATTCTGGCTTTATTTTTACTTTTTCTGGTATTAACATGATATTAACTCTGTGTATTTTTGGACTGTGCAGAACAAGAACAGAGGCAGATATGGGAGATTGGAAGGTTTTCAGCAAGACAGGCAAAATAATTTAACAATCTGATAGTAAATGATATACGATAGAAGGTGAGCCTTCATCAATTAAGGCCAAGGAGCTTATTTGGCTTTAGAAAATAATTAGAGCTCAGGTTGTGTTTGTTAGGAGTAGAAACTCAGGTGGGAGGCCTGCCTGTGAAGGAGGAGGGGGCTGGTGGGAGTGGTGGGAAAGGCAAAGATTTAAAGTTGAATGAAAATAAATAATACATATTGCTGGGGCCTGAAAGACTAACTCTCACTGGTTGTATTTCTTTCTGGCAGACTTATGACAAGTTTTCAAGGGGGAATAAATGTCAGTTTTCTATTTTGTTTTAAGAAAGGGATAATTTCCAATTTGACTTTGTCTTCTTAACGTAACATTTGGTACTTGCTAATATTATAACTTGTGGCTGAAATACAAGGTCTTGAGTTTAGGCTATAATTGAGTTTAGGCTCCTGATTATTCCTGAGACTAGAATTCTCTCTGGCACCAGCAATTTAGATCTATCAAAATGTGTTAATAGTGTTAAATCTTACAATTAAAGGATATACTCTTATAATACTGCAGTATGCAATTCTGATGTTAACCACCCAAAGTTAGTGCAGATCCCCCAGTTAAAGGCATGGTCCTCCAACAGACTGCCCTCACTTCAGACTTTGGTTGCAAGTTTGGGTGTCCCAGAACATCCACACTTTTGACCAACTGGATGCAAATATAGAAGCTTCCTGCAGCCCCCGCTCAGGTTTGATAATTAGCTAGAACAACTCACAGAACTCAGGAAAGTTATGATTTCAATTTAATTATAAAGGATACAAATCAGGACCAGCCAAATGAAGAGATAGATAGGGTAAAGTCTAAGAGGGTTCCAAACACAGAACTTTCATGCCCTCTCCCCTTGGAATCTGAATTCATCTCCCTCCTAGCACACTGATACGTTCATCAACCAGGAATCTCAACTGAGCTTCTGTGTCCAGAGTTTTTGTTGGGGTCACATTACTGAGCCATGATTGATTGTATCATTGGTCACATGATTGAACTCAATCTCCAGCCCTCCTGCCCTCACCAGATGTTGGGTTGATATTAAGTGGCTCAGAGTCAACCCTCTGATCACATGGTTGGTCTTTCCTGCTTAGTCTGACCCCATCCTGAGTCATCTTTTTAGTATAAGCTATCTAGGGGCCCACAATGAGTCACCTCTTCAGTGTAAACTATCAGAGCCCACCCTGAATAACAAGACATTCCTATCAGTGGGGAAATTCCAAGGGTCTAGATGCTCTCTCAGGAACCAGGCACAAAGACCTGTAAAATCTGTATTATACAACACTCTTGATCCAGAGAGTTAAATGGTATTCAAGGCCTTTGCTGTCTATTTCTGGTATTTTCTATCAACAATAGTATCTAATTTGTCTTCTTTATTTTGTCTCTTATCATTTTCTCAGCACAGGAAAACTAAGAACCAAGTAATGAAACCAAA
This sequence comes from Neophocaena asiaeorientalis asiaeorientalis, assembly GCF_003031525.2. Taxonomy (NCBI): domain Eukaryota; kingdom Metazoa; phylum Chordata; class Mammalia; order Artiodactyla; family Phocoenidae; genus Neophocaena; species Neophocaena asiaeorientalis. The sequence goes on along the minus strand of NW_020173955.1, from coordinate 2,701,741 downwards.
AGCATTACACCCCACTCTCACCAAGTCTTTGAATCTTCTAGCAAGGGAACTAATATGCAGCTTCTCCCTTCCCTCTGAGCCATTAAGGCATAGATTGCAAATTGGTGACTTACAGTTTTTAGCAGATATTATATTGGTGCGTCCTTCAAAATTTTTTTAAATTACATGCCAATGTTTTAAAAAAAAACACTGGAGAGTTCACATTAATGTGAACTTTCTGACTCATCTTAAAACTAAGAAATACAGGGCTTCCCTGGTGGCACAGTGGTTGAGAGTCCGCCTGCCGATGCAGGGGACACGGGGACACGGGTTTGTGCCCCGTTCCGGGAAGATCCCACATGCTACAGAGCGGCTGGGCCCGTGAGCCATGGCCGCTGAGCCTGCACGTCCGGAGCCTGTGCTCCGCAACGGGAGAGGCCACAACAGTGAGAGGCCCGTGTACCGCAAAAAAAAAAAAAAAAATTAGGAAATACATATCACTGGCCTGTGTTCCAACATAGCAATATTTGGCTGCAGTCCCTTTAAAAAGCAGTTTGGAAATCTCAACAATTTAACACAATCCTTACCCCCTTCCCCAATCCCCCTACCTCCATTGTGCAACTTGATCTTTAAGGAATCTCTGAGTTAAAAAGAAAAAAAAGTCTAGAGCCCTTTGTTTATGCCATCTCAGTTAATTCTGGATATAATCAGGTGAGGTAAGCATTGTAACTCCCATTTTGTAGTTGAACAAAATGAAACTGGCTAAATGAATTTTCCACATAAATTTCCCAGGGCTTCATAATACATGGAAGAGCTAGAATTCATATCCTGTTCTTTATTGGTTATAGTTCTGCTCACCTGGCCTCATACTTGTGACTCCTAGCCCATTCTTAGAGGCAGGTTCTATGTCTTCTTTTTAAATAAATTTGTTTATTTATTTATGGCTGCATTGGGTTTTCGTTGCTGCATGCGGACTTTTCTCTAGTTGCGGCGAGCGGGGGCTACTCTTCCTTGTGGTGCGCAGGCTTCTCATTGTGGTGGCTTCTCTTGTTGCGGATCATGGGCTCTAGATGCATGGGCTTCAGTAGTTGTGGCACACGGGCTTAGTTGCTCTGCGGCATGTGGGATCTTCCCAGACCAGTACTCGACCCCATGTCTCCTGCATTGGCAGGGGGATTCTTAACCACTGCGCCACCAGGGAAGCCCAGGTTCTATGTCTTACTCTTACCCCATACACATTTGCCTGTAAGCGTAGTGGGCATTCCATAAATGTTTGTTGATTTCAATTGGATTTTTTTGGGCAGAATTGAAATATTTGACAACTAATTTGATGTTAGCCACAAGAAAAAGGAAGTTGTCAAAGGAGACCATGGGAATTTGAGGTTGGGACTGGAAGGGTAATGATGCTATTTGGAGAAATAAAAGAAAACAGGGTGAAGAGAAAATTTGAGAGAGAAAATGACTAGTGTATTTTGAGTAATTTCTGTGTGTCAGGCATTGTGCTTATGTCTTTACATGCATTATCTTATTTAGACATAGTAACAAGCCTTTGCTGAAGGAACTACTCATATCTGCATATTACAGGGGAGAAAACAGGCTTGGAGAATTTAAGTAATTTACCCATGATCTCATAGCTAGTAAGTGGTAGAATTAGGATTTCAAACCAGGATTCTGTGACATCAGAATTCATTTGGGGGCACATATTAGATTTAAGGCACTAGCCCGAAGGCTTTGTGGCAATGCCTAGCATATAGTTGGAAATATAGGAACTGTGCTCAGGAGATGTTTCAGGGCAAAATTATTAATCTGAAAGTAATCTGCAGAGGTGATTGTTGTGGCGATGAGTTGGTTCACATTTACCCAGAGAGGGAGTAAGGAGATAAGAAATCAAAAGCCAGAAAATAGAGGAACATCTGTTTACTGGGTGAGAAGAAGAGTTAAGATCTTTTTTACCTTTGGAGAATAAAAATAATTTTGCACGTACTGTTTGCTAAGAATAATTCGTATGAGGCAAGTTCAGTTTCATGTTGTTTAAACACTAGCTAGCCATACATATTTAATTTGGTTTAAGATGGAAAAAATATCCATTGTTCCAATTTTGTAATAAAATTACAAAATTTTGGGGCTTCCCTGGTGGCTCAGTGGTTGAGAGTCCGCCTGCCGATGTTGGGGACACGGGTTCGTGCCCCGGTCCAGGAAGATCCCACATGCGGCGGAGCGGCTGGGCCCGCGAGCCATGGCCGCTGGGCCTGCGCGTCCAGAGCCTGTGCTCCACAACGGGAGAGGCCACAACAGTGAGAGGCCCGTGTACCGCAAAAAAATAAATAAAATAAAATAACAAAAAATTTTAACTTTGTTAGGTATACTTGTTAGAGTTAATATTATAAAAGAAATAGTGAATTTTAAAAATTGACATATAATTGACATATAACATGTAAATTTACAGGTATAACATGTTGATTTGTTATGTTTATATATTGTAATATGATTACCATTGTAGCGCTAATTAGCACCTCTATCACATCACATAATTATCATTTCTTTTTAGTAGTTGGAATAATTGTCTCTTAGCAAGCTGTATTTCCTCTCCTCTCCTCTCCCCTTCCCTACCCTTCCCTTCCCTTCCCTTTCCTTCCCTTCCCTTCCCTTCCCTTCCCTTCCCTTCCCTTTCCTTTCCTTTTCCTTCCTAAGCCAGTGCTCTTGTAGAACGTCTCACTTTCTAGATATCTTACTGTTGATCCCTTCCCTTCCCTTCCCTTTCCTTCCCTTCCCTTCCCTTCCCTTCCCTTCCCTTCCCTTTCCTTTCCTTTTCCTTCCTAAGCCAGTGCTCTTGTAGAACGTCTCACTTTCTAGATATCTTACTGTTGATACTTCCTTATGTGTCATTTACTTTGTTCTTTTTGTTCCTGTGTTCCTGTAAAATGATAATTAAGTCTAGAGATTTGATTAGATTTAGACTGGATATTTTTGTCAAGTTCATAGGTGAGTTTTTAAACAGAAATTTTTCTCAAAGGGAGGAGTGAGGGACGATTTTTAGGGTGTAGAGTGTTGTGGAGGGAAAGGTGCAGCCAGAAAGGAGGGAGTGACAGAATAGTCCCAGGTACTGGAGACAAAGAAGTTTTTAGTTTTCATGAAGCCATTCCTATCTGTTGATCATTCATTAGTGGACACATTGCCCTCAAAGTATTCAGTTTGATTGGCTACTGAAATTCTGACTTTTAAAATTTAATTAAATATCTCTTTATTCTCTCCTAAATAAAGCAAAATTTAAAACTTGAATGGTTTCTGGATTTGTTTTGCTTTTCTTTATAGGATTAGCTCTAAACACAGCTTCCATTGTCATAAGTCAGGAGAGCAGAGCTTATGCAGTGACCTCCTAATTCATTATTAAAATATTCAGTTTTATGACACCTCAGAAAGGCTCATTTTATCTTTTTTGTAACTAGTTGAAAATATACCACTATCAGTTGTTTTCTAAATGGTTTTCTTTTCTTTAGATGGCAGCCATTATTTTTATATGCATGTCTTGTCTGACTAGTATTCTTTTAAGTGTTCTGCATAGGCTCTATAATTGTTGTAACTGGCCTAAATCTGTAATAGATCAGATAAGCGAAAACTTATATCTAAAGTATTTAAAAAAATTTTATAGCCTTATCCAAGCACAGACTTTAGGCAAACCTGAAGGAGGAAAAATGACATCAGAATAATTCCACTGATCATTGATAATTAAGGCCTTTGATCTGTGCAGTTCAGAAAACTACAAGAACATTATCTCATAACTCTCAAATGTTCTCTGAAGTAGGAAGGCAATTACTATTACCCTAATTTACAGATGTCTTTAAAAGGTTAGCTGTTCCACGTGGAGCTAAAGGCAAAAGTAGGGATGAATTGTAAAAACTTTCTTAGTCTTTCTAGACCACTCTGAGTCCACAATTGTTCTTTTCAGAGGTATAAAGATTATTATAATGTAGTTTGAAATTTTTTCTAGTCAAAAAATAAAAGGCTGAAATGAAAATTTTAGTCTGGTCTGGTTAGTGCATTTCATACTCAACCAAACATTTCTGGGATGCTTAATAAATAGCTAAGGATGGTCCCTCTTATCAAAAATATTTAAGACATTACAAAGAACAATGGACACATTATCATTTATTATTTATCACCTAAATGTTTTCAGTGTGAATAACATTTTGTTCTTAAACGTTCTCCAGGGCTAGATAGTATATCTAGCATCGAAAACCTCTTTGGGGTGATTATTATTTATCACCTAAATGTTTTCAGTGTGAATAACATTTTGTTCTTAAACGTTCTCCAGGGCTAGATAGTATATCTAGCATCGAAAACCTATTTGGGGTGGTTATTAATATTATTAACTTTTGAATAAAGAAATTTCTACATATGAATGTGTGTTATTCTTACTTTAAACATATTTCTGTCACTCATTTCCTGTTTCAGTTAATGGCATCACCATCCTACTTACATACCAGGCTGGAAGTATTAGTGATCTTCATTACTTTTCTCTCCCTTACCTCCAATCCATTTGGTTACCTAGTCCTGTATGTCTACAGTTTTTTGTGTACCCATCTATCCATTTATTCCCATGGGCACTGCCTGAGATGAGGCCCTCTTCACCTGATCTCTAATCTTTTGCATCTCTAGTATTTCACACTGCTTCCTGAAATATACGCCTGACCATTTCACTCCTCTGGAATGGCTTTCATTCCTAATGGAATTAGGCATTAAGTCCTAATTCCTTACTATGAAATCTCATCATGGCTGTATCCCATCCTGACTCTTCTTCCATCAGACTAGACTTTAAAACTTTATACAGAAACTCTGCACTATTTTTATACTTTTGCTGTTCCTTCTACTTCGAAATATCCCTGTTTCTTCCTGTAGAAATCCTAAACACATGCCATTTTCTTCATGAATCTCTTTAATTCTTCCAGTCAGATTTAATATCCCTCTTGTATATACATTCATAATACCTGGGCTAAACCTTTTTCTTTTACATCCTTGACATTTTATTTTGAATTGTAGTTCATTGTGTATATACATTTCTTTCGTACGATCATGGCTTGTTGTCAGTGGAGACTATATAGAACACAGTCACACCTTAATAACTTTGCATGTAGTAGTAGTCTTAGCTTTCAGCTTTTACTGGAATTTTATAATTGATTGAGCAAGTCAGTTTCATAAATTGATTCATCTTCCTACTACAACTAAAAAAATGACTAGAAAGAATACTTTTGTTTCATAGGTGGTAAAAACTCAGGAAAAAGTTGCTATCTTTGGACGTGTTTCCTGAAATCAGCAATGTAGATAGAAATGGATTCTTCTATTGTCTGTAGTAAACTATTCTAAACATTTAAAAATTTTAAAGTATGTGTTCTACCTGTATTCTTTCCTATGAAACTGTCGTAGGACATTAATAAAGGCTGACAGAATTCAAAACTTCCCTTAGTTTGTTCCATTCTTCTAGCCTTCCCACCAGCTGCTCTTTATAATTTAGAAGTGCCTGCTCTGTGTCAGGCACAATTCTAGGTGCTAGAGATACAGCTGTAAACAAACGTAGTTTGTTTTCTAGTTTCAGGAAACAGTCATGTAAAGAAAGCAAATATATACAGTATAGCAGATTAAGAATTGTACAAAATACTAAGAAATACAGAAAATCTATTTCTATATGATTGTCAGAGTCTGGGCTAAATTGCTTGCTTTGAGTTTAAATATCTATTTAAATCCTTGCTTGTCTATCACATTCCTTGCCTATGCTAATTTTGTTTAGGGTTTGTATTGAATATTTTAGGTTCCAAATTACATAGCAATATATAAATATTAAATAGAACTTATTAAACTTAGATATAATTTTGAAGTAAATGTTATTCATGCTAAATAATATATAAGTTCTTAGAAAATTATAAAAATCAAATTTTTTAAATTTTAATAATTTTTCAGCATTAGGGGATTATATTTAAATGCTAATTTAAAAAACTTTAGAAAATGAACCATCATTTTTCACTTGTGTGAAACTAAGTTTTTTTTACATATATGATAGTTTGCTTAAATCAGGGTACACACATACACAGGCATCATATTTAGTCAAATGAACAATTTATTTCCATCGGGTACCAGTTAATCTTACATGTTTGCTAATCTTAAATGACTATCACATCACTTGGCTTAAAAAGTTCTCTGTGCTCTCCCTAGGGTAGCTTATTTTCTGCTCTTCCCAAGCTCTAGCAAAAAATGTCTATCATTGCCTGTGCTACCCTGCCAACTGACCTAAGAGAAACTCCTTTCCCTATAGTCCTTGCTACGTGAGTAGTAAACCATGCCAGCTTTTTATCCCTACCCACTGATCCCCAGTTAATTAGATCGGAGGGAACCCTGAACAATGATTGCCCATCCATAGTCTAAATAGGTATTTGTGACATGGTTTGGTGTAACTGGCTCTGCTCAGGCAGAGCCTATGGTTTTGGGTTGAGATAGATTCTTTTCAGGATTTTCAACTTATTGATGCAGGGAAGCTGCCAGATGGTGATGAGCATTGTAGCTGAGAGGTCACATAGAGCTTGCATTAGAGTAGTAATTATGTGGATCATGTGTATATTGCAGAATTGGTTTTCTGGGAAGAAGAGACTAGAACTAAGGTGTTGGGGGGGTGGTTAGGGGGTGCACATGTGTCTGTGTGCGAGTTTGCATGTATGTGAGCGAGAATAATAACAGTTCCTGATGGTTTCATAAGCCCTGAAAGGCCCAACCTGGCCTCCTCACTGTCCTACAGACCTACCATGCTCATTCCCAACTCTGTGCATTTGCCTAAGTTAGTCTCCCTATTTTTGGTCTTTCTTGAATAGTACCACCAGGTTAGTGTTCCTTAAAATCTCCTGATAATGATATTTATTGGGCCAAAAATCATTAATGGTTTCTGCATTACCTTTGTGATAAAGTTTAAGTTCCTTAGTTATGTATATATGATCTTTTTAACTCTGCTTTCTAAGATGTTTTGTCTAAAAGAACAAAGCCCATTTAGTTTGGCATTTCAGTATAACAGGTCATGGTGAAAGTCCATAGCTCTATTCTTTTGGTCATTTGTCTCTAGGAACTTTACTGAGAATATCAGTTAGACTGAGAGCCCCATAGTCATTTGTTGCAGAAGAAAAGAGAAATGGCTCTCTGGTTGAAACATGAGCTGCCAGAGGCATGTCTCTACATTTTGAATGTAGGTGAATAGTGGTGCATTCAGGGGCTACTGCCCCTGGTGGAAGAATTTTATGAGTCCAGCCTTCCCTATCCAGCTTCTTGCCAGTTGACAGGCAGTCTGTCTGATGCTTAACCCGACAATGTTGCCAAACTGTCCAGTAACCCTTTCTTTGAGTTTTAAATTCTAAATGTTTTTATTGATCAGAAAGAAATAGCCCTTTAGAGATCATTTAAGTTTTGCTTTGAAAGCCCTGACCACCACAGTGCCAACAGAATTGACTTATAGTGTGGTTGGTTAAACTGGCATTCATTTGGGAATTTTTCAGAACTCCAAGTTTTATGGGTCAGCATTCAGCCTTATCCTCTAATTTGAAAAAGATGTGAAGAATAGCAACATATAACTCTTGGCAAGATACAAAATGCAATGATTTCCCCTCCTTATCATGGCCTTTATCTTTTAAAGGTTATCTATTAAAATCTTTACTCTAGAATTCAAGATCTCTCACAATTTTTTCCCATCTGCATTCCATTCCTTCTCTAAAGGAATTCTCTTTTTTAGCTAAGCAAGTCTATCCATTCTCCTTCCTCCCCACAACATGCCAGGCATATTTCTCCCTCAGTGTCTTTGCACATAACGTTTGCCTAGCCTTAAATATCCTCTCTCCTATCTCTAGCTTGCAAGGCCCAGCATAATATTTACTTCCTCAAATCAAAATAATATAAATTATATATCAGCATCAATAAATACTTTAAAAATAAATGACTCCTCTTTTCACTGACAGAAGGCATATGCACTGTGAATTTATAGTTATCCTAGGTGACTGAGCATTTTGCAAATAAAAATTTCAGGGGTGTCACACAAAAATGAAGTTTCTAGAATTTTTTGAAATAACAAAGATTGGTCAACACCGGGCCCACTTTTCTACAAATAAGAGGTTGGAGCTGAGAAATTATTATCCCTTTAAATGATACTTGTATTCACCACTTTAATCCCACCACTCCTTGCTCTCTCCCCATATTGCCCCAGCCTGCTTTGGGTCTCTACTTGGCCCTCTGCCCCATAGGCAATTGAATTTAAGATGATGGCTATGGAGATACCCAAGGAAAATGAAAGGATAGTCTTCTAAGAAGAAAGGAGAGATTATCAAGGTCTTTGATAGTCTCTGTCTTAACAGCTAGGAAGGTCACTTCATATTTACCTCCTACCTCCTAATTGACAATAATCAGTGAAAATAACTCAGAAAGTAAGGATATTTAATCATGGGAAAGTTACCAAGAAATGAAATACCTTTCAGAAAGTAGTGTTCTGACCTTAGCTCAGAATAGGGAGTAATCACTAAGAAGGCTGTCTGAGGGGGCTTCCTTGGTGGCGCAGTGGTTGAGAATCTGCCTGCTAATGCAGGGGACACGGGTTCAAGCCCTGGTCTGGGAGGATCCCATATGCCACGGAGCAACTAGGCCCATGAGCCACAACTACTGAGCCTGCGTGTCTGGAGTGTGTGCTTCGCAAAAAGAGAGGCCGCGATAGTGAGAGGCCCGTGCACCGCGATGAAGAGTGGCCCCCGCTTGCCACAACTAGAGAAAGCCCTCGCACAGAAACGAAGACCCAACACAGCAAAAATAAATAAACTTTTTACTAAAAAAAAAAGAAGAAGGCTGTCTGAGACTTGACATCACTTTTAGGATCCATTTGCTCCAAAGGGTGAGCCCTTTGGGACAATAGAATGGAAGCAAAGCTTTCAAAACAGCTAATATACTGGAGGTAGGGATTCATTTTGGCCTTAAATGTAGTTACTGTCCCTTTTCTCATCTGCCTTCCTATAAACATTTTGATTAGGCAATAATAGTTGGTATTTGTCCAATGTTTTAAATAAGTTCTTTTATTATGTTGCCTCATTTAAATTTCCTAAAACCCCTACAAAGTGGGATACAATGGATGAAGAACGTCAGGCTCCGGGAGTTTAACTGAATTACCTAAGTTCACATGAATATTAAGTGATAGAATTGGAAGTAGATCCTAGATCTTGAGATTTCTGGCCTTGCGCTCTGTAATTTTATACTGTCTGGGTCTTCATTATCTTCCTATGAATGATCTCATCCTGCTTTTGTATGTGTTACTAAAGGACGGGGCAATGACGCTAAGTCCGTAGCAAGGAGACAGTGATGTGAGAAATGAATTTTAGAACTGAGACAGCCTCTTATAATTTATTCAGTCTTCTTTACCTCCTTGAGTAAACTACCTGGAAAGTGGCTAACGGTTTTCTCAGAACGTCAAAAGTCTTTTTTTTTTTTTCTTTTTTTTGACCATACCACACGGCTCGTAGGATCTTAGTTCCCTGACCAGGGATTGAACCCAGGCCCTCGTTAGTGAAAGCACAGAGTCCTAACCACTAGACCCCCAGGGAATTCCTGAATGTCAGAAGTCTTGATCTACATGTCTACTGTAGATCAAAAATATTGATCTACATGATCTAGTGAAATTGCCTTTTAAATTGTTTTAATTTATTGCCTTTTTTTCCTGTTAGAATGTTAGCTTCTCAAGGGCAGAGACTCCATCTTGCTTACCACTGAATCCTCAGTGTTTAGAACTATACCTAGCAGATATGAGACAGTCAATAAGTATCTCATGCCTAATTCACTGACTTAGTGTTTTAATGTCTTTACATTGAGAACCTGCTGCCCCCAGTCAAATGTTGGTTGTTTTTCTGAAATCCACTTTTTCCTTTAGGTCTGACATGGGTGGTCAGCCCTGTGAAGGAGTGTGGACATTGACCTAGAGCAGCTTGGAGTTGAAACAATTATGTTTATGTGATAAAAGTCTCTGAGTCACATGGCAAATAGGTTTATCTTTGTATACCTTTTCTGTCAATGCTGCTTGTATTTGATCCTTTGTAGCCATCAATACTTTCAAGCCCCTACAGTTCAGCAGTGTCCTGTGTTGTCTGTCTATACCATGAAGTGGGAGAGGTTGGGAAGCATTGCTTTATTGGATTACAAGCAGAGTCTAAGATTCCAGACTTCAGCAAGAGGTCTTCTTCATGGTAAGAGTTTTGTGATAATGCAGGCGAGGGAAATAACAGACATGTTTGTAACAGAGCATCAGCAAGTCTGCTATTTCCAAGAACAGAAAGCACAAAAATCCAGATTCTGAAAGGTTAAGAAGGGCTTACTGTTTAGTCCTGAGACTTTGCCAGTTTCTTCATGGTTGAGCCTAGCCTTTTCTAATTCCTAATATTTGAATCCATTGGGTGGTCTTGTTTAATAAAGACTTCTATTAAGAAGGGAAGAGAGAGCAAATAGTGTGCCTGATCCTTGCAGGGAGAAAAAAAGTATGTTGAAAGAGCACAGAGCTCTCAGGATGTTAAGTAACACTGTACTTGGGGCTTGTCGTAGCCTGAAGCAGTTGGTGCTGTTTCCCAATGTGAGCTCTTTTTTGTTTCACCAGGACAATGTTAGGTCCCAGGAGTCTTTCAAGTGACTGTTTGTCACTATTAAGAGCCAACTGCCTGTTCTGAAGAAAACAGAGCTGTAGTTAAAGTGTTCAGGAGAACTCCTTTTGAAGTGTCAGGGGACAGGATGTGTGTAACAGGGTGGGAAGAGAGGCTAACATTTATTGAGAGTCTGTTTCACACAAGACAGTGCTGGGTACTTGTATATGTGCTATCTTATTTAATCTTTATAACAGTCCTATAAGATTAATACTATTTTTCCATTTTCTAGATTTGGAAACCAAAACTTAAGAAAATTAGATGACTTTCCCAATGTTACACAGCTTTTAATAGTGGAGCCATATCTAAATCTGAATTGTCTTAACTCTCAAACCAATGATTTTTTCCCCTTCATGATATTGCTTTGGATTCCATGTATGATGATGAAGTCTCATTTCTTGATCTTCCTATAGAGGGAGAGGGAAACAGTATAAAATAGCAGAATTTACATGCATTTACATATTCCTTACTAACCTTAACTTTCAAAATGTTTTAAATATACTGAACTTTTAAACATAATACTGAGTAAGGTCTTAATGGGTGATGCAGTGGAGTGGCTGAGAAGTACTTTTCTCCCTAAATTTAAAGATGTTTGCAAAAGTATATATTACTTTCTGGAAATTTCCAATTATGAGCCATTAGGTCCTAAAGAACAGAGGTTAATAGTGACCTTCAGGGTATAGCATCATCACTGTCATATGTTTAGACTTAACTCCGGTTGAGAATTCCCATTTCTAAAACAGTTCATTTTAATCTAAGTATTTCTTGAAGGCAGACTCAGACTTAGGGCCTCTGTCCTATAAATGACAGAATTACTGGAAGTTCTGTCTTAAAGTTCATACTATATATTTTTACTCTTCATTGATGAAAATAAAGACTTCGCATTAAAATTTTCTTTTGAGACTTCCCTGGCAGTCCAGTGGTTAGACTTCACGCTTCCACTGCAGGGGCCGTGGATTTGATCCCTGGTCAGGGAGCTAAGATCCCACATGCCATGCGGTACCGTCAAAAGAAAATAGATAAATAAAATAAAATTTTATTTTATCTTTTCATACTACAGATGTAAACCCTCATTTCGGCACAATAATGAGAACCTAATTTTCCGTTTGCTTTGCTAGAGGCCCCTCCTCACAGGTTGAAATGTGGGACACAGAAATTTACTTGTTTGTTTCATTTTATTTTTCTTCCCCCCTAGGGATCATTTGACTTTCATTTGAAGTTCTAATTGACATAGGGGAAAAACAGAAAAATGGTGAAATATTTGAGATAGTAACATAGAAAAATACCAATTAAATTCGATTCCAAATCTCAAAAGTAGATTTGTATTTCTGTACTTTGAAGAATTGGTTCAGCTACTATAATCTTTTTTTGTTGTTTTGTTTTAATCTCTGACATAGAGTGATTTAACATAAATAGAATAATTTTATCGGTGTCTTCTAAGAGAAGGTGGGGAGAATGAGATTATTGTACTAAAAGAATAGATTGGAGATGCTCTGCACACAAGCTCCCTTGCTATGGGCAAGGGAATTACGGAAATGAAGTAAGAATGGTATGTTAACTGTGGGCTTCCTGATTTTTCAGTGTTATTGTTGAAGATTAAAATTTGACTATTAGAAAATTGCTTGATTTGGCTGTTCTCTTTTTTCTTAGAACTGACAGTAATGAGTTGACAGGAAGGGATAGGCTTTGCACCTGAGCTCCTGACCCTGCTTTTAGTCACGGTATTCATTAGCACTCCCCTAAACAAGTTCACATTCTTGGCAGCTCTAACCTGGAGTCAGTAGAGATGCTGCTTAATCAACCAATATTATTTTAATGTTGCTGGGGTATGAGATACTGTGGTAAAATCAGAGAATGTAAGATACAGTTTACCCCACCCCATCTGTGTTAAGTTGCCTTGGATGCATTATCTCATTAATTCTTCACAGCAACCCTATCCCTTAAATCTGTTAAAAATCATCATTTTACAGATTAGGAATTTAAAACTTAGCCAGCCACACAGCTAGAAATAGTGAAGCTTTAATTTAGGTTCGGATTTAGGCTTGTATGACTTCAGAACCCATGTTCACTAATCACTGGGGGTAGGAACTAGGGAATAGATAGGCATTTGCACATACATAGAATCTCATTATGAGGAAACATCAGACAAACCCAAATTAACATTCTATAAAATAACTAACATATTCTTCAAAAATGTCAAGATCAAGAAACACAAGACAGGTTGACTGAGAAACTATTCTAGATTAAAGGAGACTAAAGATGCATGACATCTAAATGCAATCAATGTGTGATTGTGGGTTTGATTTGGAAGCAGGAAAAAAAAACTTCATAAAGGACATTACTGAGGTATTTGATAAAATTTGAATGTAGACTGGGTTAGATAGTAGTGTTTATCAATATTATATAACCGTGACTATATATGAAAATGTCTTGTCTTTAGGAAACATACACTAAAATTTTTAGGATAAAAGGGCATGACATTCCCTATTTACTCTCACGTGGTTGTGAGAGAAAGGGAATGACAAAGAAAATGTGGCAAAATATAAATAATTGAATAAATGGTGAATCTGGGGAAAGAGTATAGGAGAGTCATATTTTTGTCATTTTTTTGTATACTTGAAATGATGTAATGAAAATTTTTAAATGCCTTATATTCTATAAATGTGGCTAAAATTCTTCAGAAACCTTCAAAACACAACTGGGGCCAGGAGATGAGGACCATATTCTATTCATGCTTCCTCCATTGGCAAAGAACTTGCCAAACCAAGTTGAGGAGGTAAACATAGACTGTTATTTTGAAGAGGAAACATAAGTCATACTGTCAAGATGTTTTTCTTATATCTCCTTTGGGGACATACCTCTCTTTTCTTCAAAATAGTTCATTGTTTTCGCTGATATTTTTGTCCCATTTCTTTGGCCCCTCTTAGATAGTTCATATTTCTGACTTACTGACATAATCTTGGATAGAGTGCTAAATATGTTCTTTTTAACAAAAGAATAAACTACAAAGTAGAGTAAACACTATTTTTACTAATTATTTATGTTCGTTTATTTTAATCTTTAACAGTGTATATGCTGTCTACATTCTCTCAGTTTTAGGTGGTTTTTAGTCAAGCCTTGATTACATATGAGTGAACTATGCTGTTTCGGGCATTATCAGGGGCACTCTTTTCCTTCAGTCCACCCAGTCCTGTTTACCCTTGCCTTGGCCAGAGAACAGATGTGGGCAAAATATGAAGGATGTTAAAGGTTTAAACTCATAATTTAATATATTTTTCTCTTTTTCCCAATACTTTTTCATTCTCTTTCCTTTTTAAAAAAATTGAGATATGACATATAACATATCAGTTTCAGATGTACAACATAATGATTTGTTATTTTTATATATTGCAAAATGATCATATTTATCTTTTTGTTTCCCGAAAGGGCTTTTAAATGCTGATGTGATTTTTTTCAAGATGAATAATTTGGTGTTCCTGGGTTAGATAACAAGGCAGAACTGGGAATTCCTTCTGATTATAGATGGAAAGAACCCCAGGGTTAAGCAGGTATTTTGGTTCTACTGGCTGTGATCTGGGAGAAGGAGTCTCAGTCAAGGAGGTCCACACATTAGTCAATAGAACAACAAAAGCAAATGTCACCTCCCACTTCTGGTGATTGGGACAAGTAACTATATATACTGTTGAATCCTCCCTCCCTCCCCCTGCCGCCACACACACACAGAAAGAGAGAGCGACTAAAAGGCCATCTTGCTTCAGAATAAGAACTCAGTCTCTTTATAATATGTCTCTGCATAGTAACTTTGGGTTATCGTACTATCAACACTCAGCTTTCCTTTGAGTCTGTTAAAGTTAACTTAATCATAGATCATAGACTAACTTTCACATGTGGGTACTTAGTGACTATAAATAATGGTGTTTATGTTATTATATATGAATGTGAGTCAGGATTGTGAAATGGTTAAGTGCTTGGACTCTGAAGCCAGACAGACCTGGGTTTAAAACTGGCTCTGCCACTTATTACCTGTGTGGTCTTAAACAAGTTACTCATCTTTCCTTATCTGTAAAATGCGATAAAATTCTCCTCACCAATGTGAAATAATACATGTAAAGCACTTAGTGTTATGCCTGGCATTTTTATATCTTTGATAAATGTTAGCCATTGTTAGTTATCATTGCTATTAATATTATTATCATTAGTGTAATATCAGTATCCGCTTACATTTGCTAATGTCTTCAGATTTATCACACTTTTCCCATAATCTCTCCTACTCCTGCCTTCCAGGCTGACTTCTTTTTAATTGAGACATTTCATTTTTTAGGTGTTTCATTTTCCCCCAGGGTTCAGAGATGATCCTTGTATCCCCTTCAATCTCTTCTATTCCCTCCACTACTTCCAAAGCCTGCTGAATGAATGGTGACAAAGTAAGAAATTCTCTTTCTTTGCCATTTAGGACCTGACTACCTGTTCTGTCTTTTGCAAAGGGCTGAACTTTTAATCCTAGTTTCTAGAACTGTGGGCAATATTAAGCAAATGAGGCCTTACTTTCTTTTCCTCCATAAATTGGATCAGAAGTATATCAAAACCCATAAAATCCATTGCATTATCTGACGAAGTCTTCCTGCTGAATATAGCTAAAAAGATGTGATTTTGGGTCAGATGGACAAAGTCTGTCACTTCTACAGTTGTTCGAAGTACCTTACCTTTGGCTTGGTCTCTACTTAGTTACAGGGTCGTTCTAAGGATCAGATGAGGTAGGTCATGCATGTGAAAGGGCTTTCTAAACTGTAAAACACCATGTTAATATGACGGATGATTATTGTGTATGAACAAAGGCCCCAGCAACCTATGTGATGCCAGAATTCAACCCTAGACACTAAAGATGCAATCTCCTCTCTTTCTGCCACCTCCAGAAGTTTTCAGTACGCTATTTGAGCTAGAGAGGCTAGTGACTAACTTCATGCAGTGACCACAAATCCTTTCTTCTTCCCTCATCCCCATATTCTCTTACAGAATGTTACACCAGATTCTGAGTCAGTCTTCAGAGCTGGACTTTGGAATACAGTGTGGCAAGGAAGGTACTTAATAGGATCTAGGAGTGAGGATTAGGAAAGGTTTCTTTTGTGCCATTTTCCAACCCCCTTCCTGGCAGCCCCTATTGATTAAATGACATTTCAAAGTCGAGTTCAGTAAGGATGAGGCCAGATATGGCTTCTGCCAAACTGGGCTGGCAGATCTGAGCAGTCAGCAGATAGCTTGCGTGTGTGTGTGTGTGTGTGTGTGTGTGTGTGTGTGTGTGTGTGTGTGTGTGTTTCTTGTTTCTGGATTATTAGAAATTCTTTTCTGTACGATATGAACAGCAAACCTAGACTCGTGTGAGATCATCATCATCATCATCATAACCGCACTTAGGGGATGCCTGATAGCACAGTACACTCCAAGCACTGGGGATTATTATGAACTGAATTGTGTCCCCCACAAATTCAAATGTTAAAATGAAGGTTCCAACGTCCAGTGCCTCAGAGTGTTACTGTATTTGGAGTTAGTTGGAAATCCGACAAAATTAATCCCCATTCTCCACAACATTGCCCAAAAAAAAAAAAAAAATTCATCCAAAACTTCTTCTCCCTAAATCAGCGTTTTCTGAATTCAAAAGTCCTCTTATCCGTAGTCATTTCAGCCTTTGCCCTCCTTACATAAAGAAGGGCCAAGGGAAATGCTGCTTTATAACTATGCCTATTTCTGCTTAATTGTACTATCATGAATGACTTATAATAAACCACATTGAGAAAGCTGGGAATAGATAGATGGTGCTATTGGCAGAGCAATGACATTGGCCTCTAATTAGACGTCCTCTAGTTGTCTTCTTCCCCTGCCAAGGATTTTGTCATTCATTGCCACACTCTTGTCTTTTTACTGGACATATTAAGGTGTTTCCCCCATTTTAATCTCTATGTTATCAAGAACCCCTTAGAAAGCAAGTGCCATTGCATACTTTGTTCCTGCCTAACTAATGGTATTGCCTAAATGAGCTACTCTGGATAAGGTGGGGTTTTTTGTTTGTTTTTGTTTTTTAATCTTCTCTATTCCTTTCATGTAAATATATTTTAGTTTGTTTGTCAAAGTTGTTTGCAAATGAGTTTGCTCTGGAATGTACCTCATCAGGAATGATGAAGGGCCCCAATGTGAACTTCAAACTAAAATTAGCAACACTCTTTCTCATGTGCTAAAGAGTTTTGTCATTTGGTTTCTCTAAAATTTAAGTGAAATTTCTCCTTCCTTCAGCGTGATTTGCCTTTTCAGCTGTCTAGCAGTTGTTGCTCTGATTCTTTGTCCATTGTCACGTGGAAACTAGTTTTACTTAGCCACAATTCTGTATTATTTCCTAAAGATCAAACCACAGCACCTAAAACTAGTTTTTTACCCAAATATTTTTCAGCCACAGTTTTTCAAAATACAGAAAATCTTAACAGCTGAATATTAAATCCAGCTGAAAATGAAAAGTTGTAAAATGAAGTAGAGCACAATATTTTGTAGAAATCAGCCAATGATCTAATTGTATTGAGCTTTTAGTGTTTACATAACTTGGCTCCATTTTATTTTCCTTTTTGGGTATTTCTAAAATACTAAATGTGTAAGTCTTGATGCTTATGTAAATCAGTACAAAATCGGGTATTTCTAATTAGTTCCCATTCTACTCTGTTAAATCTACACTAATCAGGTTTGAAAGTGTCCATATTGAGGGTCAGATGTAGGTGTTAGTGGGCAATGGATTGAATCAAAGAGCTGGGAATTCTGGGCTTCATGTAAGTGGGGCTAGTCTCTGGGTTTCTTTTGGTTTGAGTGGTAAAATGAAGATTGATGTGGTACCTTTACCTTTCACTATACACTGAAGAGGAGCAGATATGTGTCAGCCTGCTTTGAAATCTTTGGAGGAAGAAGAATAGTGATTGTCTTGATTTAGCAATACAGAATTTGGCCAATGAAAGAACCACTCATTCTTGCAAGGTCAAAACTATTTTCTCCCTTTCAGAAACAAGTCAGGTTGCCTGGGCCAAAATACATTTTCCTTTTGACCACACATTGGCAGGATAGGCATGTCCAGTTTTCTTCTAGGTCACAGCTCTAAATTTTTTCCAGCTAAGAAATATTTAACCAAAAGAATCTCAGGGTCCTGTTCTTGGCCTATTCCCACTTTCTCTCTTCTTAGAAATTCAAACAACTTTGAGTGGACAGTGTTCTTGGGATCTCATTGCCTTGTTGGGTCACAGGCCCTGAGCCTGCAGATGAAAATGAAAGCACCCCAGCAGAAGGATGTGTGTGTGTTTGTGTGTGTGTAAATTCAGCCTTTGGATTTCATTGAGATTGTCTTGCTAATGCCCCTTTATAAGGTTCACTAGGTTTTCCTGGTGCCTAGTGACCCGGGTGATCAGGTGATTAGAAAGGCACGGAGAGTATGGATCTGGGATCTGACTAGCTTAAGATACTTCATCTATGGATCTGTGCATCTGATATGGGTTATGTGATAAGGAGAAGGATTTGCCTTTGGTATTTTCCTACTTTTATGTTTTATGCCCTACCTATTCATCCCATTTCCCCCAGTCCCTCTTAATAGTAGGTACCCTATGATTTAGGGCAGGCTACTTGGGTTCATCCTTTCTGGAGGAAAATAAATCTCTTGAGTTAAGTTGTAGAAAGCTGTTAATGACTTTTTTGTATTACCTCTCCTGGGAGTATTTCTGTTTTAAAGACATTATCTAGGCTGAGAACAGTAGTCCTGGTTACTAAAGGAAGGGAAATATTTGGGATAAGAAGAACTTTCTGGCTTAAATTGCTACCATATGGGTATGATTTTCAAAAGTAGTTATGTGAAGTCACAGTTAAAGTTCCTCTAATTTCCTTTTCTATAACACTTTTTGCAGAGCTGCTGTGGTCATACTAACCAGTTTAAATTTCACTTCCTTTTCCCATCTTGTAGAAATACTTAAAAGATGGACCAAAAAGGAGGAGGAAGTCAAGCAGCAGAGACCCAGATAATAGGTTTCTGAATAATGAAGATCTGATGTTACTTTATTTAAAAATTTTGCCACTTTATATAAAACCTGTGTGCGCCACTTGGAAAGTTGAAGTTCGGTGCCTTAGATTTGTTTAGCAGTAATTTATATCTGTGGTAGATCTGAAACTCCCTGGATACCTAATGTCTGTTTTCTCCCTTGAGTTTCTAGTTAGCTGATTAAAAATTCACGTTTTCTCATAAAGTTTATCTTTTAATGTAATAAGAATTTGTGAGAGTGGGGACTTTTTAATTTTTTTTAAGCACTTTAAACTCCTATTGTCAGGTTGTCCTCACAAAAGTGTTTTGAAATGCCTGAATGACATCACCAGAAAACTCAGTAATTGTTATCCAGTGATGGTTAATGCTTTTATACTACACTGGTAATACTCTCTCTTCTTCTAGGAGATTGCAGGAATATGGATAAATACTTCCTCTAGAAGCTGCTCCAGCTCTGAAAGTACCATGTCTTAGTCCCACATATGGTCTTAGCACATTATGGACATCTGTTGAGTTTTGGGGTGAATCATTTTAATTTAGTTGCTTGGTCATTAAGTTTCAGTCGTAGCTTCCAAAAGAGTCTGATTTTAGTATTTTCTGATCTTCAGTAGCATAATTTGCTTCATGATTTACAGTATAATTTTTTTCCCTTTTGGAAAATTGCTTTATCATGCTTTTTACACAGTAGATGTAGGACTTGTCAGCTATTATATTTGAAATGAGGATTTCCTCAGGATTAAAAATGGCCTGAGTAAGGACCATTGGTTGTAATTATGTATTGCTAAAAATGTTCGTTGAAAGATTAAAAAACATTATAAATCACAAGTTTTCTTTTGGAAAGTATTGTTTTAAGCTACAGCATAAGCTATCCATTGCTTTAGATATAGGATATAAGAACAGGTTGTAGAGATGAGGCCATGTGTCTGGTATCAAGACCCTTGATGCAAATTCTTCATGAAATGTCATCTCACACAGTTGTTGTTACTATTATTCTTTTTCTTCTTTTTTAATATCAAACTGCTGTTATAATTTTAATATCAAATGATGATAGAAAAAATTAAATACTGGTTCTGGTTCATACTATCATATTTATCACTTAGAGGGCAGCCTTTCTGCCAACTTAGTCATGACCAAAATTCTTGCTGTGCTCATCTTTGGAGTTTGTATTTGGTGATTATGTACTTTCACAGTCAGAAGAAACTCCTGTTTATACTGAAATAGTGATTGAGGCCAGAAGTAAAGTAGGAAATAAAGAAATGATACCCTTACATAGAAAATACTGGAAATGGCAGAGGAGAAGGAGTTGGGGGTAAGAGAATAAATGTCCTGACCTCTGTCTTCTCTTGTCAGAACCCAACTGTAAGCCAGAGAACAAAGGAATGACAATCTTATAGGACCTGGAACAAGGCAGAGAAAGGTGGAGAATGGCTATGAAAAGACAAGTGGAGAATAATCAGCACAGTTTTCAGGGAACTATAACATTTTAATTTTGGATAAGTGGTCCCTTTTGAAGTAACTTGGAGGATTCTTTGCCACAGAGAAGCTATTTTGAGGTCTCCTGAAAGAGTTAGGGAGCAGTATTGGTATAATTCTGAGAAAGCTGCAGAAAGTATGGGATTGAGTGGCGAACACAGATTTACTCATGAAGCTGTTTTAAACTTTTCTTGTGGGCAATGTTCAAAGCCTTTGGGTATCTTATTTATTATGTAATTTATCTTCAGGACACTATTGCCAATTTTGACCTTTGCCATACATTCTCTTTCTCTCTCCAGAAGAGACAGAGTGGCAGAGCTCCAGCTCAGAGGGTTAATTTAAGTTTAGGAAAGAACAGCCCAAACAGAGGGATAGGCTTCATGGCTAAAAGTTTGTGCTCAGCCAAGAGTCCCTTTGTGTCAATAAATGAAGCCAAAAGAAGAATTGGAATAGCCTTATGAAAGCTGGTCACCTGTATGTGGCCTTCTGAATCAGTATTGGTTCTCAGGATCCTAAGGCATCCTTTCACACTCTCATCCTCCATCCCCCAACTTTAGAATTTTTAAGAGGCCACAACATGTTAGAATTTGCCAAAGTTGTATTCTAATGCTAAATATGACCAGTAATTTGGGGATAAAGCTTTATGGAAACTTTGCATGGGAAATAATACAGAAGATAGGCTATAAGATTTCTATTTTTTCTTATGTTCAGTTTATTCTAAATGGTTCTATTTAGGTATTTATTAAGTCATAGTCCTTTTTAATTTCTATCTTTAGCATTTTGTCACTGTAGTATTGTTTTGCCAAAGAATTGGTCAGGGTATGCTTCTGGACCTAGATAAGGAAGTCATTTAAATGGACAGTACACACAGAGAGGTTATTTAATAGTATGTAGATGGAGAAACCAAACATTTGCTTAATAACAGCCTTCAAATTTTATATAAAATAATTATCAATTATACTCTCTGACCCTGTTGGGAAATGAGTTTAAGCTAAAACATTAAAGATTTAGGTTTGACAAGTAAGAGTTTCCTGAAGAATGTCAGAGTGGTTACCTGGGAAAGGAGTTCCTTAGGAACATGTAAGATGTCCTTCTCTAGAAGTCATTAAAAGCTAGCTAGGTTTTTTTTGTTGTTAGTTTGGAGAGGGTGGCCTCTCAAAGGTCTCTTCTTAGGATTTTATGAATGTTTAGCTTTTGTACTTGGAAAGAATATTTGAATATTTTACCTTTGCTTTCTTTTCTAATTTGGAATAGTTACTTAAACCCTTGAATTTAGTACACTGCCATACTCACTGTGATCACAAAGTACATATTCTTAATAATGATGCACCTGCTTATTCACCTGATAACCATTTTCTGGCTCTATCCCATGATGTATCTGAACTCTGCTAAGAAGCAGGTTCTAACTCTTGACTCAGATATTTAAGTACAGGAATTTAGTCTTATCATTGCTCAGTATGACCAGATCAAGATGGATGACTTTGAGAAAAAAATCAAGTGTTTCAGATTGCTCTTGTACTTTCTGTGTCTGGCTTGAAAAGCATCACCTGCATTTCTAAAGATATTTTCAAGTGTTTTAGATGTATTTTCTGTAGGGCACCCCAGCCAAATGCAAAATTTGAACAAAGCTCCATGTGTTAAGCCCCAGTTTAAAGGCCCCTGAATTTGGCGGTACGTGGGCCTCTCACTGTTGTGGCCTCTCCCATTGTGGAGCACAGGCTCCGGACGCGCAGGCTCAGCGGCCATTGCTCACGGGTCCAGCCGCTCTGCGACATGTGGGATCTTCCCAGACCGGGGCACGAACCCGTGTCCCCTACATCGGCAGGGGGGGTCTCAACCACTGTGCCACCAGGGAAGCCCCTGATAAAATATTTCAATGACATAACTAGATGAAGCTAGGCCTTGATAATATAGTTTTAGGTAAACTGTTTCTTCAAGAGTAATGTATGGTTACATGTGTCTTTCTAAGACTGTTAGTGTGCATTGTTTCCAGGGGAGAGAGTTGAAGGTTGAGAGTGTGTGGAAAATATTTGTTTAACTTTGGACTCTGTTTAGCCTGCTTTTTCTCTCTAGTATTTGATTCCCCTTAAAAGTAAACCAAGCTTCATTAATACTTAGAGGTCCAATCAAAGATAATTTGAATACTGAAACTTATAACAAATGAATGACCTTCAGTCAAAAAAGATCCTGGCTATTTATTAATAAACTATGCTCAGGTTTTCCTATCTCTATGCACATTGTCCTTGATAGGCTCTTCCCATATAAATGGAAATCGAGGTGATTTATTATTGTAACTGACTTTATCTCACTGAGGTGAAACATGGATTACATCGTCTTTTCTGCCAGTTTCCTAAATATATATGTTAGACTCTGGCAATTATTAGTTTCTAGACCATTGTTCCAAAGGCCAAATATTTTTAAATGTTTTAAAGTTGGGCTAAAGAGCTCAATAAAACTGAATGAAGAATAAGAGGCTTTCAAATCTGAGACCTGTTCTTAATTTAGCCAAGTGAAGTACCTAATTTGCCATACATTTGCTCTTATTTCCAAAAGGAGATAACCCTGCCTGTAGCTCAAACACAGGGGCATCTTTCTTTTTTTTAATTGGTTTTTGCTTTCGACTAAATGAAAACCTGGCAGTTTCTAAGCTCACATATGAGACTATACCCCTTTCCTATTTAAATACATGTTTGAGGAAAAAGTTCCTTGTAGCCAGGGAAAGCTGCCTTTCCTCCCTTTGAAAGACTCTCATCTGAGAGGCCCCTTCTTCCCCCTCTGTACTTGTTTCTCCTGGGTGATGTTCAGTGCCATCAGTATAGACACAGCACAGCAGCTCACCAACAGCAAAGGTACTTTTACAAAGTCAGATCCTGAAGGTTCTTCTAGCTGATGACAGAGTGACTCCCTCCCTCTGAAGATGCTTATTGGTCTTCCTTTGCCTGCCACTTTGAATGGGGGTGGGGAATGCCATGTATTTAGAAAGGAAAATATAGAGAAAAGAACATTGATCTGGTGACTGTGCCATCAACAAACAGGGATAATAGGCATGTCATTTAACATGCCTGGGGCCTCAATTTCATAACCTGAAAAACAAGGTAGTTGGGTTATATGGTCTCTAAGAATTCATACTGCTCTAAAATTACATGGTTATTGTTCTTTGGGATCTTGAATATGGTCACTCTTAAAATCCTATACTTTACCCTTGTCTCTCAAGACAGTGTGGACCTAGCATTTGTCCAGTGTTACATGAAATTTCTGTCACCACACTTCAAAGGCCTTTTTCTTTGATTTCTACCTAATTTGGGGTTGATTGATCCTAACAGTTATTGAGAGGAATGTTTTTGAGGGAAATCTTGGGAGAGTTGGCTTGTAGCAAGTGGAAAGGCCTCATAAATGTTTAAGGCTGTTTCAAGATCTGGTTATCTTTCAATTATCTGGTTGATGTTTCCCAAGCAACTTGTTCACAGCTTGTCACAATTTCTAGTATAACCACTAAATCCAAGGTAGCCCAATTCCGAGGCAAACACAGAGCCAATCTAAATCCTCCTTCCATTGTTTTTATTACAGGGTGCTATGGAGACAGCATGGACTTTGGAGTCAGCCAGAGCTGGGAGTTCACAATCTGACTCTGCCTTTTTCTGATTTTGTGATACAGGTTAACCTCCCTGTGTCTCAGAGTCATCATCTATAAAACAGCAATACTTAAGTACTTACCTTAAAAATTATTATGGGATTAATGTGATGACAGACAAGAAGAGCTTCTCATGTGCCTCTTAAAGAGAACACCAGACATTTGTATACCTCTTTAGCATTTATGAAACACCTCATAGAAGTAGTTTCATTTAGGGTGTTGTGTGGATAAAATATCATTTAGGTATTGAGGCCTGAGTCAGGCTTGCTGGGTAGGGGCCCTGGGCTTTGGAGCTAGGTCACACCAGATCCAGAGCCTTGGCTATCTTGAGGGTCTTGTCTAAAATATCCTTTTATATTTTCCAGGAATCTGAATTTCTGTGTTTGGAGTTTGATGAGGTCAAGGTCACCCAAGTCCTGAAGAAGCTCTCGGAGGTAGAAGAAAGTATCAGCACACTGATGCAGCCAGCCTAGCTGAAGATGGAGCTGTTGAAGCAAAGGTGTTCATGATCCCTCCCCAGGGACCTGCTTTTTTAAAATAAAAAAAAAATCTTATTCCCCCAATAGTATTAAATCCTCAAGTTCAAATCTTGCCTGCCTCAGCTTGCTGCGATTTCTTTCTCTCTTCCTTTCATTTACTCTTATAGTTGATCTACTGCAGATGTTCTTATACTTCAGCATACAGAGGCACTCATAAAAGCATTTTTTAAAAAAATGGCCTTAAGGACCTTATCCACAGAGACTTGGATTCCCTAGGACTGGGGTGGGATCAGCTTTAGAAACCCTTGCTATGGTGGCTTATTCCTGGGTAGGATTATAGGAATTTATACATGATAAATCATGTATAAATTTGGTCAAGGCTGACCAAATATGGCCTAAGCTGAGGCCTAGAGGAGCCTGCCTAACCTAGAAGAGGTTTACTGACCTTAGTAAGACATGAGATGCTTCTGGAACTGATTGAGGCATTTGTATTAGTTCTGCTTAAATCTTGGGGGGTCTGGTTTGATCTGAGCTACTGAGAAACTTGGGCTTTTCTGGAACCTAGAACTAAATTGGCCTCATCATAAAGGGTCTCCCTTCACTTATCTCAAGTCAGGATGGTGGGAAGGGAAAATGTCTCTTGAAGTGATGTGAGGTCTTTACCTCAGAAAATTTTACCTAAGTCATCAAATAAAACTTCTTCAAGACAATTTCTTCAAGAAAACTAGCATAAAAACTAGGTCCTGGGAATTCCCTGGTGGCGCAGTGGTTAAGGATCTGCCTGCCAGCGCGGGGGACACGGGTTCAAGCCCTGGTCCGGGAAGATCCCACATGCCGTGGAGCAACTAAGCCCGTGTGCCACAACTACTGAGCCTGCGCTCTAGAGCCCGCGAGTCACAACTACCGAGCCTGTGAGCCACAGCTACTGAAGCCCGCGCCCCTAGAGCCCTTGCTCTGCAACAAAGAGAAGCCACTGCAATGAGAAGCCTGTGCACTGCATCAAAGAATAGTCCCCGCTTGCCGCAACTAGAGAAAGCCCGCGTGCAGCAACGAACACCCAACGTACCCAATAAATAAATAAACAAACAAACTAGGTCCTGAAAGAGAAGTTATACCAAACACCAAGAATATTCTAAGAGGAGGAACTGTCAACTAGTACATTGAGGCTATGGTCCTTGTTGAACAGGTTTTGTCATCTGACACTGATAACATTTAGAAACTTCAGTTGCCTTTGGGATGTAATGTGTCCCCAAAATGTAGTGCTCTTGGTCTGTGGTTACAGCATATGTCAGTTCTAATGAGTTTATTCCAGGGCAGTAATAATTCCTCTTCTGTTAAGCATTTTCTCCTAAATCAGTTTAAAGACATTTTAGGAGCTTTTCCAAAACCCAAGCAGAAAATTTGGCTTCCTCCCTGATTAAAACCATCCCAGCAGTTAGCAGACAATAACCAGAAAGTTTTAAATGTAACCCCTGTGGACCCTTCAGAAAACATCTTGAAACAGTATGGTAAATAGATTCAGAAAAGGCACGTGGTTTGGTGAAAGAACTATTAAAACTTGCTTTCTGTTCTCAGGGCTACTGTCACGTGATCCAGGAGAATTCAGATAATGTCTCCTGCTGTAAAATGGAGGAAAAGAATATCTCATCAGATAATGGGATTCCAGATGTCACTGAAAGGAAGAATTGTAGCTACCATGTTAGTATTGAGTCACATTTCCAATGAAAGTCTATGGAGGCCTGAAGGAACAGTCCATGGGCCCACAGGGAGAGGGCATCATTGTTGTGGTTTGAAGCTCTATTTAGGTCATTCTGTGAAAGTAATAGCCACAAAAGTGGACATGGGCTTTTTTATTATATCCCCAAACCCTAGGTCATTGGTAAAACTGTGAATGCATACTGAAATTTTCAGAATAATGATAATAAAAGAAACTGGTTGCTGAAGGTGGGCCCCATATTTAACACTAAACACTTTTGAATGCAAGTGGTTTCAGACAGGGTATGTTTGCATGTGTTTTATGTTTATTGGTGATTTTTTACTTTCTGATTGCCAAGGGAGTATTATGTTTATTATAGTCTATTGTGAAAATATAGTACTCACTAAGAAGAGTTAAATGACCCATCATCATTATTATTGAGGTATAGTTGATGTACAGAGCACACAGTTTTTAAGACTTTGATAAACATTACAAATTGCTCTCCAAAAAGGTTAATATCAGTTTGTATTACCTCTAAGAAAGTATGCGACTAAATTATTCCCTTTCTTGCCTATTGGATATTATCTGCTTTTTGTATTTTCTGGTACTGACCTGTTTTTGTAAATTTTTGCAAAGGGCACTTACTTATACTAGGACATCTTCCTGGGGATGGGGCAAGCATGGAGAAAGAACCAGGAAAGGAGAAAACTGGCATAAGGGTCCCAGCAGACCCCACTAGGTTTCCTACCTCTATAACCCTAGGTTAAAACTACTTTATTTTGAGTTCAGGAAATGTGGAGCAAAATAAAAATAATCCTCAGCCTGAATTGGGCCTTGTAGAAATTGTCCCTGCTTAAACCATAAGCACTGTAACTTCAGTCTGTTTAGAAACAGTACAGACAAGCCAAACGTTGCTTTCAAAATAAAGTCAGAAAGAATCTCCAGACTTTAGCAGTTTCATGTTGATAGGGAGCAAAGGATTTGGCCTTATTCTCAGGACTGCCTTTTCTTGGAAGCTCTGGTTCCTATCAGCTTCATCAGTGGAGGCTTAAATTCGACTATTATAGCCTCCTCTTTCCTTTATATAACCTCTCTTCCCCCAGTCTTGCTTTAAGGATGATTCAAAAGGAATTGCAGCATTTTAAAGTTTAGTTTAACTTAGTCTTTCCCAAGTGCAAGCAGGTGGTGAAAAGCAAATGATCACATTGAGTATCTGAAATCTTAAATAGCTGACATTGTGTCAAGCTAGTAATTATTGAAGTTCTTTTTTTAGACCTGAGTGAAAATTTGGAAAACAGAATATAATAGAAATTAAAGGAAAATAAATGTTAAACAGATGTTAGAAAATATTGTTTTCTGAAGTACACAATAAATATCTAGACCAGTGAAGGGACAAGGTTATAGAAGGAGGCCTTCTGGAGTCAGATCAGAAATGGTTTGATACTTTTCTAAAAGAACAGGATGCTGGAAAAGATGGGCCTTTGTGAGACGGTTGCCACCTTATAATTCTTAACTGTCCAACTTCCCAGCCAAGGTTTTCAAATATTTTAGATGGTGATTTAGCCAGCAGAAGGGAAAACGTAAATAGAACATAATTAGTTTGCATTTAACTCTAGTTGCAAAGTGTACAGTTTTTTGCCTCAAAATTTGAGAAATAGCAGTTTTTATCTAAGTGCAGTCAGTTCTCCCTTATCTGGGGACGGCCATAAGCGTCTCTTACCACATCACAACTACATGCCGTGCTCAACTAGCTTATGTTGCAAAGGAACCTGCCTCGGCCTGTTTCCTGTCAGATAAATGGTGCCAACCAACATAATTCACAAGTTTAGTACATATATTATCAGAATAAAATACTAAGCCTGTACATGAGAAGATAGTAAAATACGGGTATTTACATCTTTTACTCACCAAGCACTGTAAGTAGACCTTTTGTTTCTCTCTTACCTGCTCTTGGCTAGTTTTCTGTTTCTTGCTAGTGTTAGGGTTTCAAGTTCTGTTGATTTACAGGATGGAGGTGGGGGAGAAATGGGAAGGGGGGAAATATAGGTTTGATTGCACAGTGGAATAAGAGATTAAACTACTAGTTTAAAGGAATTTAGGCTGAATAATGAAAATAGTTAAAATCCTTAATGCTGCTATTATACTGTTTTTACATTAAAGAAATAAAAATAAATTTGGGAATTTTATATGATTCATATTCTGGCTATTTTTAGAACCATGGCTAAAATTTGGCACTGATCGCAGAATGACCGATTTGGAGGCTTTTGTAGAAGCTATTTTATCATCTTGTCAAAATGGGGAAACATCTGGAGAGACAGGGCAGAGGACTTGTACAAGGCTGTCGTCAGGAAGAGACCTTAGGGTACTGTCTTCCATCTCTATGTTCTACCTGCCAGACTCACCAAAAGAATAAAATGTGCTTGTAGAAAATACCTATGTCCTAGCTCATTGTGTTTAGATGCTGATAATTTTTCCAGTGATGATTTTTGTTTGGAGATACGACCTTGAGGGCTGTGAGGTCCAGTGTCACTTGCAACCTGCATCCACATTAGACCTGTCTCTGTGCTGAGGCTGCTAATGTCCTTTGTAGAGCCTGATGCTATTTCTTATTACCTTGGCTTCACTCAATGCCACCCATCTCTAGGACAATGTGCAAGATGAGTCTGCTGCCACATGGGGCTTCCTGGCTGTCCACAGTACCCAGACAGGCAGCAGACTATCCTTATCCTTGCTGGACAACCATGACCCAAGCTTACTAAATACAACATAACTCTTGTTCATTAATTCATTATAATAATGTCTATAGTGAATTCTGTAGCAGCCACTTCCTCACTGTTACGGTTTTCTCAACATGGTCTACCCACAGTGCAGTAGAAGAGAAGTCAGTTTTTTTTTTTTTTTACATTTTAATTATAAAAGTAACACATGTTGGGAATTCCCTGGCTGTCCAGTGGTTAGGACTCCATGCTTCCACTGCAAGGGGCACAGGTTCAATCCCTGGTCAGGAAACTAAGATCCCATAAGCCGCATGGTGCAGCCAAAAAAAAAAAAAAAGTAACACGTGCTCATTAAAAATTATTAAAGATTATTTAATTTTTAAATCAGTATAGAGTTGTATAGAATCAGTCTTCCTTGCCTTTTGCTTTTAAAAAAAAGTCTCTCTCCCCTGAAGTAGTTGCTGTTAACAGTCTGGAAGGTGTGTTTCCTTCCAGACACTTTCTAGGCACATCAAAGTAAGGGGGTATATACATACACACACATATACTATATCTATATCCATATGTATGTTGATATAGTTATATGTTCAAGTATACCTTCAAAGCATCATTTTAGTGGTCCTTAACTTTTGGATGATACTTTATGTCTTAAAGAATCCAATGAAAGCTATGGTTTCTCTTTCCCAGAAAAAAGACATGTACATATTCACTGAATTTTTCATTCAGTGTCAGGAGTTTCATGAATTCCCAGAAAGCAATCTGCCACCACCTCTACCAATCCCCTAAGGTTTATGGAGCCAGGGACAGCCAAGAAAATAGCAACAATTTGTAGTGGATTTGGAGAGGATTATTATTTACAGCAGAAACCTAATGAATCCGTATACTCAGGGTGCTCTTAGTTGAATTCTCTGGTCAACAGAGTTTATCACAAAATCTTTTTTAGTTACAAAACTTTGAATTAAAAACATTATAAAAAGTCTCAGTTCACTCCCCTCTGTGACAGACAAGGATCCCTCAGTACTCCATTCTCATCCCTTTGTGCCTGCTGAACTTTCACAACTGCCATCACAGCGCCTAAGCATTTTGGTATACCTCTTTGTCTGCACATCTGTCTCCCCCCACCCCTACCCCCGCCCCATGGCTGTGAACTCCTTAAGGAGAGGGACCTTATCTCATCATCTTTGTATGCTTCCCCCTCCCCCTGCCTACAAAAATCTCCACAATTGTGCATGAGATGAATGAGCATCAGATGTGTGATGATTGAGTTGAGTATTAACCAAATCCAGTGGTTCCATTTAGTAGGGAAAAAGAAAGCATTAGAGTCAGAGAGATGTAGGTTTCAATCACAGCTCTGCACAGGCCTGGCTGTGGGACCTCAGGCGAGTTTAGTTTTCTCATCTGAAAAATAGGGCTGATTTTTTTTTTTTAAGGGATGATAAATCGAATTCACAGGATTAGATACTATAGGATAAATAGGATTTAGGAGATAGTCTCAGAGACATCTTTTAGAGACCCAAGGGCTCTTTGCCTGGGTCAAATCCTGGCTCTTTTATTTACAAGTTGTGCAAACTAGGGCAACTTATTTAACATCTCTTTGCCTCAGTTTCTTCATTTGTAAAAATGGGATGATAATACAATAATACCGACCTCAGTTGGCATACTAGGAGAATAAAATGAGTTAATATGTAGAAAGCACCTGGGATAATATCTGCACAGAGTTGGCACATATAAATGTTTGCTGTTGCTATTTTTATTATCATTATTACTACTGTTAGGAACTGTCTTCTTAGGAAGCTAAAACCAGTAACCATGAAGCAGTTTACAAGCATTTCAGGTCAGTGGTCAATTAAGTGCTAAATTGAATGGTACAAACACAATTGCTATGAGAGTTTCAGCAAAGAAAAAGGTCAGAGGGGGCTGGAGTCATCTAGAAAGGTTTATAAGCCAAAGCTTTTTAAAATCAGGTGAATTCGTGAAGATAGAGGGGTATGTTTTTGGATCTGGAGGTGGAAAGGGAACACGTTTCCAGGAATGGGTAGGGTCACACCTTTTCATGGAAGGGGCCTGCCTTTTCTCTTGGTGGATGTTTACAATTCCGAATCTTATCTGGCTCACAATCTGGGGCTCAGGTTCTAGGTGATGAGTTGTCATAAATGGAGAGCTGAGAAAAGGGAGACTAATGCAGTTGTGTTCCTGTGGAAGACAATCAAACAAAGTTAAACGTGGCTGGAGTCAGAGAATCTGCGACTGCTAACAGACGCAGGACTGTGCAACTAAACAAACCCCAAGGCTTACTCCCTCCCTGAGGAGGTGAGGCCACAAGCAGTTACTGTAGCATGCCTGGTGGAACTCTGGGCCCATTCTGGCTCGATTGAGAAGGAAGGTGAAGTCTGTTGTTCTTTCAAGGGTTGCTTACCTGCCTCCTGAAGAGAATCCCCAGGGCCTAGATTCTGGAAAGGGAAGGGAAAGCAACGAGAAATTAAAAACAACCTTTGTCTTGTTAGCCCATGAGATTCACGTTCATGCCCCGCAAGCACTTTGCAGGAAGGAATGAGTGGGTTTTTTTGGCTGCGTTGGGTCTTCGTTGCTGCACGTGGGCTTTCTCTAGTTGTGGTGAGCAGGAGCTACTCTTCGTTGCGGTGCGCAGGCTTCTCATTGCAGTGGCTTCTCTTGTTGTGGAGCATGGGCTCTAGGCACGTGGGCTTCAGTAGTTGTGGTATGTGGGCTCAGAAGTTGTGGCTTACGGGCTCTAGAGCGCAGGCTTAGTAGTTGTGGCGCGTGGGCTTAGTTGCTCCGCGGCATGTGGGATCTTCCCAGACCAGGGCTCGAACCCATGTCCCCTGCATTGGCAGGCGGATTCTTAACCACTGTGCCACCAAGGAAGCCCAGAATGAGTGTTCTTTAAAAAAAATTAATTACTACCTGCTCTTTCCCACAAAGCAGAGTTCAGTTGTGGCGACTTAACGGGGGTGAAGGTTGTTACTCTGTAAAACTGAACTTTGCCCAGAGAGTTTGTATTTGCTGTCAACCAACAGCCAAAGAATGGCCCAGGAAGGCAGATGGGCCAGGTAACATTCACTGTCCCCTGGAGCCCCACCCTAACCTGGAGTGGCCGGCCCAGGTAGGGGCTAGAGGTGAGGTGCCAAATCCTCTGGGCACTGAAGGTCCACCTGGCTTTGGACCTCATAGACCAAGGAGGTGCCTTTCCCCAGATCCCCTCTGAGGTGGAAGAAAGCAAATTACTTCATAAATTACTTACTGTATGATCCATTAAACCATAGATGTAACCATTTGGTGGTTAGTGTACCACCACTTTAAATATGGTCTATAGGGAATTTAGAGAAAACTCTTTTCCCCCAGTATCAGGAAGTAAGTAAAATAAATAATAAGTAAATAATAACTAACCAGATAATTCGAGTAGAGGAGTATCCAGTGGGCAAGTTATCAGACCCACCCAATTCCCTTGCTGAGACAGATGGAAAAAAGCTGATCCTTCTTTGCATCTATGCTTATGTATGTAACTTTAGTAAATGGGGAAGAGTAAGGCAAAAGTTTAACAAACAGTCCCCTTTCCTCTCCCTGTACACATAGGGAGCTGTTGAATAAAAAGCCAAGGGAATTTGATTCTGAAGTTCCCTGAAGAGCTGGAGAAATCTCCTCACGGGGGACCTGACCCTGGGAGAATCAACTTGCAGCCCCTGTGGGAAAGCAGCCGGAGAATCACTGCTGGAGAGGTGAGACCCAGCTAGTTCCTGTTGACCTGCATGAGCCCCCGGAGAGAAGTGGTTGCTGCATAACAGCAGGGCCATTCTTTGTAGATGGAACACTACACCTAGTTTTGTACCTGGAAGCTTAGCCAATTAATAAGCCACTTAACTGTGGTTTGTTAAGAAGCTGGTTTGGGGAGACGACGAGGGTTTAAACTCTTATCCTTTTCTTCCATTTTATCTTATCCTTGTCCAGGAAAAGGACTGAAGATTGCTGGTGACTTGTTCCATTTCTCACCCTTATTTTGCCAGGTGCTAAATCACCTAGTCAGTCAGAATTAAGCACATGCTTCCAGCTAAGTTTTTTGAGAGATTAAAAATATTTCAACTGTCAAAAGTATCACCATAGTCTTAGGATAAATCAGGACTTTTGTAGGATTTCTGTGCTTTCATAGTTTTTTTGTTTTTTTTTCAGTTTTTTAAAATTATAAGTACAAAGAAGGGAGGAGACTCATAATCTTTTTTCAGGGACTGTTAAGGGTCTTAATCAGGCCTGATATCCCACAAAGTTTCCAGGGTGCCCTGTGGGAGGAGTATAGGGCTGCCCAAGAGGCCGAGGCCACTGGAAGAGGGATTGATTATATTTCAGGGTTAAGAGGGTACCTCCCATTCCGGGAGCTTAGAACATGGACCTTGGCCTTTTGGGTGAAAGTGTATGGACATTTCTGTCTTCAAGGAGCTGTTTTGGTTTGCTTTTAACTTTATGCAAATAATACATGGATACATTGTCCTTGAGAAGCATTTAAACCTTATAATTAAGGCTAAAGTCCTCTATGACCAATACCGTCCATCCTGGTTTCTTCCTCCTCTTCCTCAGCAATAATCTCTGTGATCACTTTGAGTGTATCTCCTTCCATGGTTTTTTTATGATTTTTACCTACCTGCATATATGGCCATATTTACAGTACTGTTTTATGTATTCCTGTAACACAAGTGCAATCACACTGTATGTATTATCCTGCAAATTGCTTTTTTCCCTCAACAGCATGTTTTGGAACTTTTCTAAATTAGTACTACAGAGACCAACAACCCACCAAACTGATATAGAGAACATTTCAAAGTGGAAGCATCTGAACTACAGAAGATGCTGAAAGAAATCTCATTAGAACTTCCCTTATCTGATCAGAACAGAGCTCTACTAGAGCCAGCTGCCAGCACTCTCCCCCCATCACCCTTACGGCTCAAATTAGGGAGGCTGACCTTGGGCACTGGGACATCCCCCAAAAACTGTGTAAACACATCTCACCAGAACCTTCCATCCTTTGAAGCCCAAAACCCCTCCCCTCCTATTAACCTGGTATATAAACCTTTACTCCTAACTATTCTGGGAGCTACTCTAGAGTAGTACAGGGAGTACTATGGGGTGGTCCTACATTCATAATATTAATACATTTTTCTCCTGTTAATTCGTGTGTTGTCAGTTCATGTGTATCGCACTCCCCTCAGTCAGACCTAAGTTGGTAGAGAAGTTTTTCCTCCCAAAAGTTTATATAAATTTACCTCACTAATTTCAACTGCTGCATAGTATTACAGAGAGACAATAGGTTTGGGTTTTGTTTTTCTTTAATTCCCTATCAATGGATTTTTAGGTTGTTTCCAGTTTTTCCCCATGGCAAACAATACTGCAGTGAATATACTTGCACATGCCTCCCAATATACATGTGCAAATATATCTTAGGAAACAGGAATTGCTATATCATGGGTTATACGCTTTTTAGATTCTAGACACTGGCAAATAGACTGGAGTACGATAAATGTTTAACAGCCAGTCTCCCATAAAAGTAGGTAGGGGCTAATTTGTAGCATTTGTCCTATTTCCATTGTGTGAGTTCTCCCACCATGGCCAATTTCAAACTACTAATATTCATTACTGAACTTGGATTTGGGACGAGTGATACACTGTTAGCTCTTGCAAGCTGGTACGAACTGACTCCAGCACAGTTCGAGAATTCCTCAAACTCAGGATGCAGATAGATACCGGCAAATAGCCCTCCGAAGTAGCCCAACCAACTTGTACTTTCGCAAGCAGTGTACGAACCTGTCTTGATAATATTACAGTTTTTTGCAAATATGAGTCAAAAAACGATACCTCATTTTGCCTTGCATATTCCCAGTCATCAATGAGGTTGAGCATCTTTTCACATTTTATCAGTATTTCCTGCTCTGTGAAATGGTCCATATCCTTTGCCTGTTTGTTTTTTCTTGTTGTTGTTTTACTTATTCATCTTTTTCTTACTGATTTGTTGGAGCCCTTGATGTAGTCTGAAAATATATTGTCCTTCAAGTAGTTTTCAATCTATTTTAGAGAATAAAATTGTAGAGGAATATTCCCAAATTCTATTGAGTACCTACTATATGAACATACCCATCAAGGACTGGGACTGAGAAAAGTACACATGGTGTACATCAAATTCTGTGTGTACTTGTGTACCATTGTGGTAGGGTCAGTTGAACACACATGTGCATACCACTAGTACTAATAACAAGTAATTACTGTGAAAAATACATAAATTGTATTTTGGCTCAGTCAGGCTATTTGTTGTATTTTTCATAAGCATATTATCGATCATTTCTCTTGGGGTCACTTAGGTCACTGGACTTTTTTCTGAAGGAATATATATACCAGCACTTCTTATTCACACTGAAGTCTCTTGTGAGTCTTCCTGTGAGGTCTCATCCTCATCTTTTCACTGTTGGCCCTGATCTGAAAAGGTGCAGTGCTTTTCTCTCCAGGCTGTTCTTCCCTGAAAATGACTGGCTGCCCCAGCAGCTTGCTGTATTCTGGGATGAATTAAGAACTACAGTTTTGCCCAGGAGGAACCAAGATGGCGGAGTAGAAGGACGTGCTCTCACTCCCTCTTGTGAGAACACCAGAATCACAACTAGCTGCTGGACAATCATCGACAGGAAGACACTGGAACTCACCAAAAAAGATACCCCAAATCCAAAGACAAAAGAAAAGCGACAATGAGATGGTAGGAGGGGAGCAATCACAGTAAAATCATATCCCATAACTGCTGGGTGGGTGACTCACAGACTGGAGAACACTTATACCAGAGAAGTCCACCCACTGGAGGGAAGGTTCTGAGCCCCACATCAGGCTTCCCAACCTGGGAGTCCGGCAACGGGAGGAGAAGTTCCTAGAGAATCAGATTTTGAAGCCTAGTGGGATTTGATTGCAGGACTTAGACAGGACTGGGGGAAACAGAGACTCCACTCTTGGAGGGCACACACAAAGTGTGCGCATTGGGACCCAGGGGAAGGAGCAGTGACCCCAGGGGAGACTGAAGCACACCTACCTGCTAGTGTTGGAAGGTCTCCTGCAGAGGCAGGGGGTGTCTGTGGCTCACCATGGGGACAAGGAAACTGGCAGCAGAAGTTCTGGGATGTACTCCTTGGCATGAGCCCTCCCAGAGTCTGTCATTAGGCCCACCAAAGAGCCCAGGTAGGCTCCAGTGTTGGGGTGCCTCAGACCAAACAACCAACAGGGAGGGAACCCAGCCCCACCCATCAGTGGTCAAGGAGATTAAAGTTTTACTGAGCTCTGCCCAGCAGAGCAACAGTCAGCTGTACCCGCCACCAGTCCCTGCCATCAGGAAACTTACACAAGCCTCTTAGATAGCCTCATCCACCAGAGGGCAGACAGCAGAAGCAAGAAGAACTACAATCCTGCAGCCTGTGGATCAAAAACCACAGAAAGATAGACAAGATGAAAAGGCAGAGGGCTATGTACCAGATGAAGGAACAAAATAAAACCCCAGAAAAACAACTAAATGAAGTGGAGATAGGCAACCTTCCAGAAAAAGAATTCAGAATAATGTTAGTGAAGATGATCCAGGACCTCGGAAAAAGAATGAAGGCAAAGATCGAGAAGGTGCAAGAAATGTTTAACAACGACCTAGAAGAATTAAAGAACAAACAGAGATGAACAATACAATAACTGAAATGAAAACTACACTAGAAGGAATCAATAGCAGAATAACTGAGGTAGAAGAACGGATAAGTGACCTGGAAGACAGAATGGTGTGGAATTCACTGCTGCAGAACAC
This sequence comes from Neophocaena asiaeorientalis asiaeorientalis, assembly GCF_003031525.2. Taxonomy (NCBI): domain Eukaryota; kingdom Metazoa; phylum Chordata; class Mammalia; order Artiodactyla; family Phocoenidae; genus Neophocaena; species Neophocaena asiaeorientalis. The sequence goes on along the minus strand of NW_020173955.1, from coordinate 2,665,209 downwards.
AATAAAGAGAAATTCCCATAAAGTTAACAGCTGATTTCTCAGCAGAAACTCTACAAGCCAGAAGGGAGTGGCATGATATACTTAAAGTGTGGAAAGGGAAGAACCTACAACTAAGATTCCTCTAGGCGACAAGGATCTCATTCAGATTCGATGGAGAAATCAAAAACTTTACAGACAATCAAAAGCTAAGAGAATTCAGCACCACCAAACCACCTCTACGATAAATGCTAAAGGAACTTCTGTAAGTGGGAAACACAAGAGAAGAAAAGGACCTACAAAAACAAACCCAAAACAATTAAGAAAATGGTCACATTAACATACATACCAATAATTACCTTAAATGTTTCTTAAAATTTGTTTGGAGACATGAAAGACCCCAAATAGCCAAAGCAGTCTTGAGGGAAAAAAATGGAGCTGGAGGAATCAGACTCCCTGACTTCAGACTGTACCTGAAAGCTACAGTAGTCAAGACAATATGGTACTGGCACAAAAGCAGAAACATAGATCAATGGAACAAGATAGAAAGTTTCTGATGTGTATAAAATTGATGACCAATAAGAACCTGCTGTATAAAAAAATAAATAAAATTCAAAAATTAAAGAAAATAAATAATTTACCTTGTAGGGTAACATAAGCTATTCATATTAACTGTGTGCACAAATAGTAAAGCTTTCTGAACAATATACAATATGTCATATAAACTTATAAGGGTGAATTTTGTATACTATTTTATGCTTTATTTTATGCATTGAAACATTTTTTCAGTTTTATCTCAAAAAAAAAAAAAAATTCAATCACCCCAACCAAAAAAAAAAAAAAAAAAAGGAACTACAGTTTTTCTCTGGGATGGACAGTTGAAAACATATTGAAATGGTACCAGGTGGTAGCGCAGATGTTAGGGAGGGAAACTCTTGAATCCCCAGGTTTCTGACATTCTTGCCCTTCCTCCTTCCCCCAGTACCATGCCCAGTACTGGTTCTAGTGAATTCTGAACGAGGATCTTGATTCTCTGAATTCACACTTAACTGGAAATGGTAGCTTTGGTAATATGTTAGAGCAGCAAGTAGTTCTTAACCAGGGATGGACATCAGGATCCCCTGGGGAATATCTATTAACATGCCAAGTCTGCTGAATCAGAGTCTGGGTGGAGGGCAGGCATGTGTATTTGGTGAAAGTTCTTGAATAATTTTTTTTAATTGAAGTATAGTTGATTTACAGTATCATACACAGATATTGTAAATATCAGGTGCACAGCACAGTGATTCAGCTTTATGTATGTATGTGTGTGTGTGTGTATATATACACACACACACATATACACATACACACATACATATATATATGAATTTTCAGATTCTTTTCCCTTATAGCTTATTACAAAATATTGAGTATAGTTCACCATGCTATACAGTAGATCCTTGTTAGTTATCTATTTTATATAAAGTAAGGTGTATATGTTAATCCCATCCTCCTAATTTATCTACCCGCTCTTCTCCTTTGGTAACCATAAGTTTGTTTTCTATGTCTGTGAGTCTATTTCTGTTTTGTAAATGAGTTCGTTTGTATCTTTTGTTTTTTTTTCAGATTCCACATGTAAGTGATATCATATGATATTTGTCTTTCTCTGTCTGGCTTACTTCACTTAGTAAAATAATCTCTAGTTCCATCCTTGTTGCCACAAATGGCATTATTTCATTCTTTTTTATGGCTGAGCAGTATTCCATCGTGTATATATACCACATCTTTATCCATTCATCTGTTGATGGACATTTAGGTTGCTTCCATGTCTTGGCTATTGTAAATAGTGCTGCTATGAACATTGGGGTCCATGTAGCATTTTGAATTATAGTTTTCTCCGGATATATGCCCAGGAGTGGGATTGCAGGATCATATGGTAACTCTAGTTTTTAAGGAACCTCCATCGTGTTCTCCACAGTGACTGTACCAATTTACATTCCCACCAACAATATAGCAGGGTTCCTTTTTCTCCACAACCTCTCCAGCATTTACTATTTGTAGACTTTTTGACGATGGCCATTCTGACCAGAGTGATGTGATACCTCATTATAGTTTTGATTTGCATTTCTCTAATAATTAGCAATGTTGAGCATCTTTTCATGTGTTTTTTGGCCATTTGTATGTTTTCCCTGGAGAAATGTCTATTTAGATCTTCTACCCATTTTCTGATTGGGTCATTTGTCTTTTTGATATTGAGCTGTATGAGCTGTTTGTATATTTTGGAAATTAATCCCTTGGAATAATTCTGATGTGCCCTCATGACTAGGAACAACTATTCTATAATAGTGCCTTTCTGTGGCAAGATTGGTACAGACATTCAGGGTAAGTGTTAGAAACATTTATAGCAATGTCTGTTGAATGTAATAAGAAGGTTGAGCTTATACAGGCATACCTGGTAGATTCTACAGGTTCTGTTCCAGACCACCACAATAAAGTGAATACCACAATAAAACAAATACCACAATAAAACAAATACCATATTAAAGCGAATCACACAAATTTTTTGTTTCCCAGTGCATATAAAGGTTATGTTTGCATTATACTGTAGTCTAAGTGTGCAATAGCATTATGTCTAAAAAAAAGTATATAAAAATAGGACACGGGGAGGGGGAAGGGTAAGCTGGGATGAAGTGAGAGAGTGGCATGGACTTATATATACTACCAAATGTGAAATAGCTAGCTAGTGGGAAGCAACTGCACAGCACAGGGTGATCATCTTGGTGCTTTGTGACCACCTAGTGGGGTGGGATAGGGAGGGCGGGAGGCAGACGCAAGAGGGAGGAGATATGGGGATATATGTATTTGTATAGCTGATTCACTTTGTTATAAAGCAGAAACTAACACACCATTGTAAAGCAATTATACTTCAATAAAGATGTTAAAAAAGATACTTTATTGATAAAAAAAATGCTAACCATTGACAGCGCAGGGTTTCCACAAACCTTCAATTTGTGAAAGTAGCAGTATCTGTGAAGTGCGATAAAACAAGGTATGCCTGTATCGTGCATATCTTTAATTTCATTTTGTGTTTTACAAAATTATGTATCTTACAAAATTATCAGGCTGTGATAGATTGGAAATTTTATAAATTTTCTGGTTTGGCAGTTTTCTGATCTTAGGTGAGTAAGTCTCAATGACCCCTCTGGTAGGTCGTTGAGAGGATTAGCAGTAATGAATGTATCTAAAGCACTTAGCACAGTGCCCTACATTAATAGAAGTTAATGGGATTCCTTCACGGAACAGTTCCTAACAAAACTATCTTCCAGTTGGCTGTCGAAGAACCCAGAATCATGGAGTGTTGTGAGTGAATCTTTTTATTCAGGCTCATGCATCATATTCTAACCAACCTAGAGTATATGGCATGGCAGAGATTTGAGTGCCTTTATAAACCATTCAACCATGAGTAAGGGGGCTTAGTGGCCATGGCACTTATAGGCCAACCCCTGGCTAGCAGATCTTCCCCCAGTCTCCTTCCTGTCTCGTCTCATATTCCCCTTCCCCATAGTCCTTTTCTCTGTTTCTTCCCCCAAAGATTCCAACTGCTTTTATTTCTTAAAAAGCACAGTCATTTTCTGTTCCTGAAGGAGCATGGGGGGTAGAAATTTCTGGCCACTGTGGTCTGGCCTCCTGTTCAAGTGTCTAAAAATAACCAGACCGTTCATACTGGGCCAATTAACCTCCTGCTGGCATTGGTGCTATGTCCTTATTGTGCTAAAAGAGTATCTGTTCCTTCTTTTGACTTATTACAAAAAGCCCCTTTCTCTTACCTTCATCTTGGTAGACATCAGTATCATTATTACTGGGGGCAGTGTTGCGTGATGGTTAAATATAGGTACTTTGAAGCCAGGAACTTTGGACTGAATTCTGACTCTGCTCCTTGTTAGCTGTGTTGCTTAGGGAAAACATAATTTTTTTAAATTATCGTAATTAATATTAGAAGCAATAATATCAGGGCTATTTGTTCTAGTGGAGAATGAGTTTGAGCCCTAGCCTAACTTGAATATTCAAGAAGGTGAAATGTAGTAAAAGGCTTTAACAGGCCATCTTTTCTTCCGGGATTCCAGTTCTTTTGGATGACAGCACAGATCACTGGTTTGGTCTAATTCTGAACTTCTCTGGTTAGGGTTTTTAAATTTAAGTAATGTGATTTAAAATTCCTCTGTGATTGGGACTTCCCTGGTGGTCCAGTGGTTAAGACTCCACGCTTCCACTGCAGGGGCCGCATGTTCGCTCCCTGGTTGAGGAACTAAGATCCCGCATGCCACGCAGCCCAAAAAATAATCATCATAATAAAATAAATGTGAAAAGAAACAGGTGAAATTAGTTTTTTAAAAAATTCCTCTGGGTCTTCCCTGGTGGTCCAGTGGTTAAGACTCCACGCTTCCCCTGCAGGGGCCGCATGTTCGCTCCCTGGTTGAGGAACTAAGATCCCGCATGCCACGCAGCCCAAAAAATAATCATCATAAGAAAATAAATGTGAAAAGAAACAGGGGAAATTAGTTTTTAAAAAAATTCCTCTGTGATTTAAAAGTTACTTCCTGTAAACCAGAAGTCTAGAATCTTGATTAGCTCAGATTAAAAATTGTATCAAGAATACTTCCATTTTCTTTCTTTTTTTTTTAAAATTGGAATATTGTTGCTTTAACACTCCTGTGTCAGTTTCTGCTGTACAGCAAAGTGAATCAGCCATATGTATACGTATATCCCCTCTTTTTTTGGATTTCCTTCCCATTTAGGTCAGCACAGAGCACTGAGCAGAATTCCCTGTGCTATACAGTAGGTTCTCATTAGTTACCTACTTTATCTACCGTTTTCTTGAGCCTAAATTCCTACAGAGATTTAATTCTAGCAACTAATTAGCTGTTTGCTTCTCCATCTTTCTTCTGTTTATCTCCACTGACTTGTTCACCCTTCAGGCCTAAGCTCAGACAACACTCTCTCAGGAAAGTTGCCTCTGAGCCTCCAAGTCAAGCACATGGACCCCTTTTCTGGCTTCACCTGAGAGGATTGTACCTGGCTGCCCCACCAATTGGTGAACTTCTTATAGCCTACCTCCCACTGCCCTGTCTCCTCCTGACTTTCACCTCCTTGGTATCTGCCCATCCTTCAGTCCTCAGATCAAATGGTATACCCCCTGTGGAAGCATTCCCCATTATACAGAGCCATATTCTCCTGTGCTTTTTCTTTAATAGCATTTATCACAAGTCATTTAAAAAAATTTTTTTTTCCATGAATGTCTGTCTCACTTAGACTATAAACTCCTTGGAGGTGGGACCATGTTTGCATTTGCTTACTGCTGTGTCCCCATCACCTAGCATGGTACCTTGCTCCCTGTAGCAGTTACTAAATATTTATTGGCTAATAAAGGATGATATTTCATTCATTCATCTCCTTTAGGACAAACTGTCTTATTGATATTTGTGGCCTCCACAGGCCACGGGTATACAAGCTCTTTATGGTATGAGAAAGAAAGGCAGGAAAACAGGTCTGCATTGAGGCAAACAAGGTGGAAAAATAGGTCTCTATCACCTGTGAACTATTCTTATCAAAAGTTAAACCTGAACCTAATCAAGCCTTTAGGTCTAACTCCTATTTCACAGGAAATAAAGAGATAGAATATTTGATAACACCATGAGGAAGCAATCAAACAAATCCAGAAATTTTAAAACATTCTGCAAGACAACTGGCCTGGACAAAAAAGGTCATGAAAAGAAAAAGATGGGATGATTCTAAATTGAAAGATTAAACAAGCATAATATACAAATGCATTATATGATCCTTGATTGGCTCCTCATTGGTAAAAGGCAATTACAAAAGATATTTCAACTACAATTTGAGAAGTTGGAATATGGACTCTGTATTAGATGATACTTTGGAATTGTTGTTACTTTTCTTAAATATCTTATGTAGAAAAATGTCCTTATTCTTAAAAGATATATGATAAAATATTTAGGGTGAAGTGTCATGATGTCTACAACTTAGACAAATGATTCAGCAAGAATAAAATACGTGTATAGATAAAGCAAATTTGAGCAAATATTCACAATCACTTGAATTTGGGTGAAAGGTATACAGATGGTCACTGTAGAAGGTTTTTTGTTTGTTTATGGTTTTTGGATTGAGGGAGTCAGGTTTAATTTACATTGGTATAGAGTAAAATTCAAAAATTTAAAATTTACATCATATAAAGTTTTATTAATTTTGACAAACACATGTACTTGTGTAACTACTATCATGATCAAGATCTAGAATATTTCTACTGCCTTCAAAACTCTCCCTTGACTCTTCATAGTCATCCCCTCAACCTACCCCCAACACTTGACAACACTGATCTGTCCTCCATCCCTGTAGTTTTGTCTTTTCCAGAATATGATATAAATGCCTTTTAAGTCTTGCTTCTGTAACTTAGTGTAATAGTTTCCTAGGGTTGCTGTAACGGAGTACCACAAACTAGGTGGCTTAAAACAACAGAAATTTATTATCTCACAGTTCTGGATGCTAGAATTCCAAAATCAATTTGGCAGAAGGTCCATGCTCTCTGCATGGCTCTTGGGGAGAATCTTTTCATGACTTTCTCTTAGTTTCTGGTGTCACCAGCAATCCTTGGCATTCTGTATCTTGCAACTGTGTAACTCCAATCTCTGCCTATGACATTGCATGGTGTTCTCCCTGTGTGTTGCCTGTCATTGCATTAGTTCTCCCTGTCTGTCTTTTATAAGGACACCAGTCATATTTGAATAAGGGCCCACTCTATTCAAGCATGACCTCATCTTAACTGATTACATCTGCAAAGACCCTATTTCTAAATAAAGTCACGTTTTGAGATTTTGGGGGTTAGGAGTTCATATTTTTTGGAGGGGAGATACAATTGAACCCGTGACACTTAGTATAATGCATTTGAGATTCATCCATGTTTTCACGTTTCAGGAGTTATCCCATTGTACAAATGTACCACACTTCTTTTTATTGAAGTACAGTTGATTTACAATATTATATTAGTTTCAGGTATACAGCATAGTGATTCAATATTTTTATAGAGTATACTCCATTTAAAGTTATTACAGAATAATTGCTATATTTCCCTGTGCTGTACAATATATCCTTGTTCCGTATCTGTTTTATACATAGTAAGTAGTTTGTATCTCTTAATCCCCTACCCTTCTCTTGCCCCTCCTCCCTTCTCTCTCCCAACTGGTAACCACTAGTTAGTTTTCTATATCTGTGAGTTTGTTTCTGTTTTGTTATGTACATTCATTTGTTTCATTTTTTTAGATTCCACATGTAAGTAATAACATACAGTATTTGTCTTCCTCTGACTTATTTCACTAAGCATAATACTCTCTAGATCCATCCATGTTGTTGCAAATAGCAGAGTTTCATTTTTTACAGCTCTAATATTTCATTGTATATATATACCACATATTCTTTGTCCATTCATCTCTTGATGGACACTTGGGTTGCCTCTGTATCTTGGCTACTGTAAATAATGCTGCTATGAACATTGGGGTGCATATATCTTTTTGAATTAATGTTTTAAAAATATATACCCAAGAATGGAATTGCTGTATCGTGTGGTAGTTCTATTTTTAGTTTTTTGAGGAAACTTCATACTGTTTACCATAGTGGCTGCACCAATTTACAGTCCCACCAACAGTGCACAAGAGTTCCCCTTTATCCACATCCTCACCAACATTTGTTATTTGTAGGCTTTTTGATGATAGCCATTCAGACAGGTGTGAAGTGATAGCTCATTATAGTTTTGATTTGCATTTCTCTAACGATTAGCAATGTTGAACATCTTTTCATGTGCCTGTCTGCCCACTTTTTTTTTTTTTTTGCCCATTTGTTGTTGTTGTTGTTGTTTTTTGATATTGAGTTGTATGAGCTATTTGTATATTTGGTGAACGACATATACTCTGAAAACTATAAAACATTTTGAAAGAAATTGAAGATGATACAAAGAAATGGAAAGATATCCCATGCTCTTGGATTGGAAGAATTAATATTGTTAAAACGTCCATACTACCCAAAGCAATCTATAGATTTAATGCAATCATTATCAAAATGCCCATGACATTTTTTCACAGAACTAGAAGAAATAATGTTAAAATTTATGTGGAACCATAAAAGATCACAAATTGCCAAAGCAATCTTGAGAAAAAAAGAACAAAGCTGGAGATATCATGCTCCCTGACTTCAGACTATATTACAAAGCTACAGTAATCAAAACAGCATGGTACTTGTCCCAAAACAGACACACTGATCAACGGAACAGAATAGAAAACCCAGAAATAAACCCATGTACCTATGGCCAATTAATCTATGACGAAGGAGGCAAGAATATACAATGGAGAAAAGACAGTCTCTTCAACAAGTGGTGCTAGGAAAACTGGACAGCTACATGTTAAAGAATTAGATTAGAACATTTCCTCACCATGTGCAAAAATAAATTCAAATGGGTTAAAGACCTAAATGTAAGACCTGAAACCATAAAACTCCTAGAAGAGAGCATAGGCAGAACACTCTTTGACATAAATCATAGCAATATTATTTTGGATCTGTCTTCTAAGGCAAAGGAAATAAAAGCAAAAATAAACAAATGGAACCTAATTAAACTTAAAAGCTTTTGACAGCAAAGGAAACCATTGACAAAACGAAAAGACAACGTGCTGAATGGGAGAAAATATTTGCAAATGACATGACTGATAAGGGATTAATATTCAAAATATATAGACAGCTCGTACAACTCAATATCAGAAAGACAAACAACCTGAGTAAAAAAAGGGTATACATTTTGTTTGTGCATTTATCAGCTGAAGGACATTTGGATTGTTTACATTGTTAGGCAATTATGAAGAAACACTATGAATATAATTTATATTTATACAACACTATAATTATGAACATAGGGCTTCCCTGGTGGCGCAGTGGTTGAGAGTCTGCCTGCTGATGCAGGGAACACAAATTCGTGCCCCGGTCCAGAAGGATCCCACATGCCGTGGAGCGGCTGGGCCCGTGAGCCTGGCCGCTGAGCCTGCGCGTCTGGAGCCCCACAGCGGGAGAGGCCACAACAGTGAGAGGCCCGCGTACTGCAAAAAAAAAAAAAAAATTATGAACATAACACTAAATACAACACTATAATTATGAATAAATACTGCTACTATAGACATTTGCATATGGATTTTTGGGTGAACAGAAATTTTCACTTCTCTTGGGTAAATTTGAGGAGTGGGATGTTTAATTCTATGAGAAACTGCCAAACTTTTCCAAAGTGGTGGTACCATTTTCCATTCCCATCAACAATATAGTCCTCCACATTTTCATCAACACTTGACATTGTTAGTCAAATGGCCGATTACAGCCATTTTAATGCATATGTAGTGGTATTTCATTGTGGTTTTAGTTTGCATTTCCCTAATGACATGATATTAAGCATCTTTTCACATGCTTATTTGCCATTTGTATACCTTCTTTGGTGAAGTATCTGTTCAAATATTTTGCCCATTTTTAGTAGGTTATTTGTTGTGTGAGCTCTCTGTGTATTCTGAATACAAGTCCTTTATCAGATATGTGTTTTTTAAATATTTTCTCCCAATCTGTGGCTTGTCTTTTCTTTTTAATAGTGTCTTTCAAAGAGCAAAGCTTTTAATTTTGATGAAGTCCAGTTTATTTTTATGGGTTGCTCTTTTGATGTCATTGTACATGTTTTTCAGCCCTTCTGTGAGTTTGAAATTTTCTTTTATTTTTTTCTGCTTTTTTTGGGGGGGGGATGCTGCTGAAGAAATGAAACATTTCATAGTAAAAAGTTGGGAGGAAAAAGAAGGCAGAGACAGCTATTTTTTAAAAAAGCAAGCAGTTATTAAAAGGCAAACAATAAAAGGTAAAGTCCTTTTTTAAAAACTCTGTTCTGGCTCCTTTTCACCCTTTAGTCTTCTGCAGATGCAGTCCCCTTCAAACCTTCTGTTTCTTCTTCAATTCTTTGTTAATCAATCTCAGAGAACAAGAGAGAGCAGGAGTGAGAGACACAGAGGGAAATGTGATTCTGGAACATTCCAGAGTTCATGATGGGGAGTTTTGGACTAGAATGGTAGTGATCCAGACTCCTCAGCTTCAGCAGCTGGAGTTGATTTTGGCTGTGAAATGAACACCCAGCTCTTACTAAAAGCAGACTCTGAGACTGCAGAAGGATAGACAATTCTGCTGGTCTCTGGGGTCTGACTTGGTGCTGCCTCAGTTACTGACGAACCTCAGGCAGTTGGCAGGCCTCCGTGCCTCAGCCAGACCTGGTGAAGAGGCTTGCTGAAGCTGCAGTCTGGGCCTGAGAGGTAGTCCTCAGTATGGCAGGTAACATCTTGTTGTATGTAGAAGTCCTCCAAAACCAGAAGATGAGCAAAGGGAATTCCAGCCTCTGAACTGGCTTCCTCTCCTCCTGCTTCCCAGCTGTCTTCCTGCTGTACACAACTCTGTCATCTCTCCTGGGCAGAGGTTTGTCCATCCCATCCTATTCAGAGACTGTTGGTATCTCCCTCACACCACCCCCTCTATGATGCTTTGAAGTTGGTTTGAAGGGACAATAAGAACCTAGGACAGACTCCCTGTAGGATCTTTCAAGGTGGTAACCCAGATAGAGGAAAACCTAAGACATTTTTTGAACTCCTTGTCATGACCCTCTGGTTTCCCTTGCTTTCCCTGCTGTTGCACTCATTCTGCCAAAAAGGAAAAAGTTGAAAACAGATGGAAGCTTGACTCAATTTGGGTCCTAATTTTCTGATTCCTGGCCTGAGCCTGTGTCAGATGACCTGAGTTAGCCCTGTCATAAATTATATTCTGGATGATCTTCGGAACAGGTCCTTCTGGATGGTCTTTGGAATACCCTAACCTGCCCGAGTCTGTTTTGGGTTAAACCCAGCATTGTCACTTTTTTAAAAATAGGCTTCTTCCCAGGAGAAGGCACCTCTCTTTATTAGGGCCACAGCTAACTTTGAACCCTGCTGGCTGCCTTCAGTACATGGGTGATATGGTGGTTTTTGTGCGTCACTGACTTCTCGAAGTTCATACCTTGCAAACCAGCCAGACCCTATTTCATGCTTGATTCAGCCATATTGGAGTTTCCCTGTGGCCAGGTTCTCACTCCCCCAATCAGCTTCAGGTGCTTCCCCAGCACCACCAACTCCTTATCCCAGAGCACCTGCTAAGTACAGCCAATCTCCACGGCACTATTAGTACGTGGTTGCTGCTCCCAATAGAACAACAGCTGATGTTACTATAGCACTTTTCTATTTAGAAAGCACAGTTAAACACAGTCTTACTTCATGCTTACCCCAACCTTGTGAAGTAGGTACTCTTACTCCCATTTTTCAGGTGAGGAATCTGAGGCTCAAAGAGATAAAGTCACTTATCCATGGTTACACAGCTTGTTTTGAGAGGGACAAAACTGGGATTCAAACCCAGGTCTTCTGAGAAGAATAAAATATATGTCTGTAGTTGCTTTTATAAAATATCCTTGGAAATATATATAAGAAACTATTTTCATGGATTACCTATTGGAAAAAGAGAACTGGGTGGCAGAGGGACAGGAATGGCAGAAAGGTTTCCCACTATGTGTACCATTCTGTGAACCATGTTACCGTATTATCCATTTAAAAAAAAAAAAAAAAAAAAAGCTTGTCCCTGCCTTACTTCTTTGGCCTGATCTGCTGATTCCTCTGTCGGTGACCAGCTTAAAAACCACTCAGCTGAATGCATTAAGGCATCATGCTCCTGGAACTGGCAGTATTTTTGGTGTAAAATTCGTGTATAGCTTCAGTTTTCCAGCATGAATCCATTTTACATTACATTAATGTAATGTGTGGAGACATACCCAATCTCATTTAGGAAAAAAAAGAAAGCTCTATTTTCCTTGTCAAGGCAGGCCTGACCTGTTATCTGGGCAGTGCATCTCAGCCAGCCTATTAAGTGTCTGAGACTGCAGGGAGGTAACAGCACTTCCAGTGTCATCAGCCAGGGGAGGATTTGGGATGATCCACTGTTCTGGTAATTCAAAATTTGAGGACAGGATGGGGGATTTTTCCCTCTGTCAGATTCTTAGAGCTTGGCAGACCTTCTCTCTGGCAAACAACAATTTGGTGAAAAATTAGTCTCTGAGAATTGTCCTAAGGGCATACTGCAAATGAAGAAACATTCATTCAGTAAGAACAGGGAGGGGCTCTGGCATTTGAGACATGGACAAGCTCCTTTACCCCTGCTCCCTGCTTCATGTTCTGGAAGTTCTACCCCAGGCATATTATACAAGTACAGCCAAGAAGACAGGGGCTCCTCCCCAGAATCCCCCAATCTGGGATTACAGTTTAACCCCAGGAGGGACAGGCTGCTAGTTTTCTCGTGGCTCTACCATAGCCCCTTGTTGCAAAAGCTCTATAGCAGGCAAGCACAGCAGAGAGGACCGGGTCTCCTTTCCCCCATCCAGGCTTCACTCATAGAAACTGGATCACTCATACATTGCTGGAAGGAATGTCAAATGGTACAGCCACTCTGGAAATCAGTTTGGCAGTTTCTTAAAAACCTACATACAACTACCATACAACATAGCAATTGCAATCCTGGGCATTTATCCCAGAGAAATGAAGACATATGTTCAAACCAAAACCTGTACACATATGTTTATAGCAGCTTTATTTATAATAGCTCAGAACTGGAAACAACCCAAATTGTCCTTCAACAGGTGAATGGTTAAACAAACTGATACATCCATACAATGGAATACTCCTCAGCAATAAAAAGAAACTATTGATCATGAAATAACCTGCATGAATCTCCAGAGAATTATGCTGAGTGGAAAAAAAATCCTTAAAGGTTATATACCATATTATTTTATTTACATAACATTCTCTGAATGGAAAAATTATAGAAATGAGGAAGAGATTAGTGGTTGCCAGGGATAAGGAGGGGTGGGGGCAGGAGGAAATTGGGTGTGGCTATAAAAGGATAACATAAGGGATCTTAGTGGTGATAGAAATGTTCTGCGTCTTGACGGTATCAGTGTCAACATCCTCACTGTGATGTTGTACTATAGTTTTGCAAGATGTTACATGGGAAAAACCGAGTAAAGGATTTTTGTATATCTCTATATTATTTCTTACAGGTATATGTAAATCTACAATTAAATCAAAATAAAAATCTTAATTTTCAAAAAAATTGGAAAGGATTTGAATAGACATTTGTCCAAAGATGTACAGATGGCTAATAAGTACATGCAAAGATGCTCAACATTATGAGTCATTAGAGAAATGCAAATCACAATGAGATAGTATAGCTATAACCAATGAGATAGTATAGCTATAACCAAAAGCCAGACAATAACAAGTGTTGGGGAAGATGTAGAGAAATTAAAACCCTTATACATTGCTAGTGGGAATGTAAAATGGTGCAGTCACTTTTGAAAACACTTTTGTACCACATGGATGATCCTTGAAAACATTTTAAGTGAAAGAAGTCAATCACAAAGACCACATATTACATTTACACTTATTATATTTACAATTATATTTATATCAAATGTCCAGAATAGGCAAATCTATAGAGACAAAGTAGGTTACTGGTTGCCTGGGGGCAACCTGTGTGACTGCTAATGGGTATAGGATTTCCTTGGGGGAGAATGAAAATGTCTAAAATTAGATTGTGGTGATGGTTGCTCAAACCTGTGAACTTACAGGTAAAAACATTGCCTTTTACCCTCTAAATGGGCAAATACTGGATTGGCCAAAAAGTTCATTCGGGTTTTCCATCGGTGCTTACAGAAAAACCGGAATGAAATTTTTGGCCAACCCAGTAGTATGGTATGTTCACAGGCTCAGTAGTTGTGGCACACGGGCTTAGTTGCTCCATGTCATGTGGGATCATCCCTGACCAGGGATCAAGCCTGTGTCCCCTGCATTGGCAGGCAAATTCTTAACCACTGCGCCACCAGGAAGTCCCTCAAGCTGTCTCTTTCACACTCTTTTTAAAAATTTTTATTTGGAAAAAACTTAAAGTCATAAAAAGTTGCAAGATTTACCAATCACTGACATTTTGCCTATTTTTAAGGTCAAATTTCATTGGCTTCAGGCTGATCTATTCATTAGTTTTTTCTGTAGGCCTGGGTTTCAGATTGTGTTGCTTACTCTCCTCCAGTGGTTTTCAGTAGGGCCATTTGGCGATGTTTGGAGACATTTCGGAGGCAGCTGCTACCGGCATCTAGTGCACAGAGGCCAGGGAGGCTGCTAAACATCCGACAGCACAGGGCAACTCTTCCAACAAAAACCTATCTGGACCAAAGTGCTAATAGTGCCAAGATTGAGAAACCTGTTGTACTCAGTGTATTTATCAAAAAGAGAAATATTATGGTCTGGTTAAACAGAGTGGGGATTTTATTCTCAGATGAGAGCTTTGGAGTGTGGAATGTGTGTATCTCATATGATTTATCAGTTGGTCTTTCAGTTGGTTCTCTCACCCTAAACATTTGCCTGTTGCCTAGGAGGGTAGGAGCCAGACAGAAAGTGCTACAGCATCTGAGCAACACTATAAACTAATAGCCACTTAAGTATTTGGAAAAGATGATAGGGCAGCAACTGGGAAGTCAGGTGACAGCATTAACAGGGCCCAGGGGGACAGTAAATCCTGTGGATTGGGAGGTCTGGTCCTAGTTTGAGGCAGCCTTGTCATGGCACTGGGATAAACCACAGCTATAGAACTTCAAGGTTCCAAGAGGTCATTTCACACATGACTTTGAGCTACTGTGTTTCCCTCATGAAATGGTGTCACTGTGGCCATTCCCAGAGGTTGTTTGCCGTGGGGGTGACTATATGCTAGGATATCTCTACATTCAGCTACCCAAGTCTTTTCAGTGGATATGCCCCTCCCAGTGCCATATGATGGACCTCTGTGGGGTTTTTCATGGCCTCTAGAGAAGATGGGAACCACAAAGGGAATCTTGGGTCTTCTGAAAGGCCATTGCGTAGGAAGTTGAAGCTTTCATCCACCATTACATATATACGCCATGATGGGCCTAGAGTGGGTATGTGGGAGGGTGCTGGTCATGAACCCCTAAATCCTTTATTTCTGCATATTCCCAGAATGTCTGAAGAGAGTATACTGCTCAGAGAGGGCACTCAAAAATTTTCAGTAAATATTTGAGTCTCTCCTGTGCCTCAGGCACTGTATGAGGCACACTAGTGGACAAGACAGACTAGATCCCTAACCTCAGACAGCATATATTAAAAGTAATATATATTTATTCATCAGTTGATTTTTCTCTGTTGAGAAACTGGCTTTATCACATCTTTGCTAGTTATCATCAGAAAGTTTTCAAGATGAATAATGCTTGTCTATGAGAGCAACATAGGGGCCATCTGCTGAGTTTTCTAGAAGGGTTAATAATCATCAGATGGAGTATGAGACTACTTGAAAATCCTTCTTAAGATATTTATAGTAAAATGGAAAATACAGGCATATAAAGTGAACCTAAAACTTTGAAGACATCATATGGGAAAAGCTGAATGATGGCTTTTTAAAAAAAATGTTACTGGGGCTTCCCTGGTGGCGCAGTGGTTGAGAGTCAGCCTGCCGATGCAGGGGACACATGTTCGTGCCCCGGTCCGGGAGGATCCCACATGCTGCGGAGCGGCTAGGCCCGTGAGCCATGGCCGCTGAGCCTACACGTCCGGAGCCTGTGCTCTGCAACGGGAGAGGCCACAACAGTGAGAGGCCCGCATACCAAAAAAAAAAAAAAAAAAAAAAAAAAAAAGTTACTGCATTTGAGTATTAAAAGTTAAGAGCATTCTTTAAAGCGAAATATAATCATTGTGGATGATAAATACTAATTTGGCCACATCTATTTTTCCTTTTAACTAATCTTAGTTCTGTTTTCCTTTTTGTTATTGTTTTACATAAAATCTTTTAATTTTAAAATTTCTTCAAAGCTTTTTTGAAAAATCAGACCAGAATGTGGACAACAGATGTCCCTTGAGTTGAAGGTCAGGAAAGCCAGGGGTGGAAACGGGTATACTACGAAGGATGGAAAGTCCCCTGATAGCATTATGCCTCTGTGAGGTCCTGAGCACAGTTCTGTGTCATTCCAGACAAAACTGACCTTTGTCTAAAGAGTTATTTTTTTAAAGCCAAATATTTTTGGTACATCAAGGTCCTCTACTCCTTAGATAACTGAGATCCAGTAACTGTACAGTAACATGTTTTTATCCGTGTTTGCAAGCTTGATACAATGAACAGAAGTTGAAGAAAATGAGAGACTTGAACTTGGATGATAATCTGGGAATCTTCCTTAACAGAATCCACTAGAAAAGGATAGGGTGCTCTCTCAGGTTGAAAATCAGTCCCATTTTGTCACAGGTGAACTTTGTTAGCTTTGTCCTATATCTTTGCAAAGCACAGGCAGAATCTGAACCCCTTTTTGGAGATCCAGAGAGTAAATGCCATTTCTTTTACCTGGAGTTTCAAACAGCCAAATTTGAGGCTCTGCTGGATCCAGGCAGTGATTTCCTTCTTTAACCCTTCCACAGAGTTGTGGAGTTTGGGGGGTTTTTTTGCCTCTGAGCACCACAGAGATTTCCCTGACACAGTTTCCTGTGTTCACACGTAATTACTAGTGAGCCCATTACTGATGGCTCATAGGGGTGACTTCGGAGGAACTGGCTTCCTCTCGTGCTCTGATCTTGCCTCTACAGTCCCTCATATGCAGGAGCTGAGTCTCCTCCACCCTCAAAGAGCCTAACTTGGAGCCAGGCATACAGACATGGCTAGTTAGTATTGGCTCAATTGTTTCAAGATGTTTATGGCTCTCTAAAAGAAAGTATGTACACATCTATTAGAATGGCTGAAGCAAAATTAGAAATAACACCAAATGCTAGCAAGGATGCAGAAAAACTGAATCACTCATACATTGCTGATAATAATATAAAATGGTACGGCCAGTCTGGAAAACAGTTTGGTAGTTTCTTACAAACCTAACACACACTTACCATATGACCCAGCAATTTCATTCCTTGGATATTTATCCTAGAGTAATAAAATCCTGTGCTCACACAAAAACCTATTCACAAATGTTTATAGCAGTTTTATTCATAATAGCCAAAAAGCAGAAATAACCAGATGTCCTTCAACAGCAGGTGAATGGTTAAACAAACTTTGGTACTTCTATTTATTTAATTATTTATTTATTGCCCACGCCTCACGGCATGCGGGATCTCAGTTCCTCGACCAGGGATCGAACCCATGCCCCCTGCAGTGGAAGCCCAGAGTCCTACCACTGGACCACTAGGGAATCCCCCAAACTTTGGTACTTTTATACCATAGAATACTGTACAGCAATAAAAAGGAATGAACTATTGATTAAAAAGCCCATCGAAAAAGATACTGTATGATTCCATTTATAGAACATTCATAAAATAATAAAATTTTAGAAGTGGAGAACGGATTAGTGGTTGCCTGGGATTGGGGTTGTAAGGAGAAGGAGCAGGATGAAGGTGGGTGTGGTTATGAAAGGCAACAAGAGAGCTCCTGTGGTTATGTAATTGTCCTGTATTTTGACTGGGGTAGTGGATATACAAACCTATTCATGTGATTAAATTGTATGAACACATGCATGAGTACAAGTTAAATTAAAGAAATCTAAATAAGATTGGTGGATTATACTAATGCCAGTATTCTGGTTGTAATAGTGTTTTGAGAGCTATTAGCATTGGGGGTAAACTGGGTAAACAGTATATAGATCTCTCTGTATTCTTTCTTACAACTGCATGTGAATCCACACAATAAAATTTCAACAGCCGTTCATGATTAAAAAAAAAAACTCAGCAAACTGGAAATAGAGGGGAACTTCCTCAGTATGACAAAGAGCACCCACAAAAATCCTTGTCCTCCCCAGCAGCAGGCTTTTTTTTTTTAAGCCATTCTCATAGGTATATAGTGGTATCATGTTGTCGTAATTTGCAATGCCCGAATGACAAATAATACAGAGCATCTTTTCATATGCTTAATAATCATTTGTGGATCTTCTTTGGTGCGGTATCTGTTCAGATCTTTTGTTCATTTTTTAATTGGGTTGTTTATTATCTTATCGTTGAGTTCTAAGAGTTTGTATAATTTATATACAAGTCCTGTATCAGATATATGTTTTGCAAATATTTTCTCCAAGTCTTTCACTTGTCTTTTCATGATTTTAATGGCGTCTCTTGCAAAGAAATTTAATTTTAATAAGGTCAAACTTATTAATGTTTCTTTCCTGGATCATGCTATTGGTGTTATATTTAAAAACTCGTTACCAGACCCAAGGTCTTGCAGATTTTCTCCTTTGTTTTCTTCAAGAAGTTTTGTAGTTTTGCATTTTACATTTAGGTCTGTGGTCCATTTTGAGTTACTTTTTATCAATATATAAGGTGTAAGGTCTGTGCCTAGGTTCATTTTTTTGCATGTGGACATCCATCACCATTTGTTCAATCACCATTTATTGACAAGACTACCCTTTCTCCATTGAGTCACTTCTGCCCCTTTGCCAAAGATCAGTTGGTTATACTTGTGTGGGTCTATTTTTGGACTCTCTCTTCTGTTTCATTGATCTACATGTCTGAATCTTCACAAGTACCATGTTGTCTTGATTATTGAAGACATACTGTAGTAAGTCTTGAAATTAGGTAGTGTGAGTCTGGAAACTTTGTTCTTTTTCTTCAGTATTGTGTTGGCTATTCTAGGTCCTTTGCCTTTACATATAAACTTTAGAATCAGCTTGTTATTATCTACAAAATAGCTTACTGAGATTTTTTTTTTTTTTTTTTTCTTACTGAGATTTTGATTTTGATTATATTGAATCTACAGATTAAGTTGGGAAGAATTGACATCTTAACAATATTGAGTCTTCCAATCCATGAAGATGAAATAGTTTTATTTATTTAAACCTTCTTTGCATCAGTGTTTTCTAATTTTCCCCATAGAGTCCTGCACATATTTTATTAGCCTTATTCCTAAATTTTTCATTTATTGAGTGCTATTTTTTAAATTAAATTAAATTAAATTTTTGGCTGTGTTGGGTCCTCGTTGCTGCACGCGGACTTTCTCTAGTTGCAGCGAGCGGGGGATTCTCATTGCGGTGGTTTCTCTTGTTGCAGAGCATGGGCTCTAGGCACGCGGGCTTCAGTAGTTGCGGCATGTGGGCTCAGTAGCTGTGGTGCACGGGCTTAGTTGCTCCGCAGCATGTGGGATCTTCCTGGACCAGGGATCAAACCTGTGTCCCCTGCATTGGCAGGCAGATTCTTAACCACTGTGCCACCAGGGAAGTCCCTATTGAGTACTATTTTAAGTGGAATTGCTTTTTGAAATTTTAGATTCTAATAGTTCATTGTTATTATATAGGAAAGTAATTGACTTTTGTGTATTAACATTGTATCCTGAGACTTCGCTATACTCACTTTTTAGTTCCAGGAGGGTTTCTTGTCAATTCTTTGGGATTTTCATGTCATCTGTGAATAGAGCTGTGTTTCTTCCTTTCTAATCTATATAGCGTTTATTTCCTTTTTTTGCCTTAAAGCACTAGCTAGGAATTCCAGTACAATGTTGAATAAGAGTGGTGTGAGAGGACATCGTTGCCTTGCTCCTAATAATAGGGGAAAGCATCCAGTTTCTCACAACTAAGTATGATGTTAGAGCTGAACAGATACCTCACCAGAGAAGATCTGTAAATGGTTAACAAGCATATAAAGAGATGCTCGGTATCATTTGTCATTAGGGAATCGCAGATTACAACAATGTGATACCACTATATACCTATGAGAATGGCTTAAAAAAAAAAACCGCTGGAGAGGACAAGGAGCAACAAGAACTCTCATTCATTGCTGTTGGAAATCGAAAGTGGTAGAGCCACTTTGGAAACAGTTTAGTAGTTTCTTACAAAACTAAACGTAATCTTACCATATAATCCAGCAATCATGCTCCTGATTTGAAAACTGATGTCCCAACTGGCAACACAAAAACCTGCATGTGAATGTGTATAACAACTTGATTCATAATCTCCATCAATAGGTGAACGACTAAACAAAGTATACATCCATACAGTAGAATGTTATACAGCAGTAAAAAGAAGCTGTTCAAGACATGGATGAATCTTAAATGCATACCACTAAGTGAAGGAAGCCAGTCTGAAAAAAAACAACAGATGTATGAGTCCAATTACAAGACATTCTGGAAAAGACAAAACTATAGAGATGGTGAGCAGATCAGTGGCTGCCAGGGGTTCAGGATTGGAGAGGCTTGAAAAGGTGAAACCCAGGGGATTTTTTTAGGGCAATGAAACTATTCTGTATGATACTGTAATGGTGAATACAGCATTAAGCATTTTTCAAAGCCATTGAGCTTTACATTACAAAGAAAAAATCTTGATGTACACAAATTAAAAGAAGTAATTTAAAGAGTCAGAGATCCCATGATGGAATACAAGATGTGACTAAAGAATGTAAATATACTCCAAATGTGTGAAACAACCTCACTGAAACAGGAAGGGAAATAACATGCTGACCTAAGTACTTTGGAAATGAGAGGAGTCTATATGACTAAAAGCAAAAAGAATTGTATATAAGTACCATTTTCCATGGGGGTGTGGGTTAGGAATTCTGAAACTACTATACATGTATATTGGAATTGAAGAATTAAATAAATGAATGATGGGTGATGGGAGCAAGGTTGTTAGAGTGGGAGGTTATAGATAAGCAAGCAGAAGAAGCTAGAATAATACATGTCCTAATGGATTAGAGTTGGAAATATCAGTATGAACTCATGTTTAGCTTAATATAGGTACAAGTGGTTACAAATAGGAATATTTAAGATGTGTATATATATATATGGGTTAGTATACACATCTATGTTTATTTGTTCTGTCAACTGAGAGCACCTAAAAGATATGACACCCCAGTAACAATGAACACACGTAGAGCCCAGATCTTGGTTTCTAATACCATTCTCCAACAAAAGGAACCAAGGCTCCTTGGAGAAAAAGCTGATTCTAGGAATGGGGCAGGCTAGCTACAATTTGAGCCTAGAACATTTTGTAGTACCAGGAAGTTAAAAAAAAAATGCTCACAAAAACAAAAATCAAAAACCCCTACAGTGATGGTCATATGTCAAAGGGATATCAGAACCAATGGAATAGAGCTCTTAATGGCCAAAGCTGAAACAATTTGAACAACAAAATTAATAAAGTAGTATTGTATTATAGCTCTAAGTATAAAATTCATGATTCCATACTGGTATAAATAAATGACTGAATAAATAAGTAAATTGGGGAGACTAGATATATCTCTCATGCAAGTAATTGATGTAGATATTCTGCCCTTAAAAGGATGGAACATTATTTTCCACTCCTTAAATGTGGGTTGTATGTGGTGACTTTCTTCCAAAGAGTACAGTATGGAAAGAGAGAGGAAAAACAGAGTAAGTTTACAGTAGAGAAGCCTGACAAACACTATCAGCCAGGTGATCAAGGGTAACATCAGCAGTGATGTCATATTGTTAATATGTTCCCTTGATATGATGTGATGAGGATGGCACTTTACCTCTGTGGTCGTCCTCCCCAAAACACATTACCCCAGTCTAACCATGAGAAAAACATCAGACAAATCACAACTGACAGATATTCTACAAAATATTAGACCAGGACCCCTCAAAACTCTTAAGGGTCATAAAAACAAAAAAACAAAAAAAAAACACCAAGAAAAGTCCAAGAAACAGCCACAGCCAAGAGGAGCTAAGGAGATATAACTGCGAATGTAGTATTGTATCCTGGATGGGATCTTGATGCAGAAAAAAGTCATTAAGGGAAAACTGAGGAAATCTCAAGTATGAGCTTTAGTTAACAAGAATGTATCGAGATTGACCCATTAATTGTGAAATGCTAATGATAGGGGAAACAGGATGTGGAGTATATGAGAACTCTCTGTACTATCTTTACAATAATTCTGTAAATCTAAAACTGTTCTAAGAACCTAGGGGCAGGACAGGAATAAAGATGCAAACATAGAGAATGGACTTGAGGACACGGGGAGGGGGAAGGGTAAGCTGGGACGAAGTGAGAGAGTGGCATGGACTTATATATACTACCAAATGTAAAATAGCTAGTGGGAAGCAGCCACATAGCACAGGGAGATCAGTTCGGTGCTTTGTGACCACCTAGAGGGGTGGGATAGGGAGGGTGGGAGGGAGATGCAAGAGGGAGGGGAGATAGGGATATATGAATACATATAGCTGATTCACTTTGTTATACAGCAGAAACTAACACAACATTGTAAAGCAATTATACTCCAATAAAGATGTTTAAAAAAATAAGATAAAAAATAAAAATAAAACTGTTCTAAAAAAAATTATTTTGAAATAAAAGGAATGGGCGTGGTCCTGTGCCACCTGAAGGGGGTCCCACTGCACCTGTGCCCAGGCTGGGGGCACCATCGCCCCTTGGTCTTTCCTTCAGTTTTTCCTCTCTACCCGTCTCCCTCTGCTGTGCTTGTTTGTGCAGAGGGCTCGGTTCTGAGACTGTCTAAAGCCACTGGGAAAATGGTGGAAAATTCACCATCATCATTGCCAGAAAAAGCGATTTATGCCTTTGTTCTTAAGCTCCCAGTTTGGCTTCACACTCCATCTCCTGTGGGTCTTTATTCCTGAATCTTGGCTTAACTCCTCAGGCTTAAGCTTTTGGCCTCAAAAATATTGGACGGTTACATTATCTGTCCACCTCCTATTTCTTTTTTTTTCTGTCCATCTCCTATTTCTATAGTAAGTGGCTACAATAACCAGCTATGTACACTTATTTGGAGTTCATACAGTCACAGATAAGTATGCTAAAAATCAACAGACGAAATACCAAGAGAAGTCATCCCAGATATTCCTCTTGGTGAAGTAAATCAAGTGTTCTTTCTTGCAGCCAAAGAACTTTATACCCCAAACTGAGTTATATGTAGACTTAGTAACGCAAAGCATTTATGTTTTTGAAATAGTAATTTTGACCACAATTATCTTACCTCTTCTCTTATTAATACCCAGTATTCAGATGTTAAAAAAAAAAGTAAGTTGAACTTCTTTTAGATTAAGTTCTATTAATAATGTAAATGTTCTTAAATATTAGTTATTATGAATAGAATAAGTAAAATACTGCATTACCAAAAAATTTAAAAATAAATAAAAGGAATGAACTATTGATACACACAACAACTTGGATGGATCTCAAATTATGTTGAGTGAAAAAAGTCAAACACAAAATATTACATTTGTATAACACTTTGACGTATAGCAATTTATATTAAAAATTTTAAATAACAAAATTACAGAGATGAAGAATAGATTAGTGTTTGCTAGGGGTTAGAGATAGAGAGAGAAGGAGGGCATGAGTACAAACAGAGCAGGAAGGATCCTTGTGATAATGAAACAATTCTGTGTCTTGACTGTGGTGGTGGTTACATGAACATACATGTGATAAAATTGCATAGAACTACATGCACACATATACACACACATACACACAAGGGCATGTAAAGCTGGTGAAATTGGAATAAGCTTTGTGGATTGTACTAAAGTCATCTGCCTGGTTGTAATATGGTACTATGGTTATGCAAGATGTTACCATTGGGGTAAATGAGTAAAGAGTAAATGAGTAAAGGGTAAATGGAATCTCTCATTACATTTTTAAAGGCATTAGCTATTGCTTTTACTCATTCTTTTTAAAAAATTGACATATAATTTTTATGCCATAAAATTCACACTTTAAAGCTTATAATTCTGTCATTTTTAGTATATTCACAGTTATGCAGCTATCACCATTAATTCCAGAACATTTTCATCCCTCCAGAAGAAACCCTGTATGCATTAGTAGTCGCTCCCCATTCTCCCTTCCCCCTTCCTCTAGAAACTGTTAACCTACTTTCTGTATCTGTGGATTTGCCTATTCTTGATATTTCATATATGTGGAATCATACAATATGTGTTCTTTTGTGTCTGGCTTCTTTCATCTAGCATGTTTTCAGGATTCATGCAACTTGTAGCATGTATCAGTACTTTATGCCTTTCTGTGGTTGAATAATATTCCATGATATAGATATGCCACATTTTGTTTATTCATTCGTAATTGATAGACATCTAGATTGTTTCTACTTTTTGACTGTTATGAATAATGTTGCTAAGAATATTTATGTGCAAGGGTTTGAAAGTAGGTTTTCAATTTTCTTGGGGACATACCTACAAACGCAATTTTGGGGCCATGTGGTAACTCTATGTTTAATTTTTGAAGGACTGAAACAGTTTTCCAAGATGCTGTGCCATTTTACGTTGCCACCATCAGTGTATGAAAGTTCCAATTTCTCCACATCCTCACCAACACATGTTATTGTCTGTCTTTTTTTTTTTTTTGAAATTTTTTTGATGTGGATCATTTTTAAAGTCTTCATTGAATGTTACAATATTGCTTCTGTCCTACCTTCTGGTTTTTTGGGTTTTAGCCGGGAGGCATGTGGGATCCCAGCCCCCCGACCAAGGGATCGAACCCACAACCCCTGCATTGGAAGTCGAAGTCTCAACCACTGGACTTCCAGGGAAGTCCCTGTCTTTTTAATTTTTAAAAAAAATTTATTTATTTTATTTTATTTTTGGCTGCGTTGGGTCTTTGCTTCTGCGCACGGGCTCTTATCTGGTTGTGGCCAGTAGGGGCCACCCCTCACCGAAGTGCGCAGGCCTCTCACTGCGGTGGCCTCTCCTGTTGTGGAGCACAGGCTCCAGGCACAGGGGCCTCAGCAGTCGTGGCACACGGGCTCGGCAGTCATGGCTTGTTTGCTCCTGAGTGCAGCCCCAGTAGCTGTGGCGCACGGGCACAGCACTCTGCGGCACGTGGGATCTTCCCAGACTAGGGTCCAAACCCGTGTCACCTGCACTGGCAGGTGGATTCTCAACCACTGCGCCACCAGGGAAGCCCTGTCTGTCTTTTTGATTATTGCCATAGAAGTGGGTGTGAAGTGATAACTTATCATGGTTTCGATTTTCTATTTCTTACGGACTCAGTTTTAGTAGCTTTTGTGTTTCCAGGAATTTGTCTGTTTCATCTCTGCTATCTAATTTGTTGGCATATAATTATTCATAGTTTTCCCTATAGCCCTTTTTATTTTTGTAAGGTTGATAGTCATGTTCTCTCTTTCGTTGCTGATTTTACTCATTTGAGTCTTTTCTCTTTTTATCTTTTTCAGTCTAGCTAAAAGTTTGTCAATTTTGTTGATCTTTACAAAGAACCAACTTTTGGTTTTATTGATTTTCTCTATTGTTTTTCTAGTCTCTACTTCATTTATTTCCTTTCCAATCTTTTTTTCCTCCCTTCCTTTACTTGCTTTGGTTCTAGTTTGCTCTTCTTTTTCTAGTTACTTCAGGTGAAAAGTTAGGTTATTGATTTAAGATTTTTCTTTCTTTTTAAATATAGGCATTTATAGCTTCTCTTTATATTCTTTTGCAACTTCATGTGAATCTATAATTATTTCAAGTTTTTATTTTAAATAAAAACATTTTAAAAAAGTACGTACTTATGCTATGCCAGGGGAGCTGTAGTGTAGTGATGGCTCAGTCATTGCACATACCCTCAAGGAGCTTAGTCTAGTGGAGAAAGATAGATACAGAGTGATTTGAAAGATGAGGAGATGGCTGCAGAGAGGAAAAAACACTGAAGGATGTCCAGGGAAGCCATGAAGGCACAATTGAGGGCTTACATGAATTGAAGAGTGATGCTTTCATCATGGGAGTTCCATACTCAGAGAGACCAGTCCCTAAGGAGGTTGAGATTTCTGAGATTTTTAGGGACCACAGCTAAAGCCATTTGGGACAGGGATGGAACCACACTCTGATTAAGGCTAATGTTCCTAGCTGAGGTCTCTTCTCTGCAGCTCAAATGCTCAAAGATATCCCCATCTCCTACCAAGTCACTCAGAATGTTCAATATATGCAGATTGACTGCCTCTGAAGGATAGCAAGAATGATGTTTGAACAGGAAGGAAAGGCTAGAAAATTCGTTGGAGTTGCTAATATTTTTTAAAATTCCTTTTAAGTTTAATTTTGAAATAATTCCAGACTTACCAGAAAGTTGCAAAAATAGTACAAAGAACTCTGAATACTCTTCACCCAACTTTCCCAACTCTCCCAAACGTTAACAGCTTGCACTGAATTGCTAACACTTTTTAATATTTATTTAAAAAATTTTTTTGGACTAAGTAACATTATTTTAGTTTATAAAGCAAAACAATATAAAGAGGTACACAGGTGAAAACTCTTGTTTTCGCCTCCGCCCTTCTACCTCATCATTCTCTCCCCTCACAAACACTCGTAATCATCCGGTTTTTTTTTGTTTTTTTTTTTTTTGGCTACACCATGCAGCTTGTTGGATCTTAGTTCCCCTATCAGGGATTGAACCCAAGCCCTCAGCAGTGAAAGCGTGGAGTTCCAACCACTCGGCCACCAGGGAATGCCCATCCATATATTTTTCTTTATGCAAAAATAAAATATTCTTATATCTCCCCTTCTTCTCTTTCCCACCCAAAAAACTGTTCTGGACCTCACATTTATCATTTGACAATAGAGCTTAGAAAGATTTCCAAACCAGAACATAGTAATGCTTTTTTTTTTTTTTAATTTAAAAAAGACTTGAGGGACTTCCCTCGTGGTGCAGTGGTTAAGAATCCACCTGCCAGTGCAGGGGACATGGGTTCAAGCCCTGGTCCAGGAAGATCCCACATGTCGTGGAGCAACCAAGCCCATGTGCCACAACTACTGAGTCCACGTGCCACAACTACTGAAGCCCAGTCATCTAGAGCCAGTGCTCTGCAACAAGAGAAGCCACCACAATGAGAAGCCCTCTCACCGCAGCGAAGAGTAGCCCCCACTCGCCACAACTAGAGAAAGCCCACGCGCAGCAACAAAGACCCAACGCAGCCAAAAGTAAATAAATAAATATTAAAAACAAAAAAGACTTCAGTATTTATCCCATTAGTATTTACCCCATCTCTGCCCCACCGTCCTCCATTATCGCTTTAGACATAGCTCATGCTTCCTCACTCTCTCTCCTGTCTAACCTCTATTGTTTAAATCCCCAATTCCCCAAGCATAGTTCATTCTCTGTGCTGACAAGCTCAGAGCTTTTACAGACCCCAGCCAGTATGATTGGAGCTAAGCCACCAACCCCCTGTGCCATCAGGACCATAGGGACACATTCAGAAGGGACAGCAACAGGATGATGATTGCCTTAGCATGAGCAATGCCCCAAAGAGATCACTCTGGGCCAAGAATAAAAGATGATATGGAACAAGGCCTTGTTGCCAAGCAACCCCAGAGGGGATGAAATTAACGCAGTCTGTTTTTCATGTAACTGCATCTCAGATGAAAGCTGAGGCCAGAGTTGATCCCATGCAAAATTAATAATTACCGTGTGATTCTTTCTTTTAAACGGCTGCTGCCAAAAGGCTGAGAACTGAAGAAACCAGTTCTTTTTTAAAAGGGGTGAGAGGGAGGGAAAAAAAAACAGAACAAGTAAATTCAGATGCTGTGTTTTTCCATTTGAGTCTTAGGTAGGAAATCAGGCATTTCTATCTTAGACTGCTGTTGAATCTGCCTGGTGGGAAACCTGCATTAATAGTAGATCCCAAGTTGACAAGATAATATGCACCAGAGAGCTGTGGAAAGATTTTTTTAGAGGCGAGAGAAAGCTTCAGATCACTTGAGACCCTTTTAATCTCCTTTTCAGAAAATTTAAAATGTACTTTTCCCTATTAGTATGTTCAGAGAGGATAAATTACCATAAAAATAAAATATCCCTACTGCTTCCACCCACTCTCCCTAACTCCACACTAAAGGCTGAAGAAGAGCACAGCTTGATACGCTTAGTAACTCTTGCTTTTTGAGAGCTTATCAATATTAAAAAGACAAATGACATAGAAAAGAAGATTCCACCCCCACTCAACTTCTGCTGCATTAATTTGGGTAAATTAAATGTGTGGTTAGAGCAGAGCAATGGCCTTCTTACCAAAAGAACCTTTTTGATTATTATTTTGTGGTTGTACAATAAAACATAACTCAAAAAAAGAATTTTTAGCTAAAGAAACTAATTTTATCAGAGAAGGAAAACTTTCTTCCTGAATGGGAGGTCTGACCCTAACTTCATGCTGGGAAGGTAGGAACCAAATTAGGTGTCTTCCTCACTGTTTATGCAGTATATTTATTATTAGCGTTGAGGCAGGACACTCTGTTGCTTCCCTTCTGCCACCCACCCCCTCACCTCAAACAGGTCCAGTTTGGGCAAATACCCTCCCAACCAGCTTGCCTCTGTGAAGCAATGAGTGTTTGCTGATAGAGCTGAGCAGAATGTACTAGAACATGGAGAAAACCAGATAGCAAAAAGCGTATACACTTGATTTTTGGAACCTCTGTCATTTGCGGTCTCAGCAGGAAACAGATGCTACATTCAAACTGTGTGCTTTGAGGAGCATTTAATAAAGGCATTATTTACAAGGGTTGGTGGGGGAACCATAAAGGATTGATGTTTTCTTGGGCAGGTAACATTGGATTGGGAGTCATTATATGTCTAAGGCCTGAAGAAGTGAGAGAATTGGGAGGCAGAGGGGTAGTATGGAGGGGGCCTCCTTATAAGAATGTAGCCTTCATGGGGGCATGTATACCCTGGTGTCACTTGCCTCCTTGTCTCTGATCTCTGGCTAGGGTTCCCCATTTGGCTGAACCCCACTGGAAGTCAGGGGATAAGGAAGCCTTTGAATGTAGTCAGTGTAGGTGAGCCTCCCAGGCATGGAGCATCGGGGAGAGAGATTGTGACACACGAAAGACAGCCAATGCTAAACCTCCGTTAATCTCTCTGGTTCCCAGTCTATTCAGTCATTCATTCAGCCAGCATTACTGATCACCAACTGTGCAGGCACTGTGCCAGGAGATACAGCAGCAAACAAGGCAGCCCTCCTGGAACTTACAATCCCTGTGGCTGTGTCAGCTGGGTGAGGCTCAAACTACAGCTCGACTGAAGGTTTAAGATCACACAAGCCCTCCACCTCCTAGCATGGTGATCGCATGACTTCTCTTACTCCTCTTCCCTCTTGGTCAGGAATAGAATTTGTCTTGTTACTATAAGTAGTGGTGGCAGTGGGGGTGTGTATGTGTAGGTGTGTGTGCTAAGGCATGGGTTTTGAAAGCTACATACACAGAGGAGCCCAGAAAAAAGAAAACAGTTGGACATTAGGAAAGGCAGGAACAGTGGTAAAGCCAAGTCAAAGGCTCTTCACTCCAGGGCGTGGCCTTTAAGGACCCAGCTTCTACCTAAGCATATGCGCTCTGCTTCCTCCACATATACCCAGCTCCCATAGGTTTTGCCATTTTTCCATGCCAGTCCACTCAAGGCCACTACATTGCCTATTGGGGGTGGCATGTGGGGTAGGCCCCTGGTCCTGGACAATCAGTGGCCATTCCTGGACATAGAACAGCTTGGTGCTATTTCTCTGAGCAGGGGGCTCTGGATAAGGGAGGATCCCCCTTCGTAGGAGACATTGGGTGTGGCAGAGCCCACAGCTGACATGCTCAGGGCCCCTTACTACCACACGATAAGCTCCTGGAGGTCAGAGGTCAGGGACCTGGTCTTACATTGGTTTTCCAGTAGCAAAGGCATTGTTTCTTTTTTTTTTTTTTTTTTTGCAGTCCGCGGGCCTCTCACTGTTGCGGCCTCTCCCGCTGCGGAGCGCAGGCTCAGCAGCCATGGCTCACGGGCCCATTCGCTCCGCAGCATGTGGGATCTTCCCAGACCGGAGCACGAACCCACGTCCCCTGCATCAGCAGGCGGACTCTCAACCACTGCGCCACCAGGGAAGCCCCATTGTTTCTTTTAAGTCAGCCACTTAGTCAATATTTAGTGAATCAGACTGGGCAAATAACCCTTAAGTTACAGTTGGATACCTCAACCACATCTGTTCTCGGGGATCTTTTAACACACAAAGACATTTGACATTTGTTGAGAAGGACTTTGCTGATCCACAGGCAGAGAAGATGACCTGTGTTAGGCTGATGAAGAGACATGCTGGCAAAGCATGCATCCTGTTGGGAACAATGGCTCCCTTTCTCCTGAAATGCCTCCCAGCTGTGTGTGGCCAAGCCAGGGCTAGGCGCAGATCCTTGCACTAAGCAGTGTCTCACATTAGCAGGAGAGCAAGTGAGGCACTGCCTTCCTGCTATGGTAACCCTCTTATTTCGTTTCAGTGATACAAGTTATTGACATTGTGCAGAGAGACTGACACCATCGATTCTTCCCAGAGCGAAGTTGGCCTTTCTGATGATAAGCATAGGACTCAAAGCTATGTATCATGGAGGTGTTTTCTTCCTGGGTGGATTCGAGGAGTAGAATTCCTTTGGCTGAAAATTGGGGGTATGAACCATAGTAAAAGCTGCTAGCAGAAACGTCTGTGGGCTCTCCTTACATTTCTGGCCTAGAATCTCTGAGGCAGAAAACAACTGTTCTCCTGGCAGGAACAGCTGGCCTGTTCTGCAGGACACAGCTTTCCAGACCAAACTCTCAAGTCCTTGGGAGACCTGCTTATCTGGAGACTAAGCTAGACAACAACTTGAGAGTTATCCATGAACAGCAGGATTTGACCCTTGGGGCAGAGGAAGGTTTTAATTAACTTCATCTGAGAAGTTTCCAAGGCCTTTCCAGCTGTTTTGGAATGTTGTGTTCCAGGCTTTAGAGGTTAAAACTTCCCTTTCTGGCATCCAAAAGTGACTTTTGGAAGCAAAATAAGAATAGCTTTTAGACCCCAATATCATAGCACATCAGCCAAGCCTGGATCTTGCCACTAAATGGGGAGAAACTGTCTCTGGGGTTTCCTTAGGGACAGAATGGCATGTTTGACCTTAGACATGAGGACTTGGCAGTCTTGGAGCAGACTCTGCTCAGGTCTGGGTCTTCTCCCAATATCTGTGACTCTGAGGGGCAGCTGGCAAAATTAATGGCCAGCCAGGCAGTGTTGAATTCCAAGAGAAGAGAAATGTTGGCCCATCAGTACCCTGAGGCCTGGTTTTCCTGACATCTTGAAGGAGAGGGTACCTGTTGGGACTGGTGGATCCAAAAAAGTCAAGGAAAATGGTATGGGATTTTTTTTTTTTTCTACCTAAAAGGATGTGCTGCATCTTTTCATGAGTGGACATCTGATTCTTTCATTCAGGGGGTGTTGATTGAACCCCTTTTGCCCATCAAGTACTGTCAGTGCTGGTGGTTGAAGGACAGATCAGTAAACAGTCACACATGTTAAGGGCAAGGACCATGTTTCATCCTCCTCGGTCTTGCTTATAACAGACATTCACATAGTATTTCACTGAAATGGTTCCCCCAAAGTCACAGCTTCTCCCATTCTCCAGTGTCCATTTTCTTTCCCTTTCCCCCCTTTAACTGATCTCCTATCTCACCAAGTCAAGAAAATACATTCTTAGTCTTCCCTATGCAAGTTGCTGACTTGCACAACAGTTCACCATACAAACCAAACCAGAAGAGAAAAAGAGGGAAAGGAAAGTAAAATTGGTTTCCCTTGAGCCCTGCCTGGTTTTCATCTGGCACAACCTGATTCTAAGAGGCTGCTGGTCACACTGGCAAAAAGCCTGTTTCACCCTAACTCTTTCTCCCCACTGCCTACTCTCTCGTTTAAAAAAAAGTTGTTTTTTTTTTAAATGAATGTTTTCTGATTATGAAAGTAATAAATACCATTTGGAAAAGAGAATAAACTCTTCTACACACCCAATACATTTAAAAAATGATTTTCCAGGGTGAATTTCTGAAGCCATGCTTGGTTCTTCCCTCCCAGAGTTTTCTGGAAGAGGCAGATGAGTAAATCCCTCCATCTCTGGCCTTTGAATCCATCATGGTACCTGTTGCCCATTGAGAGTGCTTTAGCCCCAGTGCCTGTGATTTTATGCGGATGATCGTAGCTGCCCAGATGTTCATTTTACCCAGATTTTTACTAGTAAAAGTGTGGGAAGACAGGCAGGAAATCGAAAGAGGGGCCCAGAGGTGAGATTTTATGTTTATAGTGGAATTAGCACTGGACTGGGGCTGAGCCCTCAGTTTGAGTCCAGGCTTTGTGGGTAACTAGCTATTTACTTAAGAGAGTCTCTCAGCCTCTCTGAGTGTTTATCATTTGTAAAATAATAGTTGATTTGGTTATCGCTAAGGTTCTATAAATTGCCCTGACCCATAGTTTAAGAATAAACGTTTATTTGGTTAATCTACTTTCTCTTTCCACCATGGTTCTTACTTTCATTTCAAAGACCTACCAATTTTACTGTTTCCTGTTACCCAGCCACACCGCTCTTCCATGTAGTAAGGAGCGAAATGTTCTCCTTTCCAGCTCTTCATGTCAGTGAGCACTTAGCACTCACTTCTTAGTCATTTCCATGCTCTTTCTCTATGCTCTTTCTGTTGTGTTCCCAGCCTTTTATCCCAAATGAGACCTCACAAAAGCAGGTTTGCCCCTCTGATCAAGGGCTTTAATTGACACATTCAATTAATTAACAAGTCTTTAATGTGCACCTACAATAAACAAAGCAGAGTTCAGCACTCTTAAAAACATAAAATACGTTTAGGATGTGTTCTTAGCCTCCTAGGAGACAAGACCTCTAAGGCTGCAAACCCCCTTGCTCCCTTCTGGTCCTCCACTGACTTCCATGCAGCCGACACTGATAACAATCTGTCATGCTGAAACCTCTTCCCTGGGCTGCTGCATCTCCACACCCTGTTTTCCACCTTCTGTTACTGAACTCAGGTGCGGCTGCTGGCTGCTCAAAAGCCAATACTCAAGAGAAGAGTGTTGGTTGGAAAAGGAAAGGTGGTTTATTCAGGAGGCTGGCAACCTACGGAGAAGGCGGACTCATGACCCAGAACCAACTCTCAAGATTCTGCTTGGCCATGAAAGTTTTAAAGGGAAAAAAGGGAAGCTAGTCTCACTTAATCATTTGGGGAGGGGGTCACTGTCTTCGTCATCTTTCACCGGGTGCAGACTTGCTGACTCCTTGTGATCTTTCTTTAGATGCTATCTTGTTCACACACTTGGCTCGCAGGATTACCGAAGGGGAAGCTGGGGAAAAGATCTAGTCATCCATTAATTACTTATTCTTCATTTCTACTTCTTTAATTTAAGAAAAGAATCTGCATGTTAAGCCAGGCATTGTGTGATCAGGGACTTGCAAAAGCTATCCAATTAGTGAAGCATGGGGCACAAGCTACAGGGGTTAGGTTAAATATTGCCTAGTAATCTCACATCTGTAATTAAGTTTTTAAAGTTTGAGGGAAACAGAAATGGATAAAAAAAGGGCAAAAGAGCTGATTCCATTTCCTCTCTCACTTCTTCCTGGCTTTCTGATCCTCCCTCAGGCCCATTCACTAAATTTGGTCCTCGGCCCTCTTCTCTTCTCAGTCTCTTTTCATTCCCTGGACCATGTCAACCATTCCCATGACTTCAGATACCATCTATATGCTGATAATTCCCTGAAATATATATCTTCATTCAGATATATTAATATGCCTGGAGCAGCACCTGTGATCAAACACATTAACATATTTGTAGTGAAATATGGGATAAATGAAAACTATAACTACCCCCCCATAAATTCCAATCAGGTTTTACTGCCAAAATAACCAAGTTAGTTATAGTGCCACTATGAAAAAAAGTTTTCATTTTCCAGAGGCTTATGGACTTCAGAATTGCAGAGATTATGGACCTGTATGAAGAGGGGTGGCCTTTGTTAGTCTAGAGGGGGAAAAAGGATAACAAAAACTTCTCTGCATTTCCCTTTCCACAGAACAATGAGTATCCACAAGACTTGAGGTCTCTCCTGCTGGAATGAGAGTGACCAGAAACTTGTAAACAGTTTTTCTTGTTAAAAGTAATAATAAGATAATAAAGTCCTATCGTATCTAGCTCCTGACTACAATAATGGTATTATTAGATTCAAGTCCCTTACTCTACCTAGAATTTCTCACTTAGCTGAAATGCTTGGGGTTTCTGTAACACATAGTCTCTGTACTTCCTGAATATACACACAAACACTCCTGTGTATAGCTTTAATTCTTGGGCATTCAACTAGATACATAACAATTAACAAAGTAAATTTTCCAGCTCTTTCAATGACAACTGTTTTCATACCCTAGCTTAACACTTCTCTGTGAGTTGGCTCTACAGCCTGATTAGTAACAGACCTAGAGAATGTTCAAGAGGCTAGGGATGGAGGGACAGGGCAGCATGGAGAGGCTGGATAAAATGTTATTTTAGTATTTTCAGTGAGACAGAGAAAAAATTCACACAAATATCTCTACTCCCACCCCACCCCCCTTTTTGTTTTATAAAGCCTTTCTTTGTCCAAATCTCAATTTTTGGATTAGACCCTTGTTGACTGTGTCTGCTTAAGTCCTAGATAAAGGCTTATTTGTTTGACCTGTCGTATCCGTAATTGGTCTAACTGCTCGTTTTGATTTTCCCATTGTGTAGACTGTGCTAGGAAGCTTGGCAGGAAGCACGCTATAGAAATGTGGAACTGAACAGCTTAATGTGTGTAATTTGGGAAGTTCAGCAGATGCCAGAGCTTAGCAGGCTCCTGGCTTGTTCAAGACTGTTCCTGTGGATTTTCATTCTTGTGGGCATCACGTTTCTTAAGTCTGAGGGTTTGGGTCCCACCCAAACTCAGTCCACATAGCCATCTCCCAGCTGTCCCACTTTTAAAAGCCAGGATGGTAGCTGACACTTGGAGGCTCTCCTGTCATCTTTTCCTAAGGAAGTGGAAGGGTAATGAGGTAATTGGGTTCCAGAGATGGTTCCGGTAAAGGCTGACATATAATGCTTTCTCTAGACATGAGCGTGGACTCCTAGTTGGTTTCTAGGAGATCTGAGGGATTGCCCGTGCAGCATCCATCACTCCTACAGTGGATGACATGTTGAGCCACCCAGATCCCCCCTCCAAGACTGAAGCACTCATTTCCCCATCTCCTGGGAAGGTTGACAGCCGCAATCATCAGCTGAGTCCCTCTCTGAGATTTTTCCTCAGCCGAAAAGAGCTGCCTTGCCCCAGGTAATGCTCCCTTCCCGGGGCAGCCCACATCTAATGTCTGATTGATACAGGAGTAAAAAGACCTAGCTCTCTCACCTCAATTTGGGACAACTCTGAGCCAGCCCAGCACCAGAGCTCCCTGAAAGATCAGCTAAGGTTTTTACTGTGATTTCATTGCAGCTCAACTTCTCCCTTTGTCCACTCCTGCTTACTTCACTTCTTTGATGCTGAGAGTACTCCCCAATAAACTTCCTACACGCAGGGCAGGGAAACCCTACCTGTAACACCCCCTTTGTCCTGGCTGGTAGCACTGTGTTTTGGGGTCCATACCTTCTTCATGTGAAGTTTCAGGAGTAAACCTTAATTAGTATAAACTAGTCAAGGTGGTTCCATTGACTTAGCCAGTGATTGGCTTAGGAAGGGTCATGTGACTCCATCGCAGCAAATGTGTTGCAAAGGGGAATCTCATAGGAAAATTTTCCTGAATCATAAAAAGAGACAAGGGGAAGAAGAGACCCTTTTCTATCTGAATGAGATGCTTGTAGAAAGGAACAGAGCTGGGAAGAAGGTAGAGCCAAGAGAACAGCAGAGAAATCAAACTGAAGCAGAAGCCACCCTGCTTATGATCTTTTTGTCATCTGCGATAAATCCCCTTTGACCTCACACTAGGGATTTGTCACACAAGGACTTGATGATGGAGTTGGCTCTACAATCTGTGAGTTTTGTTCCGGTTCCAGCTGCTCATTCCATTTTCCCACCTTTTGGGGGCCTCTGCTTTTTGAAATGTTTGTTTGTCAGGATTCTTTCTCTTGGAAGTTTCTTGATGACCCAAACTCTCTTTTTTCTGACTTCTGATGATCATTAATGTGACGTTTGTTGATCAATTAAACTCTGTTTCCTTCTTCTATGGCATTATGGGCATGGAGTTTATAGAGTTAACGTTATGCAATAATGTGCATGTGCAGCTGGGGTGGAGGGAGGGTGACTTCTAAAGGAGGCTGATTCTAGAAAACCACGTTCTGGGATGGCTTTAGATGAGAAAAGAAGGAAATGGTGATGGAAAGGTTTTCAAATTGTAGAGGAATAAGGGCTTGAACCTAATGTTTGGCCCAGAATAGGGTATTCATTTTTAGAAAAGTGCATCCTCTCCGTAGTTTATTTTGACAAGTCAGTTCATAGCTTCCCCAGAGTTTGGTGCTGGAGAAATTGCCCAGCACAGTAGTGGGACTGATGGTGGGGAGCCCTCTTCTTTCTCCCACTTGCCTGTACTTCCCTCTGCCTAAACACTGCTGCTTCCCTTTTTGTTTTGTTTTGCTAGTTGAGGTCTAATTTATAACCAATAAAATTCACAAATGCAGTGTTCAGTGTGATGAGTTTTGACAGTGGTATGCTCCCATGAAATCATCATTCCAGTCAACAGATGGAACGTTTCTCTCATCTCAGAAAGCTCCTTCAAGCCTCTTTCCAGTTAATTCTCTCCTCATCCCCAAGGCAACTAGTGTTCTGATTTCTACCACCATAGATTAGTTTTCATGTCTTCTTGAACGTCATATATATTCTTTGGTGTATGAATTCTTTCATTCAACATGAAAGATGTGGTTTTGAGATTCACCCACATTGTTACATGTAGCCTGCTTCCCTTTTAAGACTATCCATGGGGTCCATTGCTCTCAGATTTCTCTGTCATGTTTAAGGAGGAGGCCCTGCCCCTCCTGGTGGTGGTTTTACTGTGAGACAATTTGCCACATGAGCTTCATAAGTCACTGATTCCTAAAGACAAATCAGGTGGCTCCTTTCAGGGACAGCCAATTGATCTTTCCATTCTACATGGTGATAATGATTGATGATGTCTGAACTTTCTGGAGTGAAGACAGACAGTAATTTCTCCTATGGGCTCCCAGGACAAAGATTGATAATCCCCAGGATTCTATGCCAAGATACTACCTGAACTTCATTCTGGTGAGGACTTGGTCTCACTGCCAAGGCCAAGGGAGAAACAAACAGTTATTAAGCACAAAGCGTCTGCAGGCACTTGGTCATAAGTGACTTAATCTCCCTTCCTGGAAACTTTGAGATAGGTGTTACTATACCCATGAGGACACACAGGGCTTGATCTGAAAGTAGGATTTGAACCTGGGTTTGTTGGCTTCCATACCATGATTTTTTACCAGCAGCAGCCAAAACTTAAGCTCCTATGTCCATTTAAGGTGGCACATGCATATCTCCAGGTGACAGGTACACCTATGACTGAATTGCTGCAGGGCTGGAGAGGACTCAGGGCTAGATGTATTTCCTTTCTCAATAACTCCCACTAGAGTTGGCAGGTGAGTTTTCATTTTCAGAAATGTTCTCTGTTCTTCTTAGCCAGGCAACTTTGACTTTTGGTAAAGGCCAGCAGATCTTTGTTATGACCCTTGGAAATCACTGTTGTGTAACAATTGTGTTTACAACTGAGAGAGTTTCCAGACCCGGGGAAGCTTTACAAAGGATGATGCCAGCAAAGAGGCATTACGTTCTCTAATAGGCTTATGCCCTGATAATCGTATTAATGGCACTGTCTCATGCTTGATGCTGCAATTATGGGCCTCTCCTCTTGAATGTAATTTTGGAGTTTGATAATAATTGAGAATATGATTTTGCATTTCTCTTTAACTAGAGTCCCATTCCCTAAACAACATGATGCCCTTAATAGAGATGACTCTTTGTGCCCCTTCAAATTGCTGACCTTATACATCACCACAATGGCATGAACAAGCTAGACTTTACTCACCTGGGAATTCTGAGTTTTTCCTGCATCAGGACTCTGTGGGCTATGGAACAAATCCCCTGGGAATCATGACATTGGTTTCTAGCATCTGCATCTGATAATGACGTTTTATGTTTTTCTGCTGTTGCAAAGTCAAAGTAACCTTGGGAGAAAGGGTCTGCTTTAGGAGTCAGGTGATTTTTAACATGTGACTTAATTGTCAACATTTAAGATATTATCTCTAGTTTCAGGTGTTTGGCCTCCAGAAAACTACTTTTGGGGCCTTCTTTTTCTCAGTTGTAAGTTCCAAGGGATCTGGACTAGAATTCTAAGAATTTCACCCTTTCCATCAGAAATTAATATTTTAGCTATTGACAGAAGGTGGCTATTGTTTTCATGGCCCCAACTGGAACTGATTAACAGACTAGCCAATCACTGCTATCCTTTTGAAGAAACCTTCGTCCACAGCATATATAAGATTTGGGGATTTTTGCTTCTGATGCTACCCATGTGCACTTGGCTCTGTGGCATGCTGGGATCTTTTCCAGGCCTGTGGTAAAGGGAGGAGGGAGGTCCAGGGCAGAAGCACCAACCAGGCCATGGGGGCTAGCCACTGAGGAGGAAGGCCCTCATTCTGAACAGTGTCCAGAGGGCTGCAGGAGTTGGCTTCAATATAACAAAGGAGGTGGAAGCCAGCTCTGGCGTTGCAGGTCTTGGGCTCTCGGGGGGCCGGGGGGGGGGGCAGCTCTGTGGGGCCTGTATCTGAATGGCAGGTTGCTGGGTGCTTCTGGACAATGAGGCAAAGGCAGTAAAAAGCAAAGGAGGCAGGTGTGGGAACTGGCTCAGGGCTTTTGTTCTATGGACATGCAAGTGCCCTAGGCTGACCAGGTGCCATGAGGCAGATGGCAGAAGGAGGGGCATCCAGGACTCCTTGCTCAGGAGCCCACAGTCTGGCTGGGCAAAAATACCAGGTGTGTGCTGGCCCCAAACAGGGCACAGAAAACTTGCTGAAGATCAACCTCTGTTTCACCAGGAAATGGGTGGTGACATGAGAGACCCAAACATGAAAGGCCAGGGCAAAGCACATAGGATCCATTTGTGTAGCCCAGGCTGCCCAACCAGCTAGGTGGAGCACAGGTCTGTGACTGAGAGGGGAGCAGGGCTATAGGAGTGACAACAGAAGCAGGGGCACCAAGACAAAACGCTTGACCTGGAAACTTTTCGTAGACCCATGTCAGACTGACATCTTTGCAGCCACAAAGGAATGGGCATATTTGCAAATATTCTCCTCAGGATAAGTGATCAGTCTGGGCCCCTTCCACCCCACCTTCTCCAGGAAGCCTCCCAGACTTTTCCAACTCTGGCTAATTGTTCCCTTGTCTGAGCTCAGAGCTCTTATTGTATGCACCTTACAATTTAGCACTTAATCAGACACAGCTGTGCATTCCTCTCTAATTGTTTTGTGTGTGTTTGTCCTGTCTCCCGGGCAAGATTACAGCTTCC
Source organism: Neophocaena asiaeorientalis asiaeorientalis (assembly GCF_003031525.2). Taxonomy (NCBI): domain Eukaryota; kingdom Metazoa; phylum Chordata; class Mammalia; order Artiodactyla; family Phocoenidae; genus Neophocaena; species Neophocaena asiaeorientalis. The sequence goes on along the minus strand of NW_020173955.1, from coordinate 2,625,815 downwards.
TCTGGAGCAGGGACTCACAATCTTTTGGGAAGGGCTCCTGGGAGAGATGTGGGTGTATGTGAGGGGCTTCTGAACAAGGTAAATCACTCACATTCCTACAGTGCTTTGCAGATTAGAAAGTGTTTTTACTTAAGTTATCTCCTCTATTCCTTACAATTGCCCTGAGAGGGGTGTGTATTTTAGCGTCCTCATTTTACAGACAATGAAGCCGAGACAGAAGGGGTCAACAACCCACCTGAGGAAGACAGAAGGTGTGTAGCAGAGGTGAGACAAGCCTGAGATTCCTGATTGACAGCCAATCAGCCAGTGCCCGGTAGGGGTTCATTTGGTGGACAAAAAAGCCCCCGGTGGAAAAGAGGGAGAGGAGGAAGGGAGGCCTCCACATGCCTTTCTCCCTGATGGGAATCTTGGGGAGGAGAAGTTAGTCAGGGGAATGTGGCCCTGGCTTGCAGAGCTCCTGGGTCAGGCTTCATAGAGACAACTGGGGCAAAACCGACTGGGCCACTCGTTTCTGCTTTCAGTGTCATTCCCTCACGCATCCTCTATCCTGCCATCAGCCCACAGTGCCCTCCCCTTCCTGGGAGTTCCTATCTTCTGAACTCCTGGTCACTCCCTCTTCCTCACTCTCTTAAGACTTTAGCTCCTGGCGCCGTGGCCTTCACACCATGACCCTGACCCCAATTCTTGCCCACATGCTCCTGGATGGCTTCACTAACCACACAGATGACCCACCCAGTACCCTGCCTCTCAGTCTCTTGACCTTATATTCTCCAGTGACTTTCTCCTCTCCTCTCCCCCATCACAACCTGGCTTTGTCATTGTCCTAAATTTCTCCACCTCCTGAACCACAAACTTAAGCATCCAAAAATCTCTGACTCAACCCCCTCTCCTTCCAGCATGACTGAGCTTTGACCCCTTTGACCCTTCCAGCCCACCAACTTCTGTCCTTTCTCTCTGATCATGCATCATGTCAACCCCACTTTTGCCGAGGTTCTCAACTCCTTGGCAAAAGGAATTTGCTCCTCTGCCCTAGCAATTCCTTCACCTGAGCCTGCACCAGAGCAGAGACAGCTGCGCTCTGCTGGAGGAAATCACAGAGGAGGACCAAAGGGCACCTTACAAGTGCAAGCCACCAACCTTAGGAGGGTTGCCATGCTGCCTTGCCATTCTGCCGTACCTCTGGTCATCTCAACCTTCTCACCTTCTGCAATGACTGTGTCAAACATTCTCCATTCTCTTCAAATCCCTCATCTCTCTTGCCCTACTCCCAGTCTCCTCCCCAGAGTAAGAGGAAGGCATCAGGTGGAGGGATTCAACGTCCCATACCAAACCTGCCTGGTTCAGTTGACCTCCAACCGCGCCCTGGCTGTTATAATAGAGGAGGTGGCCTCCTGCATGAGGTCAGCCTTTCCACCCAGATTTTGGTTCCATCCTCTCCCATGGTCACAGGAACCACCTTTATTGTCCATTATCCTTCCCCTGCTGTACCTTTCTCTTCCTCTTCTCTATAAGGTCTTCTCCATCGGCATTTAAACACATTCAATTTATTCCACCCTAAAATTAATAAATATAAACTAAGATAAACCCACTGGTGACAAAACATTCTTTTGCAGCTATTTCTATCTCTGACCCTTCACAGTCAGCCCTTTCAAGATTTGCCTGTACTCAGCACCTTTCTTCATTTCTCCACTTCTCACGCACTTTTCAATCCACTCCAGTTTATCTTTCATCCCTTCACTCCACCCTTGTGTCTCTCAGCCATTTTGAGTGTTGTTGGCTACTGCCTCTTTACAACATATCCTTTCCCTGGCTCCATGACCCCACTTCCCAAACTCCTAGTTTTTGGGTTTTTCCTGCCTCTCTGGCTGCTCCTTCACCTCTGCCAGATAGTTTGCCTCTGGCCAGCCTTTAGATAAGGGTCCATCAGGCTCAGTCCTAGGCCCTGTTCTGATAGAACTCTATACTCTCTTAGGACACCATCTCACTCTCGAGACTTTATTGCTGCCTTTACACCAGCTACTCTCTCACAGAGAACCAGACCCTACAGCCAAACATCTACTCAACATCTCCACTTGGACATCTTACAGGCACCTCAAACCCACCTTGACCAAATGTGAACCTTGGCAAGGTTTTCTCAATCCTCTTTCCCTGAGGGTCCCCCAACTCAGAAAACGGCACCACCATCCATCTGGTTGAAGAAGCAGAGACCTGGGACTTCTCCTTGATTCCTCCCTAGCCAAACAATCACCAGGTCTTGTTGGTATCTACTTCTCTCCATTTGCTCAACTGCTTAGACCAACAGCCCTTTCCCTTATATTACAGCAGCAGCTTCCTAAATGTCCCTCCACCCCCTCCTCCCCCTTCCCTATTCATTCTTCACATTGCAATCAGGGTGATCTTACTGAAAATGGTACAGTACACCCTGGATGATCTAGTCTCTGCCTACCTCTCCAACATCCTCCTCAACCACACCCCCCTTCGTAGTGTGAACCTGCCAGAAACTCTTTTCCATTCGCCTCTCCTCTTTGCCTGAGTAAATCCTGCTCACCCGTCAGATCTCAATGTCACCTCCCCTTGGACTCCCCAGACAAATGGTCCCTCTACCTTGCACTCCCTTTGGCCAATATCACAAATGTAATTATACAATTGATAGTGCATTTAATTGCTAAGCTCCTTTCTCTCCAGCTAAACTGTGAGCTCCAAGAGGGAAGAGTGTGTCTGCTACACACTCTTCACCACTTCAGTGCCTAGCCCTGTGCCATGCACCTAGTAGGTGGTCAACACATATTTGTTAAATAAATGAACAATACATCTTTACCTACTCATGATGGACCAAGAGCAGAGACTGCAGCCAAATGTGCATTTAGCATGGAGTAATTTAGCGGAATAGTGGAATTCAGCATTGAGTAATTCCCCCAAAGACACAGTGTAACATTTACAGATACACTCCCAGCTGCATTAATTAATGGCACTATGAAGAGAATGCCCTTATTTTTTAATTTCAGGGCCTGGGCAGCTTTTGGCAGCTGCAGAGGATACAGCTTAATTTCCTTGTTGGTTGCCAGCTGACATTGTAGCAGTTCCTTTACTAAAACCCCTTGGCTGGCAGTCCCTGAAAGTATGTCTGTGGCTAGTGCGAGTGCATTTAAAGGGAAGGCATATGTGTAGAAACAATATACTGATCTGATGGCAGAAAAAAATCTTCAGATGTCAGTCTTGTCCCCTCACAGCGTTTAAAGATCAGAAGAGCTGCCAGAGATATTTTTATTTAAACCAAGGAACACGGACTCAGGATTAATTATTTTGACACAGAATGAAAGACTCAGGCTTCATTTGTTTATTAATTTATACACTCTGAAGAGTTCTTAAAAGAATTTCTAATATCTTTATTTCTTTAAATCTGTTTCATTAGTTTTCTAAATTATGAGAGTTAATATAACTGGAAAAAAAACTCAAAGTCAATAAGGGTATAAAACTCATCTCCCCTCCTTCTGAAACCCCAGTCCCACATCTGGGGTAATGGTGGTTAACAGCCTGTCTGTATCCTTCGAGATGTTTTTCTATGAGTACACAAAAATCTGACTGTTTGGACTTTACATCCCAGTCTTAGGAGAATCATGTGATCAACATAAAAGCAAAAAGGACTGAAGCCTGCAGATCAAAACTTTCCCAGATCTGACTCAGAATTCGTTTCTAGAGGACCGCACCCACGTGGCTCAGTGCATCCACCCGCTCTTCTTTTTCGCTCTGAGTTTGGATTAAGTGCCCATAGTTGAGTAGGCTGAGCTCAAAGGTGCCTGAAATTACTACTTTAGCAATTCCTTCTCTTTCAACTAATTCCGCCTCAGAAAGCCTTCTGAAAAATGCAAATAATTGAGGGTGTGGTGTTCTTAATTCCTTAGTCTGATTATCTAAATGGGCTTGCTTTCTTCGTGTAGAGATAAATACCAAGGGACGGGGGAGCTTTCAAGTGCGCCTCTGGCCAGGCTTACCTCCTGGCAGAGCGCAAGGGAAACGAGCTGACTGCACTGCACTGGGCCTTTCAGGCCAGGGCAACCTCTCCATCCGGTCGTGCGAGGCTTACCTGGGGCCCTCAAAGCTGTGTCAACAGCAACTTGGACTCACCTAAGAATGCAGTGCTCTGGCGAGCCGGCGGGGGCGCTGGTATAGGAGGGTGCGTCATGGTCCCCGGAATTCCCGCGGCTGGGTGTGGTTAGCGCCAAGTCCCCATCCTGCGGTGGGAATGTATGTCACAGTTCAGCCATTAAGGCTGCACCTAGGTATCCGCCCTGTCCCTTGGGCCGCGGCGCGGGTTCGAGGCCGAGCGTCTGGGCATCTTGCGTTTCTGGCTTCCCGAGACTCGCCTGGAACCTCGAGGAAACCCTCTACAGGACACCACAAAGAGAACTAAAACTCTTCTCTCCCCATGTTCTGGGAGGCTTCATAAAACCGAAGATGGCGTGGCAGTGTCAAGTAGGTGTCATTTGGGCACCTAAGAGGTGGTGGCAGCTACTGGATGGGCAGAGAGCAATGGTCAAGTCCCATTTTGGCTCTGGTTCCCCCTAGCCACCCCCATCTTCCATGGTGAAACCCTGGGTTTTGCGGGGACACACCTGCCCAAGCACTTGGTGGCCGGGGTTCGGTCTAGGACTCGTCACAAACTGACTCCGGCCAGAAGACGCCACTGGAGTCCTCACCAGGCCATGTGCTTAGTTTCCCAACATAAGTTGTACTGCAAGAGGGGCGACAAGAGGGATTAAGGTTAGACTGGAGTTGGAAAATAGTTCTTTTGAACTTCGATCCGCCCTTTTCCCCCGACGGTCTAGTTCTTGGGGTACCCTTCCCCCAGTTTAAGCCTTTGCTTTCCAGGTGAGGGCCCGGAGGGTCCCCGGATGCCAAGAGGAGCACCAGCCTGCACCGGTCCCGCGCGTCCACCGCCCGACAAACTGGAGCTGTGCTTGCCCCGAACTTGGGGCGCTGGGCGGTGGGCCGGGCGGGGCGGTGACGTAAGGGGCGGTGCCGGGCCTGATTGGCCCGTGGGGCGGGGGCGGGACCGGGACCGGGCCGGGGAGCCGTGAGGCGGCGACGGCGGCGCCGGGAGCCGGAGCCGGAGCCGGGAGTGAGGCGCAGCGGCTGAGGCGGCAACAAGTGCCGGAGCTGAGCCGAGCCGGGGCCAAGCCGAGGCGGAGCCGTCCTGCCGCGGACACCACCCGGCCGCCCATCGCGGGCGCAACGCATGGAGCGAGAGCGGCGGCGGTCGCCGGGCTGAGCCGCGCGGAGCGGCCGGGACGTGGATGCAGCCGCGATCTCCCGCCCCCGCCCCGCTGAGCAGGAGCTGCTCCCGGACAAGGTAGGGCCGGGCGGGTGTGCACTCCCGCCGCCTCCCTCCTCCCCAGGCAGGCTCTGCGCCCTCTTAGTTCTCTGGTCCCCGGCTCCCCCTCCACTGGCCCATCCTCTTTCCCTCCACAGCCCCGTTCCTCGCCGGTTCCGGCTTCGTACTGGCGCCCCAGAGCAGGAAACAGTCTCTAGGTGGCTCTTGCGGCGTTTAGGCGTCCCGGTCCTCCCCCTCGGCCCTCCCGCCACCTTCCTTACTCTAGAGGAAGA